>NC_058415.1:80516000-80639372 GCF_002201575.2 Neomonachus schauinslandi | reverse complement strand
CCCCCGGGCCCCGTGCGCCCGGGCTCTGCGGATCAGGTGGGTCCCGCGGGGCGCCGCCCGAGCCCGGGAGGCCCGGAGCTGGGCCCGGCCCGGGGGCTGCGGGCGTGGCGTGGGGGCGGCGGGGACGAGGAGCGGGCCACCGCTCCGGCCCTGCCCTGTTTCTGCCCTGCCTGTGTCCTCGCTTTTGTTCTTGTCGGTATCTCTCTGCCCCAGTCCCTGTCCCCATCCTGTCCCTGTCGCTGCCTCTGCCTAGCCTCCAGACTCGCCCGAGGGGCTGCGGGCGGCGTTCTCCTCACGCGGTCCGCGGGATGCGGGCGGGAGAGAGGAGGCCCGGGGAGGGGGCACGGGGTAGGACCCCCGTCCCCGAGGGATCTCGAAAGGAGTGAGGGGGTCTGTCCCCTCCTGTGGAGCGAGACAGAAGATGGCTCTCGCCCAGGACCGGACGGGAAGAGGATGCCCCTGGGAAGGGGGAGCCTGGGAAGGTAAAGAGAGGGGCGCGCGAGCCCCTGAAAGCAGGAGCACAGAGGGGGAGAGGTCGGAGAGCGAGGACCGAGCCAAACGCCCGGCGTGGGGAAAGTTTCAAACATTTGTAACTTCGGCAGCAAAAGGGCCTGCTGCACTCGGGTGAAGGGAGGAGACAGGGTCCCTTTGACTTTACAAACCACCCCGTTCCTGCTTGAAAGGGACACCACCCCGCCTTTGAAAATGGCAGAAAAACAGCTAAACAGAATGATTGCACAAACTCTTGAAAGGCATCCAAAAAACAGTAAAGTGGAAAAAATTGTCAGCTCTCGAGGAGAGAAAGAGAGCAAGACGAATTGAGATTTCCCAATCTTCCCGCTGCTAGGCGGGAAGGAGGAGGAAGGCGAGGAGGATGTTAAGCGCCCCCCCGTGTGAGAGTCGCCGGCTGGGGACATGGGTTATTCTGTTGCACTTCAGTGTTTTTTCGGCTACACTAATCAAACACTTTCTATCTTGTTCCAAGTTATTGCTGGGTTTACCTTACCTCCTCTACCAGATGGGGGGCAGGTGCAGATCTCAGTTATTGTTACAAGTGGCAGATACTATGAAGAAAGCAGAGCTGAAAAAATGCCTAGGGTTTACCTGGTCCAAGAGACTTCAGACTCTGTCCCTGGGAGTCCTGTGATCCTGGCTGTGGAGCCACCATAGTGGGGGAGGAGAGCCTCCAGGGCAGGGCTCTGACCCCTCCCTTCCTTCTTTCAGACAGAACAAGTTTCCTTCTAGAAGGCTTTATCTCTCCTATATATTGGGAAACCCCAGGGGCTGTTTTTAATATCACATTCCTCAGATCCAGTCTGATTTGGTCGTTTTCAGTGGAGAAACTGAGTCAAGAGGTATGCAAAGTGATTAGTGTAAGATCCTCTGGTGGCCTAAACCTTGCCAGGAAACCTGTCTCATGAGTCCTGGGCTGGGAGCCCCTTTCCCTGGCCGTGGTGGCTCTGAGCAGCCATTCCTCTAGGTTTTAGCACCAGCACGCCTGAGACCCTAACTCCAAGGCCTCAGGTCCACCATCTCCTCCGTTCCAGGAGAGGAAGCCAAGAATCATAATGTCTGAGATTTTTGGGGGGGACCTTTGTGGAACCTTCACGTGGGAGTTGGTTTCACAGGCTGAGATCAAAAAGAAATACGTTCAGCAGGAGCTAGTCAGCACACTGCCCCCATCTCAACCCAGCCGGTCGGGGTGGGGAGTTCAGTTCAGCGAGGCCAAGCAGCTCACCACCCCCCACCCCACCCCCGGGCACTCAGCTTTTAACTCGCAGCTGGGATTGGAATGCAGCTCTTTCTGACTCTTAAGGCTTGTGCTCTTTACATTACGTTATCTCTCACGATGGGTAAAAAATGGCTAATGGACAGATGTCATTAAGATGGGAGCAAGGGTGAGGGGAGAATGGCTGAAAGGGGGGCAGCATTAAGTGGGAGACTGGGCATTCATACTATAAATGTAATCGTATTTGAAATGGGTGTGCTTTCTGCACTGTACTTTCTTTTTTACTTTAGTGGGTTTTTTTATAGATACTTAAAATTATTTTATTTTTCTAATTTTTAATTAAAGCATAGTCTACATACAATAGCATTCACAGATCTTAAGTGTTCAGTTCAAACATGTTTTGACAGTTGTTTACAGCTATGTAACTGCCACCCAAAATGAGATGTAAATATTTGCATCATCCAGAAAGTTCCCACATCCAACTAATTTTTCTTCTGTCCTTGCAAGCAATCATTTTTCTGATTTTATTACCATTGATTAATTTTGCCTGCTCTTGGGCTTCACATAAATGGACTCGTACTGTATATCTCAGGTTTATTTCACGTGACATAGTGGTTTTCAAGTTCACATGTATTGCTGCGTATATGAGTATTTGTCCCTTTTTATTGCTGAGTAGTATTCATTCCATTGGATGGATATACCACGGTCTGCTTACTTATTCTCTTGTTGATGAACATTTGGGGTTATTTCCACTTTGAGCTTATTTCTTGTAGAATTCTTTTGTGGACGTTTGTTTTCATGTGGGAGTGAAAGCACTGGGTCACAGGGTATATACCATTTTACCTTCCCATGGCAATGTATGAGGCTTGTGATTATTCTGCACCCTTGACAATGTCTGATGTTGTCGGTCGTTTTGATTTTAGCTATTTTAGTGGCTGGGTGATGGTATCTTGTACGTTCTATTTTTACAATGGAATTTTAAGGGTTGTTGGAGGAGACAGCATGAACTGGGGACAGAATATGGAACAGGATGGTAGTTTGGAGGCCAGTAGTTGGAATTGTGACCTTAGGAGTAGGAATTTCTGGGCTCAGGCAAGCTCTCCGTGTATCACCTGAGATTTAAGACCTGGTACTTGTACTTTATAAACCAGGCAAGTTCGTCCATGTTTATGGCTTTAAATGCTGCCTCCAGGACAGTCATCTTTATCTCCAGTTCACATCTCCGTTTTGGGTCCCCGATTCACATGTTTAACTGCCCATTGGGCATCTTGGATGTCTCAACGACACTCCAGACTTGACAAGACTGGAACACAACTCATGATCTCATATTGGCTTTCTGGCATGGGTCACTGGATGGATGATGGCAGCACTGAGAGAATATATAAAGAGGAACGTCTGGGTCAAGGGCAGGGATAATGTATTTGGTTCCATGCTAAATGGTGCGGAGCAGTCTGGGAAGATAAGGACAGGAAAATGCACTGGGCGATTAGGAGATGACTGAAAGCTGCTGGGAGTAGCTTTGGTGGAATGGAGGGCAGGCAAGCTAGATTGCTGAGACATGAGAGAGAAAGAAGCAGAGGTGGTGCGTGCAGGCAGTTCTTGAAAGAAATTCGTTTGAAAAGGCCGGAGGGAGATTGAGCTACAGTTGTACGAAGACAGGGTGAAGGAAAGGATTTTAAGATGCAAAGGACAAGGGAGGTGGAGGCTCAGGGGAAGGACTCAGTCCAGGAGAGGGAAGGATGGCCGATAGAGCAAGGTGCAACCGGGAGGTTGGTTTGAAAGAAGGATGGATGTCTCCTCCCCTGAGACTGGATGTGAGTGAATGAAGGTGAGAAAGCTTCTTTGTTGACCCTCCACGTGCACAACCTTCGTGACGTGCAAGGTTCTTCACCGTCTGCTCCCTTCTCATCTCAGATAGCTAGTGTGTATCAGTTAGCTTTTGCTGCAGCTATCCTGCGTAACAAACAAGCCCTCAATCGTAGCTTATGACCACAACAGTTTATGGTTCGTCTTACATGGTGGCTGCAGAGCAGGTGGCTACATGGTCTTGTGGCTGTGCTCCAGGTGCCAGCCAGCCATATCTGCTCCACGTGTCTTCTCACTGCAGGACACAGGCTGAAGGAGCTGCCTCTATCTGGTGGGTGTTATTTTCATGGTTAGAGCTGGAGGATGAAAGGCATGATGTGATGCCTCATAAAGCGTGCACTCTGAGCAGGCACACTGTCACTTCTATCCATGTGCTGTTGGTCAAAGCCAGTGATATGCCCAGGCCCAAAGTCAATAGGACAGGCACGAGTAGGGGGAGGGACAGAGGGACAAGCAGACTCCCCCTCTCCCCCCCTGCCCCGAGCAAGGAGCCCGACACAGGGCTCCATCCCAGGACCCTGAGATCATGACCCGAGTTGAAGTCAGATGCTTAACCGACCCTTTTTAATTTTATTTATTTATTTATTTATTTTTATTTTTATTTTTTTTTGAGAGAGAGAGAATGAGAGACAGAGAGCATGAGAGGGAGGAGGGTCAGAGGGAGAAGCAGACGCCCCGCCGAGCAGGGAGCCCGATGCGGGACTCGATCCCGGGACTCCAGGATCATGACCTGAGCCGAAGGCAGTCGCTTAACCAACTGAGCCACCCAGGCGCCCTTAACCGACCCTTTTTAAAAAGATTTATTTATTTATTTTAGAGAGAGAGAAAGAGTGTGTGATGGGAGGAGAGGCAGAGGGAGAGGGAAAGGGAGAATCTAAGCAGACTCCCCGCTGAGCACAGAGCCCGATGTGGGGCTCAATCCCAGGACTCTGAGATCGTGACCTGAGTTGAAATCAAGAGTCAGATGTTTAACAGACTGAGCCACCCAGGCACCCCAACAGGCACATTTCATTTTATTGTGCTTTGCAGATACTGTGTTTTTTACAAATTGAAGGTTTGTGGCAACCCTGGGTCCAAAAAGTCTCTCTGTGCCTTTTTTTTTTTGCGAGAGTGAGAGCACGTGAGCAGGGGTGGGAGGGACAGAGGGAGAGGGAGAGAGAGAATCCCAATCAGGCTCCATGCCCAGCTTGGAGCCCAAGGTGGGGCTCGATCTCAGGACTCTGAGATCATGACCTGAGCAGTTATCAAGAGTCGGACGCTTAACCGACTGAATCACCCAGGGGTCCCATCTGTACCATTTTTTTGCAACAGCAGTTGCTCAGTTTGTCTCTGTGGCACATTTTGGTAATTCTTGCAATATTTTCATTATTTCAACAAACTCTTTCATTATTACTATATTTGAATTGCTGCAATCTCCTGAGAGAACTTTAATGGATGAGGAAGGACTTATGGATGAGCAAAGAACGTGGTTTCTTGAGCTGGAATCTACTCCTGGTGAAGATGCTTTGCAGATTGTTGAAATGACAACAAAGATTTAGAATACTACATCAACTTGGTTGATAAATCAGCGGCAGGATTTGAGAGGCCTGGCTCCAATTTTAAAAGAAGTTCTACTGTGGGTAAAATGCTATCAAACAGCATCTCGTGCTATAGAGAAATCATTCATGAAAGGAAGAGTCAGTTGATGCAGCAAACTTCACTGTTGGCTTGGTTTAAGAAATTGCCAGAGCCACCCCAACCTGCAGCAACCAGTTACCCTGATCAGTAGCTGTCAACATCAAGGCAAGACCCTCCTCCACCAGCAAAAAAATTCCAACTGCTGAAAGCTCAGATCCTGGCTAGCACTTTTTTTTTTTTTTTAGCAATAAAGAATTTTCTCATTAAGACACGTAAGGCTGTTTTTTTAGACATAGTGCACTTAATAAACTACAGTGTGGCGGAAACATAACTTTTATAGGCATGAAAAAACCAAAAAATCCATTCGATTCACTTGGTTGCGGTATTTGCTTTATTGCGGTAGTCGGGAATTGAACCTGCAGTATCTCGGGGGTATGTCTCTAACTCTGCTTTTTGGCAAGGAATGATGCTTGGGAACAGTAATCCAGTTGGCCACATGTATTTGTTAATAACTCCCTGATACAAGTCTTCACTGATTTTTTTTCTCTCTCTGAACGAATCCCCATCACGCGGTCCACTCTTTGGTACGGTTGCCCTCTCCTTGGGCATGGCAGCACGCTTTCAAGCCGCTGTCGCGCACACGGTCCCTCTGCCTGGGAGTCTCCCCCAGAACCGAGTGTATGACCCCTATGTCTTTGTCGTCCTGTTGTGCCTTGGGTCCTGCTTAGTTGAGGTGCAGCCCTCTCCAGCCCAGGCCGCATCTCTCTGGCTCCCTGCTGTCTGCGCCAGGCTCATGTACCCTAGAACATCCTGGCACTGCAGCCCACGCCTTGCCAGACACCACACCGATTGGGGTTTTGATCTTTCCCAGGCTCCACTCTGCCCTCAGGGTAAGGCCCGGCGTTCCTTTCCAAGATCCTGCAGGAGCTGCTGTCTGAGCCACTCTTTATTCTCCTCTTCCCCACCCCCACCCCCCCTTAGAATTTCTGCTCCAGCCTCAGGGAACGACTGCAATTCCTGAAACCCTCTCTTGGCTTTATGGCTCTGGGCTTTTTCTCATGCTGTCCCCTCTGCTTGGAATGCCCTCTTCACTTCCTCCCCAAATCCACCTGCAGACTCCTACTCATGCTTCATGACCCAGCTTAATCATCATCATCTCTGTGAAGCCAGGCTCTTCATCCTGCCTTCTGGAGGCAGGGGCTCCCCCCAGCCACCCCGGGGAACGTGCAGTTACATTCTGTCACCTGTCATTTCTTTCTTCCTTGGTGAGCTGCAGGAGCCAGAGGGCACGGCGCACTTTACCGACCCACCACCTGGGCCAGGTCCCAACTTGGGGGCCAGGTCCCAACTTGGAGAGTGAGTGATCTGAAAGGGCGAGGGAGAGCCCAGGGAGAGCGCGGTCTGGGAAGTGCTGGGCAGAACGAGGTTCCCGGGAGGGAGGATGTTGTCAGGAGGGTTGAATGGTGCTGAGAGGTTGGGTGAAATGAGCCTGGAAGAGATCAGCTGGCTATGGGTTGACGGCAAAACCCCGGGGAAAACAGAAAAATAATGATAGAATTATTATTATTATTATTAGAGTTCTCTGCACCAGTCGACAGTTCGAAGAGTGAAATCATATTTCTGTCTTGCTTGAGCATCACAAAAGCCCTGTAGGGCAGCAGATTAGGAATTAGGCCCCCATTTTATAGGAGCAGGGGGGGGGAAATTGAAGGGTGGGGGTTTTATGTTTTGGCCAAAGTCTCTCAAGAACTAATGGCAGAAGGGAGGCATGAAAGCCCAGTCCCGACTCCAAACATAGTGTGGCTTGGAGACCCTGGCGGGGTACAGGCAGGGGGAAGGAAGACGCCTCTGAAGGTTCAGGGGTCCTGGGATAGATCCATGTCCAGCCCAGGACATGGCTGCTAACTGGTGCCGCTCAGACAGACACCAACCAGAGAAAGTGAAAGGTAACCTCTGGAAGAGGCCGGGAGGGAGAGAGGCCAGGTCTTGTGATGAGTTCTCAATGACAGTTTTTGGCCCCTACTCGCCAGTTTGGACACCAGGGACTGTGGTTCTAGGAGATGCACCCGTTCCAGAGACTCGTGCTTTGAAATTAGCTATTCGTTCAACAGCCACTGAGCCACCATAAATTCATTCACTCATGTATCGACAGATCCAGAATCTGTTGGGCAGCTACTATGTGCTGTGCTAGCTACCTGGGACGTAGCAGTGAAGAGAGACACAATCCCTGCCCACGGGGAGGCTGGGATTTGGCTGGGGAGACCGTCGTTAAAAAACAGACTGCACAGCAAGAGCCGTGAAGGAGAAGAGCGGGGCAGGGTGTCACAGCGGCCTGAACCTGTCAGGGGAGGTGGTCAGGGATGATTTCCTTGAGGAAGTGACCTGTAAACTGAGCCCCGTGGGAGTTAGAGGGTGAAGAGGGAAGTGTTTTCAGGCAGAGAGAAGAGGCTGTAAGAACCAATCATCCTGGTATCTCGCTGGCTGTTCCAGAACCCAGATGGCCTTGGTGGCCAGGGGAGCCCAGAGAGGGCAGCAAGCCTGGGACAATGGGCCAGCCGCCCAGAGGGATGACGTTGGGGTTGGTAGCTGCCCTCCTGTCTCCTCCCTCAGGGAACCATGCAGGAGTCCTCAAGTGGCCCTCCAGCTGTCCCCCTGAGAGGAACTTGCTCGGCTTCTGTGGGGAAGTCAAAGCCACTTCTCAAAATCGGGGGCAGGGTCTTGGTGTGCTCGGTTGACTAAATTTATGGTTGTCTATAGAGTGGTATTTTGTATAGCAAATTCTGTTTTCCTATGTTAGCCAGAGCTGTGCAGAGGAAGGGCAAATTAATATTCCTGGGGCAGATTTAATTGAGTGCTTAGGCATTCATTCCTGGGCGCGTGCAAGTGCTCAGTAAATGCTTGGGGTTAATACATTGAGTGGCACCCGAGAACGTGTACTGGTCAGAGATCATGGTTGTAAAGCCACAGGTGGAGGTTCTAGCTCACAGAGGCAGAAAAGGCAGGCACTGGAAGGATTTCTTTTACTGCTCGCAGTATCCCTGGGGATGCTAGAAAACCAAGCTGGCCAGAAGCAGTAAAGGTCGGGCCATAGACAGCACAGTTAGGGTCTTGCCCAGGAGCTGATTCTAGCCCTTGCTGCCCCTGGAACTGCTGTAACATTTCATGGGCATCCGAACCTTCATGCACTTCTTTAGGATGTAAAACCACTAACTGGCCAGGTCTAGGTGACACTCCTGCAATCCAGGGGCACATGGGCGGACAGGAGCGCGTCTGGCCCCTTCCGCTCTGGTGGCCGGAGGGGATTCCTGACGAGGCTGAGAAACCAGAGAGCCCACCAAAGCCACCAGAGTTGGGGCACCCTTAGTGCCTCAGGATCCTACAGGCCTAAGGAGAGTCACAGGGCTGGAGCTGCGGGAGGGAGAAGGCTTCTGGGGAACTCTCAGAGGGGCAGCCTGGCCTTGATCACCTTATTGAACCTCTGGGCCTCAACATTCTCAGGTGTAAAGTGGACTGGAGCGGAGTTTAGAGACAAATGTGCCCAGAGGCGTGGTGCTATTAAATGGGAAACCTCAAACCTGTCATTATTATCAATAGAAGTAATAGTAACTTCACTCAGCTGTTACCAGAACAGTTCTCAAAGGAAGGAAACCTAACATACGAAAATCTAGAGGTCAGAAGGGGACCACAAACATTTCTACAAACAGATTCTCTGCAGGGGTTCCTTTAAATTTTTGCCTCCTCAAGATACTTACCGTAGGACTTAATTGACCAAAACTAAATGAACAGACTAATGAAGGAACCACCATCTGACAGACCCTTGATAAGTGCTGTTGAAGAGACCAGTTGTTTTGCAGGAACAGACAGATCCGTTTAGAGATCCTAGTCTGGCTTCCTCACTGGGGAAGCCTTAAAAAGGAAGAGAAAGTTCAGGCCATGTGACTAGAGGCTCGGGGTGGGGGTGAGGGCATCCCCAGGAGAGTTGGGGCTGCAGCACCACACCCTCTGATGGGAAGGACACAGACTCCCACAAACACAGAACGCCCGGGTTAGATCTAGACACGGAGGCATGCTGGTAAATGTTTCATGACTAGCTCCTCCAGAACTGAAAAAGCCCCGATACGTGGTATTTGCCCATTTCCACAGTATGAATATTTCCACCGTCACCAGTTTCAAGCCACCAGTTGAGGAATTGGGAGCATACTGTTAGCACTTGCCTCTCTCTCCCCACACAGTTGGTTCGAAATAACCTCAAGGGTATACCATGTAATAGAACAATTAGGAAGTGTTGAGTTTTGATGATTACCTTTGTTCATAATACAGTTCATTTAATTGTAAGGTTATACAATTTAATTTTTAATGATGGCTGTGTTTAACAGCTCACTTGCCAAATTCCTGAAAATTTAACAGTTGGCCCTTGCAAGCCAACATGAGCCAGCTTCAGCATGCTCCTGGCTTGGAAGGTCCCTGGAGACCCCGGAGAAAGGCCAGTGCAAACAGGATCCCAAACAGCCCGCCCCGCCCCCACCGTCAGTCTCAAACATGTCAACATCTTTTTGTTTTTAATTTTTTAAAAAAGATTTTATTTATTTATTTGACAGAGAGAGACACAGCGAGAGAGGGAACACAAGCAGGGGGAGTGGGGGAGAGGGAGAAGCAGGCTTCCCGCCGAGCAGGGAGCCCGATGCGGGGCTCGATCCCAGGACCCTGGGATCATGACCCGAGCCAAAGGCAGATGCTTAACGACTGAGCCACCCAGGTGCCCCAACATCTTGTTTTTAAAAGCTTTATTTATTTATTTGAGAGAGAGAGAACGAGCGTGAGCTGTGGGGGAGGGGCAGAGGGAGAAGGAAAGAGAGAGAATCTCAAGCAGACTCCCTGCTGAGCACGGAGCCGCATTTGGGGCTCGATCCGAGGACCCTGAGATCAGGACCTGAGCTGAAATCAAGAGTCGGATGCTTACCCGTCTGAGCCACCCAGGCACTCCGCGTTCCCATCTTTTATTTGCTTTATGACCCTTTCCACCACCTGAATTACTTCCTTAATTATTTGTTAATTATAATTATTAATTTGATTTGCTTACCAACTGGAATGTGAGCTCTGTGAGAACAGAGTACTTAACTGTTTGGTTCACTGTCACGTCCCCAGTGCTTAGAACAGCGCATCCGTGTCGTAGGCCCTCAGTAACAGTGGACCCATCGAATGAATGGAAGTGAGTCAAGGAGCCTTCGAGGGTTTGAATCCTGCCTCTGCTATAAAGGGCATCTTTCCTTGAGCCTCTTCCTTCGTCTGCAAAAGAAGAGGATGTGAGCAGAAACCCCTAAGGTTCCCCGCAGCTATTAAAAAGTCTCACTTGCTGAGAAAGACACCCCTTCCACACAGTGCAGCCAAACAGAGAATCTCCAGTGAGCATCACCAAGGGTAGGAGCTAGCGCATGGGGTTTGAGGACTGCCGGGTTTATTCTTTTCCTCTGTGGACAGCTTTTTTAACCCTGAGTGCCAATGACTTTCCTTGAGCAGCGTGGCCCGTCTGGACTGGGCTGAGAGAGCCAGGCCCTGCCTGTTCAGTGGCCGCTGAGAATTCGAGGCCTATGGTATTTGCCACTGGGCGAAATGCTCTCGGCTCAGGATGGTGGCTCTGCCTGGGTGAGCCGTTCCAGCAAGACAGGAGGCTAAACTCCACCTTGAGCACAGAGCCCACTGGAGCCACATCAGGGTGGCTGCAGGAGGCAGAGTATGACCCTCTGTCTCTTGCACCATGCTTTAGGGCTTAGGACAGTGTGGAAGAAGAAGAGTCAGTCCCTCTTTGTTCCTCTGTTTCTAATCCTCCACGGGTGATATTTTGTTAAAACACAGTAAAATGAATATCCTCTCAATTTCTCTGCCTCCTCCTGCAGGAGAAAACAGCATCCTTCCGCGGGCCTCGCTCTGAGAGCCTCTGCCCAGGGGGACGTCGGCCAAGGCTCCTTGCGTACCCACAGCAGCCGGCAGAGGCAGGGATTTGAGTATCCTGACTGTGCCGGTGAGGAAACTGAGGCCGGGCGGGGTTCCAGGCCCGCCCTGTGAGGACCGGAGGGAGGCAGCGCTGCCCACACCTCCCGAGTCCCTGCGGGGGAGAGACCAGCACGTCTATCAGACAGAGTCCCCTGTTCTCTGCCCCTCGGGGGCTGTGATGGCTGAGTCCAGCATCTTCTTTACCTGTGATGTGCAGGACAGAGACAGGAACAGAGCTAACCTCCCACCTGGCATCTTCTGCTGCATCTCATCGATCTTTCCAAACAGTCGGCCTCTCCGGGGCAAGCCGAGGGGACCAGGGACCCTCCCCCAGCTGCTGAATCTGGGGGCGCCCACAGGCCTTCTCTGGGGCATCTGCCGGCCCCCCGAATCCGTCTGCTTTGGGGAAGCATCCTAGGATTTTCTGCTGTTTGCCCTACACTTCCCTTTTCCTGCCGCGCTTGGCTGCGCCTGAGATTCTGATTCGCTTTCTCTGAGGGACGGGGCGGCATGGGGCTGGCAGGGCCGGTAGGGCTGTCTGGGCAAGGTGAGAAAGGGAAGCGATCCAGAAACCAGAGGGATAATAAAACAACCGCTCACGCTCACGGGCATTTACTCACTTCACATGCTGCCCAGGAGCGCTACAGGAAACCTGGCTTTTCATCAGCCAGAAACCCCAGTTTTGCAAATAAGGAAACGGAGGCACGGAAAGGTTAAGACATTTTGCGGGGCCACATGGTAAAGGAGAGATTTGGGGCCTCAGACAGGGGCGAGGAGATGGCGTCCTCCATCATGGGACACTGCACTGCCTTCTGGAATTGAAAACAGTGACCAGGGAGCCGGCACAGCCCCAAATCCAGTCCCCTTACTCAACATATGGGGAAACGCAGGCCCAGAGAGGAGTGGGGGCTTCCCTGAGCTCAGGGGTCCTGCCCTCCGCCTTCTGCTCTGTCCCGGGATTCAGTGAGGCGTCCGAGGAACAGTCGCAGGAACGTCCCCGAGACTGTTAATCTGCTCATTCTGGGCTCTGCAGCCCCTGCTAATGTATCAGGGTGGGGGGTGGCAAGGGAGGCCCAGCCGGACACCAACAGGGTCCTCTGCCCACACTGTTGGAGAAAGGTCTTGGGCATGGAGTCTTGGCTTTAATAGGAAGTTCAGAAACTCTTTGTTTCCCCATGAGTCCAGCCGTGCTTGAGAGCGACAAACTGGATGTCCCATTTCCTGTGTGTGTGCCCGGTCTGAGGTATAGCTCCCAAGGAAAGGCAGGGGGAGGAGGGAGCCTTCTTACTGGAATTACCATTGTTGACGGTGGGAAGAGCCCACAAGGTTGCACCTGAATGCTTTGTTTTGGAGATAGGGAAACTGAGGCCCAAGAATGTAAGAACCTGTTCTCCGAACTTGTCCAGTGTGCCAGACTCACAATGGTTGTTGGGTTGGGTTGGGTTGGTTGGTTGGTTTATTGAGGGGATAAAATCATAGCATGTGTGAGCTGGCAGAAATCTGATACGTGCCCTGTCCACCTCCCCTTGTTGTGTAGATGAGAACCTGAGGTCGGTGTAGTCGTGGGTGCGGATGGGAGGGTACTTTCTGAAGAGCAGACCCCTGAGAAGAACTCGTATTTTTTTTTTTTTTAATCAACGTACAACAAAGACCATTGAATGCCGCCTCTCTGCCAGCTAATTAACGAGCAGTCTTCCATCTCGTGGTGAGGCGTGTATGCCTATGTGTCCAAATATAGTGGTCAGTGTCCCCAAAGGAGAGGCATAGGGGGCTACAAGGGAGAGTAAGAATATAACAGGGAGACTTCCCTGGGGAGTGACATTGTCATTGAAGCCTAAAGGAAAGGAGGAGGGTACATGGGTGTGATGGGGTGGGGAAAGGTGTCCCAGGCAGAGGGAAGAGCATGTGCAAAGGTCTTGAGGCAGGAAGTGCCTCATTTTACAGATGAGGACGCCAGAGCCCAGAGACTGGCAACTTACCTAATTTAGTGCCTCAAAGAGTCTTCCTGTCCCCTCCCTGCCTTTTCTTGAAAACTTTTTTTTAAAGAAAGAGGCAAGAGGTAAACAACTAACTGAACAAAGGAGTTAGTGGCGGAACTAGAATTATCAGAACCTCCACCCCCACCCCTTCATGCCAAGAGGGTTTTAGAAAACCCTATATCTGGCAATTGCCTAACTGTGTGACCTTGAATGAGAGAGAGAGACTCTTTGAGCCTCTGTTTCTTCATCTGTGAAATGGAGCCCACCTTCCGGCTCTGAGGATTTCACATGGACTCCTATGAAAGAGCTTTGTGCCGGCCAGTGTAGGAGCTAGAGCTGGGGGCCATGGGCTGCTGGGGTCCCCTCCCCTGCCTTCCAGGGCTGCCCCTGAACTCTGGGTCTGAAGGATCCTGTCTTCACCCCCACTGCTGTACCGTAATCCTGAAACCCACCACTCAGCATTAACTACCTTTGGTACTACCATGCTCCAATCCACCACCAAGACACACATGAATCTTGAACGGTGAACTTTAAGATATAAAGGAAGAAGCTTGTGAGCACCTACTATGCGCCCAATATCTCAGGGACACTTTACACGTTACATTTAGCCCCCACAACAGCCCTGCGAGGTGGGGCCTTTCTTCCCATTGGTCGGGTAAGGACACTGCCTGAGGTCACATGGCCAGTGAGGAGCCACTCTGGGTAGCCCTGGCCACCTCATCCTACGCAGAGGACCCAGGAGTCAGGAAAGGTGGATGCAGTTGGCTTAGGATAGAGGGCACCTTGGCAGGGAGACACATCGGCTGCCCTTCCAACCAATATCCTTTAAATATTTGGTCGACAGTTATTTGGAGTGGGGGGTGTTGGAGGAAATGGATTTGCAATGACCACAAACGGCAGGACGCTTGTGGATTTGTAATTCTTTCTGCCCAAGGACGTTTTCCAGAAGCAGAAGGAATAGAAATACACCGGCAAAGTCACTTTCCCAACTGGTGCGTTAATGTCCTGAAGAAAACACGGGCTGTCCCCCCTTTTCTGTAGCGTTCTTTCTCTCTTCAGTTTGCGTTTGAGCTTTCCCAAGCCAGACAGCTTCTTGGGAAGCTCATTAGAGGATTATATTTTGGTTCTGTTTTTATCTGAAATTTATTTAAATATAGGTGAGAACAAATAGTCTTAAAAAGGGGAAGCACTTCACCTGTCATTTATTTTGATTGAGTGGCTCGCTGTATACTTGAGAGTTGGCATCCTTGAACTTGGCTCCTTTTATTAAGTACATAAAGTATTGCTTCCATTTACATAAAAGGCAACAATGCATTTTTGGAAAGTGTCAGAGAACCACCAGATTTATTTAATTAAATAGCTTTTTGTCCAGTTTTGAAAGTAATTTATTCTCATTGTAGAACATTTGCAAATGCGGCGAAGTGGAAAGAATAGAGGGATGGTTCTGCCAGTCTCATCACACGATTCACCACCATTACCTGTGATTCTAGTTCTGGCTGGTACTTTTTTTTTTTTTAATCTTGGTGAAATACACATAACGTAAAATTTAGCCATTATAACACTTTTTGGGTGAACCATTCAGAACCATTAAATACACTTACATCATTGTGCCACCATCATGACTGTCCATCTCTGGGACGTTTCCATCCTCCCAAATGGAGACTCTGTACCCGTTAAGCAATAACTGCCCATTCCCTCCCGTGCCCCAGCCCCTGGCAACCATCACTCTACTTTCTGTCTCCATGAATTTGACCACTCCAGGCACCTCATCTAAGTAGCATCCTCCAGTATTTGTCCTTTGGTGTCTGGCTTATCTCACTGGGCATAATGTTTTCAAGGTTTATCCTTGTTGAAGCAGGTGTCTGTCCTTTCCAAGGCTGAATAATATTCCAATGTATGTATATAGCACTCTGTCTATCCATCCATTCATCAATGGACATCTGAGCTCTTTCTACCTTTCTGGCTATTGTGAATAATGCTGCTTAGACACTGGTACACAAATACCTCTTCAGGAGGGCGCCTGGGTGGCTCAGTCTGTTAACCCTCTGCCTTCGGCTCAGGTCATGATCAGAGTCCTGGGATCGTTTCCCACGTCTGCTCCCTGCTCAGCTGGGGGGTCTGCTTCTCTTCCCTCTGGCCCTCCCCCAGCTTGTGTTCACTCTTTCTCAAATAAATAAATAAAAGCTTTAAAAATAACCCCAAAAAACCCAAATACCTCTTCAAGTCCCTGTTTACAATTATTTTGGGTATATACCCAGAAGTAGGATTGCTGGATCATATGAGAATTTGATGTTTAATTTTTTGAGGGCCCACCATACTTGTCCAGTCATTTTGATACATTAGATCCAGAGTTGAGATTGTAGTCTATGTGCAGTTTGGTATCTGGCTTTCTCATTTAATTTCCCATCTTATTAACTATTCTTCAGAAACAATGTTTTTTTTTTAAAGGTCGTGTAATATTCCACTGCATTGCTATCCACATGTTTCCCCCTCCACGCATTGCTTTCTGCTCTGCAGCAAACGATTTTAAATTACGATGGTAAAATGAATAACCCTGGTGAGCAGCCTCATGCTGTGTCCATATTTGTGTTTGAGGAATACTCCACAGAAGTAGGCTGCTGCCTTTAAGGAATTTAAAAATTTCTCCTTGGGGATTCTTGGATGATCATCCAATTCAGTGGTTTTAAAAGTTCTTTGTAGCCAAGGAAACTTTACTACAAACAAAATAGCACATGGAAGCACAGCATATGATAGCAGACAGATAAAAGGGGAGATGATCAAAGGAAGGGTGGACGGGGGTTCAGAGTCCTGCTCTCTCAGCCTCCCCATCTCCTCTCTGTGGTTCCTGAGGGTCTTCGGGAGATTCTGGGGTTCTCTAGAACACAGTTTGAAAACGACCAGGGTGATCCAGTGCCTTTATTTTAAAGAAGAGAAGACATCTTGAGCGAAGAAGGGACTTGCCCGAGGTCAAGTTCATTTTTGTATTCACTCATTCATTTTTTTTCCTCAACACATAGCACTTAACTCCCTGCATGTTGGAATCACCTGGGGAGCTTGTTAAAAATACAGTTTCCAGGGATTCTTCCGGATTCCAAAGCAGTAGGTGTGGGGAGAGACCAGGGCTGGACCCCTTGCTCCCCAGTCCACACTGGGCTCGGTGGGGTGCTCCCATTCTAGCCCCCTGCATTTGCACATGCTTGTCCTTCAACCTGTGGATGCTCTTCCCCACGCGCTCACCCTTCGAGGCCCAGTTCAAAGGGATCCCCTTCCTCTCTGAAGCCTGGTGCACAACCCTGTGCGGGACGCTTCGCCCTTCCTCCTTCCTCTGTGGCCCCAGAACAGAACATCCCCACTTGCACTGACTTCTTTCCACTGTACGTAATAGTTAACTGCTTCCAGGCCTGGCTCCCCGACTAGAATGTAAGCTCCCTAGGGAGCCTGTATAATTTCTGCATCCCCTACAGCCCCAGGCGCACACTGGGTGCTTTGTGATTCTTGATTGACTGGCATTGAAGCTGGTACACACCCCATATCTGGAGGATAAAAAAAAAAATCAGATAGCCAGCTACTTCTGGAAGGTCATAGAGCCCATCAGAGCAGAGCCAAGACTAGCACCAGCTGTCCTGAGGCTCGGCACTCGGCACTGGCCACCTGCCAGGGAGGACAGCTGTCTAGTCTGGACAGGGAGCACTGGCCCCAACTGCCTTATCCCCGAGTCCGATAATAGCCCAGATTTTCGGAAATCTAGAGAGCCGTGCCTGGTGGGTGATTCAGCGTGCAGGTTTGGATGCCTGAAATTTACTTTATAAAACTTTAGCATAGGTAGGATGGGATTTCATGTTAGTGCTATTTAGACTGAGCCAGTACACAGATGCTAAGAAAAAAGTCTAGTGGGGGATGGCCAGCTGGGGCTGGGGGTCAGCCAGCATTATATCCAGAGGCAGCTGCTACAGACCCTCCTGGTGTTCCAGTTTGTGATCCACAACTGATGCTTTTCTAACGAGCACACTGGACGCTAATTCCCCCCCCCCGCCCTGGGGAAACAAGTGACTTTTTTTTAAGAGGAATTGTTATACATGGGCTCATACTGCTGAAATCAAAGTATTTATGATATTTATGTATTTATGATGTGCAGATGGGCTAAAGTAGCTGTGATTCCCTCCCCACCCTTGCATGAAGATGGTATAGGGTCCCTTACTCTGCTTACCCTGTACTAGCCAGGAGCTCTGGGTTCTGCGGGGTAGATGGGGGCCAGAATCCTGCTTCTGAAATCCGGGCACCTGCCTCCTCCATGGACTCCTATGGCATCTGGGGAAGCCCATAGACCCCTTCTGAGAATGTTTCAAAATCTAAAAAATACAATAATGAGATCATAGAGGAAAGGACTCAAATTGGACTATAGTTATGAAAATATTAATAACAGGGGTTGAATTTCAGCTTGGCCAAACTGGGAGGCTTCCGCATCTGCAGAATGGGGATGGTTCCAGTACCTGTTGCAGAGTTGAGTGAGAATTGAATAACGAGTGTAAAGTGCTTAGAACACAAACCTGGCATGTTGTGTGTTCAATAAAGAATAGCATTTGCTGCTGCGGGTACTGTTATTAGTTATTCTATAAAGTACTTATTCCTGCTCTTCAGGAGCTCAGGATCTGGATTGGGAGACTATGTACATATGAAATAGTAATTAAAAGGAGAAGTGAAGGTGCAGAAGAAAAGCCTGATAAAGGGCCAAGGGAGTGACATGGCTTCTGGCCGAAAGAGTACCAGGTAGTGGCTAAGCTTTTGGGCCGGCCAGGCTCGGATAGTTTTGGCTCTGACCCTGAGCTCTTGGAGCTGGGCAAGTGATACCATCTCTCTGGGCCTCGATTTCCTTCTCTGTAAAGTGGGGTAACAGTAGAATCTACTGTATAGGATGCTGTGAGCTCCACCTCCTCGACTCCTGTGACGATTGGTGAATGGGACCATGTGGCCGGCTCACTTCCAACCCCAGGAGGCTTCCAGTGCTGCTTGGCACCCTGTGTCCTTGTCCCTGGTCAGTGTCTCCCCCTCCCAGTGTCCCTGGCATCTGCTGCTAACCTGGTGCGAGGGGGGCTCTCAGGCTGTAGTCTTACTTGCTCGTATCAAGTGATCTAGCTTCTTCCTTCATAGGAAAGGGAGTCTGTAGACAACAATCCACTCAACTTCCTTCCCATTCTTTTCAAATGTAGGTGAATGGTCAGCCATCTTTGGGACTTGAGGAGAAAATTTCTCCAGAACATTAGAGGAATGTTCTTGCCTCTGTCTTACTTGCGTGTGTTCATGCAGGGCTCTTAGTGATGAGGAGGGTGAGGTTTTGAGAGGGAAGAGGGTAGACTTATACCTCAAGAATCTCCTACTCTGTGTGAGATGGGCAGCGTATCAGTCAGGATGGAGTAGGTTATACTGCAGCAACAGACAGCCCCTCGAGGCTTGGGGCCGAACCCATAAAGGTTTATTTCCTTCTCTAATTAATATGGGCATCCTGGGTCAGCTGGTGGCTGTGTCCCTCACTCAAGGAACCAGGCTGCTGGAACGCCTTCTTGAATGTACTCCATGGCACAAGGAAAGAGAGCCCTTGAGGGTCCTGCCCTAGCAACTGAATGCCCCACTCTTATCATATGGGTCAGACTAAGTCACTAGTCCCCAACCACAAGGGGACCAGGAAATGAAATCCTACAATGAAGGTAGAGAGCTGGAAATATTTGGTGGAACAGCATTAGTGAGACCTCAGTGGGTCATTCCCTTCTGTGCCTCGCTGAGCTAAGCAGCCTGGGTGGTGCCGATGGAACAGCCTATGGACTTTCCATTGTGAGTGCTAGGAAACCACACCCAGGGCAGAAACCCCAAAGCCACCTCAGCCCCAGCGCTGAGCAGACGAAGAGAGCGGCACACAGCGCTGCCGCCATCTCTGGGGGACGAGAGCAGAAGCTCAGTGGAGAACGGAGCCGTGAGGAGGGCAGGTGACGTACCTCCTCAGAGCTCGAGGCCCTAAGCTCCTGACCAAGACCAAGGCCAAGGCCAAGGGGTCAAATTGTGGCTTTCACGCCACATCTTCGTAACAGACTCATGTGATGTGTCCTCAGTGGAGCTCGTATTCAGGTGTTTCTGCTCCATTTCTGAGCTGTTTTATGTTTATACTTGAGTGAGGATGTTTTTTTTCTGAATTGGATGCCTCCCTTAGTGTCAGCCCATCCGTGCTCACCATTTCCCAGTGACATTTCTGTGCTCATGTCAGAAAGCCCACCGTTGGCATCCCCAAATCGTTCAAGAGCAGTGGGGCCAGGAGAAGGGAAGAACAGTGATGTGGCCATCCCTGGCAGAGGCTTCTGGAGTTTTCTTGGCCACAAATAAGGAAACTTGGGAAGACTGTTGACTGCGGCCTCCAGCCCCTCCCTGAGGCCTTCGATTTCCTGTGCTGTGGTTTAGAGGCATCTCGTCCTAGAGAGATGCCAGACACCTGGGTAGCAGCCCTGGTCTCCTCATGTCATTGCCAGGCGGCCCTGGATCAGTCATTTGCCTTCCTCGTGGCCTCAGTGTTCTCATCTATAAAATGCAGCAGCTCAGAAGATGGGGGGCATGCTTGAGGGTAGAGTGACCTTGGGTAGTAAGGATGTTCCTGCAGCCACACGGGGAAGTGGCATGTGAGACTGTTGTCTGATTCCTCCAGAAATCCGTGGAGCTCAGAGTCAGGGAGTGACTGAACGTTGGCGGGGCTCCTTTGTCTTTTTCTGTCTCAGGACATTCACCTCAATCACGGAATGCATTTGGTGGCGTGATAGTTGGATTCTGGGCTCAGCTTCTCATCAGAGCTCCACAAGAGCAAGGTCATGTTGGCTAATCTTTGTAGACCTAGTGGGCTGAGCAGTGTCCGGCACATGATAGGTGCCAATATTGACAATCAGTACTTACTTAATGAACGAACAAGCCAGGGAATACATCATTCCCTTCAACTTTGACTGAATCAGTGACTTTCAGACCTCCTATGGGCCAGAAGCAGGTTGGAGAAACTCTTGCCTCCACCCAGACCCAGCTTCCAGTCCAAGTTGAGTCACCTTGGGCAAGTCCCCAGATTCCTCTGCCAGTGGAAAGAGCAGAACTCACCCTGACTCATGGGCTAGGGAGGCTCCAGCAGGTGGGAGGATTTGAAAATGCCCCATCCAAAGGATGGGCTGGTTGTTTTTAGGACACGGGAACATGCGGACTTATTGGGAACACAGAGCAGGTGATGCTGGAGCCTGTGAGGTGGAGAGTTCTGGAACAATCATTATTAGGAATTAAGTAGCTGGGCGCCTGGGTGGCTCAGTCGTTAAGCGTCTGCCTTCAGCTCAGGTCATGATCCCAGGGTCCTGGGATCGAGTCCCACATCGGGCTCCCTGCTCGGCGGGAAGCCTGCTTCTCCCTCTCCCACTCCCCCTGCTTGTGTTCCTGCTCTCGCTGTCTCTCTCTCTGTCAAATAAATAAAATCTTAAAAAAAAAAAAAAAAGGAATTAAGTAGCTGCCATTGGGCACTTATTCCAACATCAGGCCCTGTGCCAAGCACCTTATGTGCACCCTCTCATTCACCATGGTTGAAGAGAAAGGCGTTGTTGCTCTCATCTTACAGAGGAGAGAAACCAGGTGTCAGGAAGCTTACGTGATTTGCCCAAGGTCATGCATTTCATCAGCGCCAGACCTGTTGCCTCCAAGCCAGGCTGTAAGCTCCGTGCCATGCCGTCCTGCCACTGAGATGCGGCGGAACAGTGCTTGTCCCTCAGACACCTGTGTTGATCATGCTGGGTCCTTTTTCCTGAGTACCTGCAAGGGACTGGGAGCTTTACAGATGTTATTGTCCATCCTTTCAACAGCTCAAGGAATAAGAAATTACCATCCCTGCTTTATGGATGAGTAAACTGAGGCTCACAGAGTGTGGAGTGACTTAGTTACCCAGGGTTGGAACAGCAAGAAAGTAGGGGGGCCTGGGATTTGAATCCAGCCCTGTCTCATTCCAAGAACAGGAGAAGAATTAAAGCCATCTCCACTGTGATCTCAATTAAGAGGTGTTTTGTTTTGTTTTTTTAACTTACGGCTAGGATTCCTGGAACCTCATCTTTAGAGATTAGTTCTTGGAAGTCAATTTGTTATCAAGTTATTACAAGAGTCAATTTATTACAAGAGATGTAGGAAAACCTAATGTGTGGGGGGAAACAAGACAACCTCAGGATTTTCCAGGAAAAATTTTTTTAGGAATATTTTATTTATTTATTTGAGAGAGAGAGGGAGAATGGGCATGAGAGAGAGAGAACCAGCAGAGGAGAGGCAGAGGGAGAGGGAGAAGCAGGCTCCCCATTGAGCGGGGAGCTGGACGTGGGACTCTATCCCAGGACCCTGGGATCATGACCTGAGCCAAAGGCAGATGCTTAAATGACTGAGCCACTCAGGTGCCCTTTTCCCAGTAAATTCTTTTTTTTTTTTTTTTTTTAAGATTTTATTTATTTATTTGACAGAGACAGAGACAGCGAGAGCAGGAACACAAGCAGGGGGAGTGGGAGAGGGAGAAGCAGGCTTCCTGCTGAGCCGGGAGCCCAATGTGGGACTTGATCCCAGCACCCTGGGATCATGACCTGAGCCGAAGGCAGTCACTTAACCAACTGAGCCACCCAGGCGCCCTTCCCAGTAAATTCTTAGCCTTTGAATACCTCCTAGCCTGCACAGAGGAAGCAGGGAGAGCAGAGATACGCCCAGCCAAGGTACTAAGGGGGACAGGTGGAGGTCAGCGGTGGAGCAGAAATGCATCTGGAGGGGCTGGGCTTGCACCACCTCTGAGCAGTTGTAGGAAAGACTCTGGACACTGGAGAGGGGGATCCTAAGGGACCCGCAGGTGGTAAACACAAGCCCTGGATTCCAGCTGGAAAGGATCTTGAGGAGGACGTCATTCAACTCCCTTTATTTTATGGAACCGTTTCTACATAGAGTAACCCTACATAGAGAAAACCCTATGATTTACCCTCCAGACTGGCACACCTTTGAAAGTGAAAGAGGGCTCTAGAACATAACCTGTTAACTGCCTCACAACACACGTAAACCAGAACTGACCTAGGGAAAGCAGTTTGTATGGTCACCCTGATTTTATAGGGCCTTTCTGACTGATGACACCAGGCAAAGGCAAAGACTGTAGAAAGGCAAAACACAAGTAACAGAGACAGGAGGGTGGTAAAAAATGAAGGAACAGGAGACAGACCCCAAGGGAGAGAGGAGTGCTAACTTCTGTCTGCCAGTGGGCGCGTGCACGGACGGCCCGGCTCTGTGCCAAGGCCAGCCTGGGTAGCCTGACAGCAGGAGCAGGAACTGACGTCCGTAAACAGCATTTGGTATTTGTAGGTGCACACATCCCTCTCACCGGACGTGGACTTGAAAAGTGCAGGCAGGGGGTCTGATTCAGGCCGTGTGTGGCCCCGTCCCAGCACAGTCCCCGGTACTGAGGAAATGCCCTCCATATGTGTATTGCTGGAATAAACACTGGTGGGCATGGCTTTGCTGAAGTATGTCAGGGAAGATGGTGTTTTGTTTGCAGAGGAAAGAGTCTGGGGCCCTGTCTCCGAGGAGCTTCACTGGGGAAGGCACAGCTCTGTGGACACAGAGAGCTTATTGGAGGTAGAGTGATCTTGTACGTGGACACGGAGAGCTTATTGGAGGTAGAGTGATCTTGTACATGGACATGGAGAGCTTATTGGAGGTAGAGTGATCTTGTCCGTGTTACTTAACCTCTGAGCCTCGGTTCCCTGCCTGGGAAATGGAGAGCATCGTCTCTGATCAGAGTAAGAATCAAATGAAATGGCATATGTAAATGAATGGTAGCCTTTATCGATATTAATAATGTTCTAGGAAGCAGAGATCAGAAATTAGTTCCATACTGAAAAGATGTGCCATAAACCATCAGAAAAGTCTAGAGGTGGGACGCCTGGGTGGCTCCGTCGGTTAAGTGTCTGCCTTCGGCTCAGGTCATGATCTCGGGGTCTTGGGATTGAGCCCAGTGTGGGGCTCCCTGCTTAGCGGGGAGCCTGCTTCTCCCTCCCTCTTTGCCCCTCCCCCCTCCTTCTGCGCGCTCTCTCTCTCAAATAAATAAATAGAATCTTAAAAAAAAGAGAGAAAAGTCTAGAAGTTCCCCATCACTAGAAGCCTTCAAGCAGAAGCTGTCTGGCGTGGATGCTGTAAATGGGTGAAAACCTTTGGGAGGTAGGCTGGTTAGCAAGACACTGGGAGCGTTGACAGAGGGACTTTAACTCCTGCGGATGAGAGTGACTTGTTTATTGCTCTCATGTCACCTGGCAGACGTCAGCCAGCCAGGGGAACACACAGGGGCAACGAGGCTGGGACTGGGAGCCGGTCCCTTGAGAGACAGGCTCTGCCTCTGGGAAGGAGAACAGGACCCAGGCAGAGGCCAGCCTTCTCTCCCCATGTAAGGCTCCCTTGCTGGTTCCAGGGCCTCCCACCATGGCTGAGGGAGGAGAAGGCTGCTTAGAACTTGCCTCTCAGTGGTTCTGATCTCAGCCAGATAAAGCCTTGGATTAGGCACACCTGTTGGCTCTGTGCCCCCCACCCCCACCCCACCCACAGTGCCCTTCCTCCAGCCAAAGGCTGGGGCCCCCCCTTCTGTCTCTGGTCTTGGGAGCCTTATCACGGCCTAGGGCTCTGAAAGCCCCAACGGCTCCTCTGCAGGGGTCTGCAGCCAGAGTCTGTGGCTGGGCTGGAGGGGTGCCGCGACCCCCCAGAGCTGGGATGCAGTGCAGAGCAGGAGACACTAGCCCGAGCTTTTCATCTGCCAGGTGGTGGAGGGTTGGGGGGAGCGCGAGAAACAACCCCGCACATGCAGGGAGTTGCCTGCAGTGTGGGACGCAGAGCCAGGGCCAGAACCTCTGTCTGCTGCCACACCTCCACGCCTGGCGCTCCTTGCGATTCTCAAGACGGCAGCAACCTTGCCCAGGCACATGTATGTGGCCTTCTCCTCTCTTGCAGCGGCCAGGGGACCCCGAGGGGGCCAGATGAGAGCGTGGCCCCCAGCTGGGAATCTAGAGGGATCCAGAGGGCCTCACCGGACTCTGCTCTCAGCCCTCACACGGCTGTCTTGGCTGCACGGGGTCCTCCCCGGCTGTCGCGATTCCTTTAGTTCCTGGCTCCCCACCCCCTGCTGCCTCTTAGCGGTGCCCCCCTGGTTTCAGGGCGGTGCCTGTTAGGGACGCCCCGCTTTGCCCTCTATGTTTCTCTGCCTCAGCACCCAGCAGACCTGCCCGCTCTTGCCCGCATGCTGGCAACTCCCAAACTGGACTCCTCCGGGCCTCGCTCTCTCTAGGACGCCACTGCTGAGCTTGCTCCAGCAGGTTCTTTGAACTCAACGCATCTAGGGCATCTAGGACGGAACTCACCAACTTCCCCCACTCCCAGCCCTTACACCGCATTCTTCAGTAGCAGCAATACTATTCCACTCTGCTACTTCACCCAGAAACCTGGGCACCAGCCCAGAGCAGAGCTTGCAAATGTCAGCGAGCATCCGCATCACCGGACTCCTCGTGCAGACACTCACCCTGGGCCCACACTGGACACCGCAGGGTCCACACCTGGAGCAGCATGGACTACACTCATCTCTGCCTCGCTCCCTTCATCCCACTGCTCACTGCTAGTATGGCTCTTACTCTTATCATTGCCATCCATTTTTTAGAATAGTTAACATTTTTTTTTTTAAAGATTTTATTTATTTATTTGAGAGAGAGAGAATGAGAGAGAGCACATGAGAGGGGGGAGGGGCAGAGGGAGAAGCAGACTCCCCGCCGAGCAGGGAGCCCGATGCGGGACTCGATCCCGGGACTCCAGGATCATGACCTGAGCCGAAGGCAGTCGCTCAACCGACTGAGCCACCCAGGCGCCCTAGAATAGTTAACATTTATCGAACGCACAGGTGCCAAGCACCACAATAGGCTTGCGTTGTAGCCTATAAAGATGCACGGAACATCAGCTGATGTTTTACTTTGGTACAAGACGTATGAAAGTATCTGCCCATAGAGTTGACATTCTGGTAGAAGAAAGATATTTAAGAGATAAATAAGGGGGTGCCTGGGTGGCTCAGTCGGTTAAGCATCTGCCTTCAGCTCGGGTCATGATCCCAGGGTCCTGGGATCGAGCCCACATCAGGCTCCCTGCTCAGTGGGGAGTCTGCTTCGCTTCTCCTGATCCCTCTGCAGCTCCCCCTGCTTGTGCTCGCTCTCTCTCTCTGTCCAATAAATAAAATCTTAAAAAAAAAAAGATGAATAAGGAGCCTACAAAAAGAAAGTCATTCTAAATCTGGGAATTTCTCCCCAACAAGGTGACACTTAAGCAAAGTTGAAGGAGAGTGTACTTCATGTAACCCAATTTGCTCTGTCACTCACAAGCAAGAATGTCTTCTGTGACTGCCCTAAACAAGTTTCCGATGAAACAAACACTGACAGCCCATAAACATTTGGTCTGTAGGGTTCTTTGTCACGGACACTTAGTCCTCACACTCTGCAGAGGTGATCAGGGTGGGATCTTGACCTTCATTTTTCCCTGCCAGATGTGGTCTTGGATGCAAGGCCAGGCCTTCCCACACCTGGGCTGCAGCCACCTTGGCCATAACTCTGAGGCCCTGCAGTCCTCTGCCTCGAGGTATGGCCAGCGGACAGGTACCGCACGCTGGCTGCTAGCTCAGAGATCCATGGGCAGCCAGGACTGGACGGGCCCTGGTGACGACGAATGATGAGGTTAGGCAGCCTGGCCAGGCCTGGTCCAAGCTCTTCCCTGGATGGTCTTTGGCCTTCTTCGATCAGCACAGCTACACGGCCTGAGGCTCATTTGCTAGTTCTCAGTCTCTCAATTCAGGAGTGACCAGAAGTGTGTACTCCTTTGTTTTGAGAGTGGTGCTTGGTATTGGGGCGGGGAACCCAAAAGAAAGAAAAAGTAGGGCCTGCCTATGGTCCTCTGGCCCTCAAGCCAGGGGCAGGGGAAGACCATGCCCAAGAGAAGGCAGCTTTCAGAAGAAAGTTTTCTGTTCACTCTTGTTTTTTTGTTTTTTTTTTTAAGATTTTATTTATTTATTTGAGACAGAGAGAATGAGAGACAGAGAGCATGAGAGGAAGGAGGGTCAGAGGGAGAAGCAGACTCCCTGCCGAGCAGGGAGCCTGATGTGGGACTCGATCCCAGGACTCCAGGATCATGACCTGAGCCGAAGGCAGTCGCTTAACCAACTGAGCCACCCAGGCGCCCTGTTCACTCTTGTTCTTAAAACTTGCATGGAAAAGGCACATTCGAGACAAATTTTCACAAAGTGGACACACCTGCGTAACTGTTACCCAGCCTAAGAAGCAACGGGACCAGCCCCACGGGAACTCCTCTGGGCCCCTTCTGAGTCTCAGCCACCCCCATCCTAACTTCTAGCACAACAGATTGGTTTTGCCTGTTTTGGAACTTTAAATAAATGGACTCACCCAGGGCATCTTTCTCTTGGCATTACGTGTGCGAGAGTCATCATGTTGATAGCTGGCTCAGTCTCGTTGTTGTGTGTGGAAGCGCACACTCTAGCACAGGACTGAGCTGCTCTGAGGGTGGGCTTTGGGGTTGTTTCCAGTTTTTGCTGTGCTATGAACGTTCCGGTCTATGTTTCTTGGTGAGCTTACGGGCATTTTCTTTTGCGTCCAGACCTAGAGCACGATGACTGGGTTGCAAGGCACACCTTTGTTCAGCTTTCCTAGATTTAAGCACGTTGTTGGGACTTCCAGACCCAAAACACTGTAGCCAACCAGCTCGTGCCCCCAGAGGAGGGGGTGTGAAATTTTGTTCAGAACAGCAGTAAGAGGCTGGATTAGGCATCCCCTGACGGGGCTCCTGGACTTTGGTCCCCTCTCCCAAGTCTGGGGTTTCCAGAATGTCCTCCCAGGAGGCATGTGGGGCCCCTCGGGAGGGCTGGAACCAGGGTGGGGGAGGTTCCGGGGGGGGCTTTGAGCTTCATTTCCCTGCCTCAGCCAAAGCACTCTGTGTGCTCTGTTTTGTATGGTAGAGTTCTGAGAATGACTTCCTGTGGGTTTTTTTTTTTTTAATAAAAGTTTTAGCTGTTTCAACGTTTGAAAATCCACTGCTCTAAGGTCCTTTCCAGCTGGAAAATTCTATTTTAGGAGCAGGAGGTGGGTGTGGGAAGGGTTAAGCATTATTCAGCCAAAGAGCAGGGTTGGGCCTCAGTGACCTTTTAAAGTTCTTATAGCTCAGTTTTCGATGCGGGAGATCTCATAACATTCTATAAAAATAGCGTTCAAACAAAACAACTTCCGAAGTTCAAAAGATGTGGAGGAGAGGCTTAACCTTGGGGCCCGTCTAGGTAGCATTTCGACGGAAGTCTTGAGGACTCCCCTTCGCCCACCCACCCCTGAATATTTTTTTTTTTTTAACCTCTCCATTGGCTGTTCCTTATAGTAGTCACTGGGGGACGTTTGGTCTCAGAACAGTTCCCATTTTTGCCAAGGAGTGGGTGACGTGGGTGGCCTGTGGGTCCCTCTCAAGGGTGGTGGTCTTCTCTCCTCCAACACCAGGCCTAGTTTGGGCCTGTAGTTCTGCTGGGTGAGGGAGGCCTGGCCACTCGTGGGCCCAAAGAGAAACATCTCTGCCTTGGCATGTAGCTCTGAGTCAAGGCCTGATAAACAGCCCATTTCCCCGGGCCAGCAAGGAACAAAGCCCCTGGCTGCTGTGGGATCTGTCTACCCCCCTCTTCCTGAAACAGCTGTTTATTCTTTTGACAGGAGTTGGAAGGCAGCACAGCACCTTCCCTTCCTCCCAGCCCTGCCTCCTTCTGCAGAGCGGAGCTCAGTAGAACTTTGTTGTTTTGCCTTTTACTCTGCGGGGAGAGAAGCAGACGATGAGGTATGTGAAATGTTGAAATGAAGGACTTCTGCCTTGTCGGGGTCACCGGGGGAGGTGCGAGCAGGCTTCAACATGGACCCACCTGGGGGAGGAAACTCGCTCTCCCCTTAGCCTCTTGCTGGTGCCCCCAGTAGTCCCGGAAGAAGACGAAGTCCTTCTCTCCCGGCTCTAGAAGCAGGAGCCGGTGGGATGCTGGCTCAGGGACTTCACTGTAACTTCTGCTTTCTTTTGCTGCCCCTGGCAGGACCTCACGGGGGCTGCGGCCGGCGTGGCTGCGGCCTGGGCTTTTCTCTCTAGTGGAGGCCGGAGGGCGGGGGCTGGTGTCGTGGGTGGACCCAGAGCCCTCCCAGGGCAATGCAGACACTCCATTTACCGTATTTCTCTCGGGAGACTCCTGGGCCGGGCGGCAAGGAAAAGCTGGTGGATCCAGGCTTTAGAGTTCCTCAAGGGGATTCAGGAGAAGGCACCACGAGAGGGACTTCGGAGAACAGGTTGTTCCGTTTGTGAGGGCTGGAGCTACAATTAGTCGTGTGTTTAGTCTGAGACCTGACTCTTCCTTTCCTCTGAGCCTCATAATGGAAAACATGACTGGAAACAGCCTTCCCTATGCTTTTTTTTTTTTTTTACCCCCACAGATTGTCCCATGTTTCTTCCAATGGGGAGCGTTTTCCTGGAACACCCCCCATTGCAGTGGGGTTTTTGGATCAAGTGGTTCTCCCCTCCTCACCGCCCCCACTCCGGGCACCATCCTCTTCCGAGAGCTGGGCCTGGGAGGCAGAGGGTCTCCTTTTCACACTCCCCCTCTGGGTGAGCGCGGTGACCTCAGTCTGTGTTCAGGCTGTTTCCTCAGCTAGGGGTGAACGAGGTGGAGTGGGTGAGGAAGGCCCCACTGGGCACACGGGGGAGGCGCCTGGAAATGGAGCCAGGGCTCACCAGCTGGTCCAAGGAGAAGCCAGCGCCGTCAGTGAGTCCGGCCTGTGAGTGGCTGGCTCTGGGTCAGTTGTGACCCAAGTGATTATCATATGATAATCAAGAGAGACAAAATGAGCAGATGTGTCAGAGAGCCCCAGGTGGTTAGTCCGTGGATAAGCCTTCAGGCTTATAGAGGAAAGAGTGGTTAAAAGGGTGGACACTGGAGCCCAACTCCCTGGACCTGAAGCCCATCTCCACCACTCTATGCCCATGCGTGACAATGAGCAAGTTACTTAACCTTTCTGAGCCTCCATTTTCCTATCTTTAAAACGAGGATGGGGGCGCCTGGGTGGCTCAGTCCGTTAGGCGGCTGCCTTCGGCTTGGGTCATGATCCTGGGGTCTTGGGATCGAGCCCCGCGTCTGGCTCCCTGCTCGGCGGAGAGCCTGTTTCTCCCTCTCCATCTGCCTGCCACTCTGCCTACTTGTGCTCTCTCTCTCTCTCTCTGTCAAATAAATAAATAAAATCTTTAAAAAAAAAAAAAGAGGATGATGCTAGAGTGACTTCACAGGGTCATTGTGAGACGCAGTTGAGAAACTACTGGTAAAGCATTTGGCCCACGGCCTGGCCTAGTTCAGTTGGGGAGCATCCAAGTGTTGAAGGGCCTGGAGCTTATTCCATTTTCAGAGCCCTCTTCAAGAAAAAGAACACAGAGTTGTCAATACTATATTAGCATGGAAGTGAAGGTTAGAATATGAGAAGAGAGAACGTAGCAAATAACACTGACAAATATTTCAAATAGGACTAAATCCAGGAAACAACATCATAATAAAACGATGTGAAAATCATATAAAGAAGGTTAGTCTGACTTAGTTGCCTAATGCATCTGTCATACTCTGCATAGTCTTGGACTACCTCTTTATCTGACAACGATTTTGCAGTATCATTTTCGATAGAGACAAAGAATGAATCCATTTGGCCTCTGGCGCGGTTAACCAACATTGCTTTTTGTTAAGGAGCGTTTAGAAATGTTTCTTCCAGCTTCACAGCTTAGTATTGGTGGTGCCACATCTGTAAATCTCTTGGCTGTTTCTTCCTCAGAAGACCCAGCTCTTTGACCCTGGAGCGGTTAGGGGTGGGTTACAAGGTGGCTCTGAAGCTTGGATCACCAATGACCCCTGAGCAGGGTGCAGAGCAGCATCTGAGTCAAGTCCTCCCCCTTGGGACCCAAGTGGGAGGCTCCTGGGTGCTCAACCAGGTCCACCCGGGGCAGGTTGTTACTGGGACCCAGGTTGGCGTGCAGGGAGTGGGGTCATTCCCTGGGCCCCACCTGCAGCCCCAGGACAGCCCTCAAGGCTGGAATGATCCCCCTCCAGACAGGGGCAGCACTCCTTGCCTCAGGAAACATATGGGCCTTCCTGACCCACTCCCCACCCTAATGATCAGGCCCTGGCTTGCAAGGGGGACTAGTTTCATTAGCTTCTGGGTAAGTCAGCCTCTGCACTCAATGCATGCTGGTTGGTGCTCCCACCTCTCAATGCAGGCTGGTTGGTGCTCCCGCCATTCTGTCGTCATGTCAAAGAATCCCCGTGGGCCATGGCAGCAGGAGCTCCCCGTGTGTCTAAGTGAGCTGCCCTCGTAGAATGAGGCTTCTATCCCTCTGCTTGATTTCTCTTCCAAGTCCTGGGTCCATCCTGGGAAAGACGGTCATGGAAAGTTAGGTCCACAGAATTTGCTTCACAGACGGGGAGACTGAGGCCAGAGAAACTCGTGACCCTGGTTTACAAATCCGGCTTTGTGTGGGAGCTGGGGCCCACCTGGAGGTCTGCGACACACAGGAACCTCACCTTCCTCGCCTGCCCACCGTGAGCACCGGGCAGTGGGGGCAAACGTGCTGAGTAGCTGGGTCCTGAGCTGGGGGCAGTGGGGGGTGGGGAGCTGTCATACGGTCGCCGATTAGGGTGTGGGGTGGGTTCACCCAGACTCTTCTGTGTGGTGCAACCCAAGAGGACCCAGACTCCTTTCTCAGATAAAGTCACAGCTCTACTTCAGAGCCATGAATTTCAGAAACTGGCCTGTGAAACAGCATCATCATCATGATGGCTGCCATCTGTGGAGCATTTGCTGACCACCAGGCACAATGTGCTTCATAGACGCCATCTCCTTCAGTCCTTCCTCAAGAACCCTGGAGGGGGATGGATAGCACCATTCTGTACGTGTGAATAGAGGCTCTGAGTACTTGCTCAAGGCGTGTGTCCAGGATTGCTGACTTCAGAGTCTTTGTGGTCTAGTTTCCACCCGGAATGCTGGGTCTAAACATTACCGTGGAGGATGTGGAGGACTAAAGAGGGTTTTGCCCAAGGTCATGAACACCCAGTTGGTTCCTGTCCCCTCCCCTGCCCCCTCACCTGCATTGTTTTCGTTTGCAACACTTGTCACTACCTGACCTGTAGCCTTTTCAAGTCTCTTGATTGAGTGCAATAGTCCAGAAGCGACGAAGGCTAGTGGGGGTCAGCCTCTGGGGGAGGATGCGGCTGGGTTCCCCGGGTTTGGGGGAGGAATCAGAGGCAGAGAGGAGGTTCTTTAGCCTGGGGGAAGGTCTGTTTCCCTCTGCCTGATTCCTCCTGAGATAATGGCTTTTCCAGAGCCTCTGAGTGCTCTGTTACTCAGCTGAGATGTTCACCTTTTCCCCTGACACAAGATGGAGAAAACACGGTCCACCAGAATTCCTTCCAGAGAGCAATTCAGTTTGGAAGGAATACTTTGACTTAGCCCCAGTGGGGTGGAACTCCAGAGATTCTCTGAAGGGTGTGTGTGTGCGTGTGTGTGTGTTGTTCTGTGTGGGACAGGATGGGGGTGGGTAGGGAAGAATTAATTTACGGGCCACATGGAGAAATCCGTCTGACACTTCACATGGGAACCATTGCGAGGGCCGTGCTCTACGAGGAGCCCAGGGGTAGCCCGCGCATGGGGTTGCACGGTTTCAGGGGAAAAATCACAAGTGTGACAAGAGGGCCTGGGAGATGGTGGGGGGGATTCGGTGGAACCGGACCTGGCCGAATCTTTCGAAGGGTGGTGCCCAGGGGACCTGGAGTCACGTTTCCCCACGTGAGATAGGGCAGCAGTTTTCAGCAGGGCCCAGTTCTGTGCTCTACCCCTTAAAGGAAGGAATTCAGAAGCAATCCCACATTTCCTTCTTGGTGGCGAAGAGAGCCAACCACTAATTTTCAGAATTATCCAGTTTTGAAAATTCTGAGACAGAAACCTAAAAGAAGGACTCGGAGACCACGTCGACTGCCAAATGCCTCATTTTGGTGCAGAGAGAAAAATGAACCTGTCTTAAAAGATCAGTTGGCCACCCTGCCAAGCCTTCCTTCCCCCAGGGACTTGGATCCCAGATTCCGGGAGGCGTGGATACATCCAGTTCTAGTGCCTCACAGAAGGACCCAGTATTGGCTCCCTGGAGCAGCTTCTGGTTGCCAGTCTCCAGCAAGAGGGACGACTGGCCATTATCAGGTTCAAGCCATCTATGAAGCTTAGAAAGCAACGGGCTTCCAGAGTTGCCTCTGATGCTAGTTTCTGGAATTAAAAAAGTATACACATATTTGGAGAGGCGATGGGGAGGTGTGTCTGATTTGGGCTTCTGCCAGGTGTGTCAGTGATCCTTCTCCACCCTGAGAGTTTGGGGTCACTGGAAAACAATTTGTGTGGGATCCTCAGCAGGTGGAGCTGGTGGAGCTCTGGATGCTCTTGGCCGTGTTGTCCCCTCCTCCACACACACAGGGTGTTGGTAGCGGGGCCCCGGGCTTGGGCTTGATCAGAGAAAGCCCACTTGCATCCCACTTCCGAGGAGCTCTCCATCAGGCTTTGGCAGGGAACAGATGGAGAAACCTTGAGAGTCCCTAATTTGCATTTATTTGCACTTCATTGTTTAACAACACAGTCTTATTCTTTTTCTTCACATTTGTTTCGAGCACTTGCTAAGTACCGGGCATGGTGCTGTCTCATTGGGGCCCCCTATGGTGCATTTTATGAACTAGCATTTTGGGGGAGCATTTATACAGTGCCAGGCACAATGAGAAGCATTTTGTGGATACTGTCTCTTGTCATCACCATTTTCATCCGCATTTTAAAGATGAGGAAACCAATTCAATTAGAGATCCACAATCCCTTTTGTGGAACCCTAAGGCCAGATACGTTGGAATTCAGAATTTTGGGGTGTGGATAATAGATCACGTATCAGGCAACACCCCAGTGCAGCAGCGTCGCTTAATAAAATACTTCAGTGTTGATGCAAAGAAACGTTTAAACAGTCTCACTAAGTGGGATAAAGATTATGGAGAGCCTCCTCTCAGGGCCCTGAGGCCAATGGAATTATAAAGACTTTTGGTTCTCAGAGGTTTTCGGAGCTGTGCATGAGGACCCGAGGACCTGCCCCAAGGTCAGGGCTCCCCAGCTCCGTGTGCGTCCACGCTGGCCCCCAGATCCACACTTCTCTGGGAGTGAAGACATCTCATCGTTATGAGAGGCGGCCACAGTCCCGATCTAGATCTTTTTGCTCCCAAATGTAGGACTTTTCTTGTACTTCTCATCCTTTTGCATCCTGTCTTCATCCCTTGGGAAGCTCTTGTCACCTCCCCAGCGAGAGGCCTTCCCTGACCACTCGAATTAAAGTACTTCCTAACCTGTTATTCCCCATCCAGCACCCTGTTCCTCTTCAAACCACAACTCATGCAGCAATCAAGACATATTTATGTGTGCCGACTAATTGATTGATTGATTGATTGCCTGTGGGCGTGGTGGGGAAAGGCTAGGTGAGGCTGAGAAGTGGGTGAGCCTAGACTTTAAGGGACCAGGGTCATCTTCCCCTTTGAGGATGGGACGTGTGGTCATATATCAAAGGCAGCAGAGCTGGGGAAGGGATGGTTCCGAACCCACAATCTGAGTTGGAAGGCAGCTGAAGCCCGTGGGAATCATTTATAGCTATGCCCTCACCCACCCAAGTCCACGGGGGACCCTGTGGTCGGTGAATACATTTCCCCTCTGAGCGCCAAAGTGGCCTTAGCATCCTTCCCCACCGGGGAGGCGGGTCAATTCATTAAGTTAGCCTAATTTGCTATTGCAAGCCTGCTCAATTTAAGGTAGAACATGCTCCTTAGCTCTAGTTAAATATTTATAAACGTTTCCCCTTAGAGGGTGGAAGCCTTGCTTAGAAACCGTATCTCACCTTGAATTTACTTAATCTATTTTTTCCTTTCTCCTTTTTTGTTTCCCCAGGAGAAAATAATGAATGTCAAAGGAAAAGTGATTCTGTCAATGCTGGTTGTCTCCACTGTAATTGTTGTGTTTTGGGAATATATCCACAGGTAATTGGGGAGCGCGGTGTCCACCTTTGACTTGAATCTCCTAGTTATTGGCCAAGTCACTAGGTTGAAGTTGAAATTGAGATTAACTGAAACAATGAAGAGGAGATTCCACCCTTCCCGTGTCTCTGAGCCCTGGACTATATTTAAAATCATTAGATCTCCAAGTACCTTCTGGCTAAATTATCTTCCTTCCTGCTATGTTCCTAATGTTCTGATTTTTATAACCTTTCCGTTCTGGCTAGGCTATATCCAGAAACAGCGAGGCCGTATTAAACCCAAAATGTGACTTTAGATGATTTGTATGATGAGCTCTGAGAATTACCTTAAGAGATTTCAGACAGGAATTCCATGAGAATTCCACTCTGAATTTTGCAATTCTAAAATACTTTCAGGGTTTAAAGGAGCAACACACAGTTGTTGACTTTTGCTGTAAAATCCACTCCGAGTGGCTGGTGATTCATTTGTGCCTGGCTACAATGCTTGGGGGTGTTTTGTTTTGTTTTGCTTTTTAACTCTGGAAAGCAGAATGAATTAAACATTCCTGGGTTTTCAGATTGATCCGTGGATTCACCGCAAATGTATGTGTTTCTGTGCTTTGGGAAAAGACAGTGTCTCAGAGGTTCCAGCTGGAGAGACTCCTGACAGAAAGAAGTCTCTGCAAACAGCTACAAAAATTCAGGATGCCTTTGACTTAAGAGGCACTGGGACAGCTCAGCCTTGATCCAAAAAGTCCATGATACAGCTCTGGGCAGGAAGAGCTGTCTGGGCACCACTACTGTTTTCATGGAGTGAGTGCTTTAGTAGCCCCCAAGTTAAAGATGACAGCCTGGATTAACATTTGAATTCTTTCAATTCTTAAATTCTAAGATTTGATGAGCCAGCAGGACCATCTTGGCTACTAAACAAGGTCCTGTGCCTTTAAGTACATCTGTAGGAGGAGGACTCCCCAGAATATGGGAGCTATTATTCCCCGGAGTACAGCATAGATCTAATGGCTTCTGGACCATTATTCTGTTTCATTCTGAACAACTCATTTTCACAAAATCAAGACAAGCTAGAGTGTGATCGAATTCAAGGGGTCTACACCCATGGTTTTCGAATTGAGGAAACTGGGGGTACTTAGGCCTAAGATGAGAGGATTCAGAGTTGAGTGCAGGGAGCCTGGCATCGCTTGGGTACTCGAGGGTAGAGGAAAGTATGGAATCTGGAGCTAGGCTGTCTGGAACTGGTCCTCTGCCACCACGTACCTCCTCTGTGACTTTGGGCAAGTTACTCAGTGACTGTGTTCCTCAGTTTCCCTCTCGCAGTGACTGTTCCTCAGTTTCCCTCTCATTAAAAATGAGTGATAATAGGACCTGTTTCATAGGTACGTTGTGGGGAGGATTAAATAAGTTACTGTATATAAAACATTAGGGCAATGCCTGGGACTTAATAAGCACTCACTAACTGCTAACTGCCATCATCATCATCATCATCATCATCATCATCATCATCTGCTCCAGAGGGCAGAATAGGACAGGGGGTTTTGACAAATAGAAGGAAGAGCTTTAGCAGTTGGAAGACACCCAACAGAAGAACCAGCACTCCTTCAGGTCCCTGCCCTGAGTTGAGATGCTTGTGCAGATAACCCGCAAGCTCTGAATGCTTGATTGTTTAAGCTTGTGGCTTTGAATCTGAGCCAGAGTTGTACTTCCATAATTTGGGGCAGTTCGCAAAATTAAAATATGGGAGCCAAAAGCCCAAGTGTGCATTTTGGCACCGACCTTCCATAAAGAGGGTTATTTTGCAGTGCTGGGCACTCTCTGACCAGTAACTGGAGCAGGTTCTGGCTGCTCCTTGGGGCCATGGTTTGGCACCCAGACTCCGGGCACATCATTCTTCAATGTGAGGAATCTATTGAATGTCTGCAAGAGGCGTATAAGGCAGCAGATCCTTTGCCACCTCATGAATTGGCCACGTGATGGCTTGAGGTGAGCTGAGGACACTAACCTGAGACAGGTGGGCAGGCCTGAGCTTAAAAAGGATTTTAAAATAACTAAATGGAGGGTGCCTGGGTGGCTCAGTCGTTGGGTGGCTGCCTTCGGCTCAGGTCATGATCCTGGGATCCTGGGATCGAGCCCCACATTGGGCTTCTGTTCGGCGGGAAGCCTGCTTCTCCCTCTCCCTCTCCTACTCAGCCTGCTTGTGATCCGTCTCTCACTGTGTCTCTCTCTCTGTCAAATAAATAAATAAAAATCTTTAAAAAAAAATAACTAAATGGAACACATCAAATGATTAGGAATACAACGTGAGCCAAGTAGAACTCCTACCCTCAAGGGGTTATGATCTAGATGAAGCAGGAAGACGTGCATATAAATAACCAATGCTAGAAGTAGAGAAAGAATATCAGGGTAGAGAAAAGGAACTGGCAGAGTTAAGGAGGCTGAGATTATGTTTGGCTTGGAGAGGGATCTGTTTTTTGCATTGATTTGCAGCTGTTTATTGAGCACCTACTATGTGCCAGGCACTGTGCTAGGATTGTATCAAGAAAGGCACAGAAGAGATGACATTTGAGCTGTGCCTTGAAGGACGAATATGTGTGAAATGTCATACACTGCAGAGTGGGTATCCCTGGGACTGTTGAGATGTGGAAGGATTCTGAGGAGGGTGAGGAGGGGAAGAAGGAGAGGTTAGTAAAGAGAGGTAACAAGGTAGCAAAGCTGAATTTAGAAATTGGTGCCCTGAGTGCCAGGTGGCCATCTGAGGGATGGATGCCTTCCTCCTCATTCCCCTCCCCCTTCCACCTCTTGTAGGATCTGGAGTCAGATTCCCCACGTTCAAATACTGGCTCTGCTCCTCACTAGCAGTATGACCTTGGGCAAATCACATAATGCTTCCATGCCTCAGTTTCCACCCCTGTAGGATGAGGAAGAGTAGACCCTACTTCATGGGTTGTTGTGAGGGTTCGGTGAGCTAATATATGTCAATTGCTCAGAACAGCGCCTGGCCAAGTATTTGCTGTTATGAATATTGTCAGAGTCAGTAGAGGAACAAGAAATTTTAGAGTGTGGTCCATGAGTTCTGGGCTCAGGAGAAACCATAGGCAGTGAGAGAGCATGCATTTTATTCCTACAAAGAGATGCGCACCCCCAAGAGGGGGAGAACGCTGGGGGCGGGGTAAGAGGCTAAGGGGCATTGGCAGAGTCTGAAACAACCGTGAGTCATTTGTGTTTTTCAGGGATGAGGGAGCTGGGGCCAGGCAGGGGTTGAGCCAGGGGAGGTGCCTGAGCTCAAGTCTAGAACTTTTCCTACCAGGCTGTACTCCCTTTATTCACAGAGAGGAAAAGGGGCCAAGCAAGGCTTAGCACTGAGGCACAGCGTCCCTGTGCAGAACAGAGGAGTAACGCCGTATGACAAGTCCTGTCACTTTACCCCCCAAAATGCCTCTCAAGTCAGTGTGCTTCCTCCCCTCCACCTCCTCGGTTTCAGAGCTCAGCTAAAACAATCCCCCCTCCTCCTGGAAGCCTTCCGGGTCTTCCTGTTAAGTGCTTATAGTTATGCTTTTTTTTTTTTTAATAGCTCTTCTTGGAGTTCGAGGTCACGTTGCTGGGTGGTTATGGGAATAGGGTCTGCCTTCCCTGCTAGATTGAGTGGACGACAAGGAGACATAGACATAGGACCTGTGTCTGTCTTAGCTCACACTGTGTCCCTGGCACTTGGCATGTAATCATGCTCAGCAAGTATCAACTGAATGAGTAGAGATGGCTCAATGGAGGAGTCATATATTCACTGGTCCAGCCTTGTAGGTGCCTACAGACCATCTCACTGCCTTCATGAGCTTAAGAAATGTCCTCTGAGACTGCTCTATAGAAGGTTCTGTGGCCATCGCTTTGTTTTCTATGGGAAGATAAATCCTGGGTGCAGGATAGCTGGGATGTTCCCGAGTAGGTGGCAGAAGGGAACCCCTCTGTGGAGCCCCACCCTCAGTGAAACCACCCCTAGACAATGGAGAGCTGTTGTCATTTTTTTTTTTTTAAATTAAGGTTTGAGATTCTCCAGTGACCTCTTTCCCACCTCTTGTTCTGAATAACCCTGACGTGACTACAAGTGAAAATTCCCAGTCCCTTGATACCATGGGCTATAATCAAAAGGAAAGTAGAAAACTAGGAGTCAAAACCCAGGCTTTCAGCTCAGCCCAGGGCTTCGCTGATAATAGTTGCAAAATAGCTTTCTCAGAATTAAAAGTAACATGATATGTTTTTATTTCTCATTTGCTTTCAGCCCAGAAGGCTCTTTCTTGTGGATATATCACTCAAAGTAAGTGCTTTGAATTTTAGAGATCTATGGGATGGCTCCTGTGTCCAGTCTGGCACCCCCTACAGTCTATTTTTAGCATGGCAGCGGGTGGTGGAGCCCTGGTCAAGGGCTGGGGGGGGAAGGGTGGTTTCCCAGGGATCTAGACTACCCGCTTCCCATTCCCTAGACTGACCTTTATCCAGCTGTGACTTGTATTTTGCCCTTGCTTCTCATCAAGGGTTTCTTTAAGTGGTATCCTTTGGAGAACATTCTGCCTTGTTGATGAAAAGAATCAGGACAGGTATTCTCCATTATGCTGCCCAGTATATGTTATATAAAGCCCCTTGCAAGAAATTCCTGTGAGACAGAGGATCAGGAAAAAAAGTCAGGGTCTCCTGATGAACTAATCTTTATTATTATTATTATCAAAGGCAGTGAGAACTATGTAAGCCTTCATTTTTCTATCTTTGGCTTGGTTGCCAGGAGGCTCCGAGTAAAGTCTTGAGCTTAACTGCTTGTACTTTCCTCAGCTTTCATTTCTGATATTACTCCTTCCCTGGTGTTAAATCCTGGCTTTTATGCTTACATTCTGTGGGATCTTGGCACTTTGCCCAAACCCACGTGGCCAAATTCTCAGCTATGAAATAAACATAAAGGTAAAAACCTTTATTCTCGTGAGTAGCTGGGATGACCAAGATCATATGAAAACACCTACCTGGGTGACTAAAGAAATATTTTTCTTCTGTTCCCTTTTGTTTATTTAAGTCTTATGTGGTCTCCCTGTGTATGGTAACCACACCTAAATTATCAACAATCTGAATACCTCCTGAAAACAGATGGGCTTTAAAATAGGTTTCTTCCTATTATTATGCCTGTTCATGCCTCACCACCTTATTTGTCCAACCACAGAACACTGCAGCCCCTGGCTTCCCGCTCCTCTCCCTCCTCCAGAAAGCCCCCGCCCTGGAGAGACTCTCACAATGAGAGAGGATGGAAATTTCCCCACGTGGGTGGTGAGGGTGGCTTCTGATGACAGTTTCCTGAGCTTCTGGTTCAGAGACCCTCAGATTTCCTGAGGCTGTCCCTGCTGACCTTTGTAGCAACCTAAATTCTAGTTTAGCAAAAGAGATCATGCTTGGAAAAATACGCTGTTTTGTTTTGTTTTGTTTTTTTTAATTAAGATTTACACCTTGTTCCCGTAATTTTCAACTTTTATAAAGCTCTCTGATGTATGCTATTTCATTTACTTTTCAAAGCCACCTTCATGGTAGATTTATTATCATTATGATTGTCACCATCATTATTATATATCTGACTTTTCAGAGGAGAAAACCAAGATTCAGAGAGGGAAAAGGTCCCATCACGGTCATACTACCAGTAAGTGGCATATCCCTGACTCAGGTTTACGTATCAGTGCTCCCCACCTTGTCACCCCCTCTTCTTTCCTCTGTCCCTGCCAGGGCCCCCTGGATGAGCTGAGTGCCGGGGGCTGCCTGAGGGAGGAGAGGTCCGGGCAGGGGTAGGTACATCTTCCCCCATTTGGCTAGAGCAGCTTCACTTCTTCTTTTTTTTTCTTAAGTTTTTATTTTAATTCCAGTTAGTTAACATACAATGTTATATGAGTTTCAGGTGTACAATAGAGTGATTCAGCATTCCCGTACATCATCCAGTATAGGGTAGCTTCACTTCTGTCTGTTTTATGAACTGGCATTTTTTTTAAAAAGAAATTTGAGTGATTTTCTGCCTTAAAAAGAGTTTGGAAACCCTCCCTTCCCCCACCCCCGGCCCCCCAGTTTGGGACTGCCTCATTTTCTAAAAATGTCATCTTTTTCATTTCTTAGAAACCCAGAAGTTGGTGACAGCAGAATTCAGAAGGGCTGGTGGTTTCCAAGCTGGTTTAACAATGGGTAAGTTGATGGGATGACCCTCTGTGTTTGTTCATCCACCCAACGCTTATAGACAGTCCGTATAAAACGGTTTCACGGTCATGACCTTCTTGGTCACTCACCTTTCTGGCCCTATTGAAGTCATACAAGGAATCTATTTCATGGTTGAGACTAGGATATTTAAGTTTGGGGGTTTTGTTTGGTTTAGTTTTTCCATTTAACTTGGGGGCGAATGGGGCTTGGGCTGAAGTTTAGGCTGTGGGAAAGATGATCGCAGCTAATTCAGTTAGCTCTTCATTAGTCCAGCAAGTTCCCTGGCCCCCTGAAATAACCTGAGGGTTCTGGGTCACTAAACTGCTAACTGTGCTGACCTGGAAGGAAAATGAGAAAGGTGAGCAGTGAGCCTTTTCACCAAAAGTATGTGTTTATGAATAAACGTATCGTATCGTGAAGCTTTCTCCAGATGTCCCCTCATTGCACACGTTCTCCATCTGGGAATCCATGTTCACAGTCACCAGCTGACCCCGTGCCATAGATCAGCCTCCCTGCCTCACTCAGCTTGCTTTCCCTTTGTATGTAGGACCCACATTTACCAAGAAGAGGAAGGCATAGACGACGAAAATGAACAAGGAGAGGAAAACAACGAAGAGCTTCAGCTATCAGACTGGTTCAACCCACAGTAAGAAAAGAAGCGTCCCCCACTCCCTTCCCCGGGGTTCAATAAATCCATTAGCTCCCATCGGGGGTGGCGGGGGCTGTGGAGGCAACAGTGCCATTGAGAACATTCCTGATAGGGGATATGGAGTCTTAGCATCCATCAGAATTTCACTGCAGATTAGATGAGAAACTGAGAGTCTGGATGTTTCGACCCAGATGCTTGAGCAACAACACAGTGATTCTGACAGTGGCTGTACCACAAAATATTGGGGCTGGAAGGGGTCTCACTGGCCCCGGGGTATTGTGGAAAGCGGCAGCATCTAGAGTCAGAGCAAGAAAATTCTGAGATTCAGCTAACTAATCTGAAAATTGGCAGTGATGATGGAAGATCTCATGAGGCCATGCATGCATTCATTAAGCGATCGTACAACAAATGTTTATCCAATACCTATGATGAGCCAGCTGGTATTTTTCAAACTACCAGTCACTGTCCATTAATATGTTCAGAAACTAGCTTAATGGGTCAAAATGAGCTTTTTTTTAAAAAAAATTGAAATCAAATAGAAAGTCGGAGGGCATCACATGAAGTAGAAGTAAGGTTAAGTATTGTGTGGTTGAATTATTGTTTCTGTATGTACATGTATGTATTCAGTTGTGATGTAAAATGCATTTCTCACTGTGAGCCATGGTAAAAAATACTGTGCTAGACATTGTGTTAGGCACAGGAGATAGGAGAAATCAAACAATATGGTTATATTCAATTAGTTCATAGTCTTCTATGGGCAGGAGATGTGCAGGGAGTATTTGCCAAAATTGGGAAGGAGGTGTGGTCAATCTGACTTAAGACAACGTGGCTGGGGGAGTAATGAGGGAGGAGCGTCCAAGATGACCGTGAGGCCGGAGAGACTGGTGGGTGGTGGTGTCGTTGACCAGGATAGGAGGAGGACAGCCAGGTCTAGGAGTAGGGGTAGGTGATGAGCTCTCCTAGGGATGTTTGTGGATTCAGGTACCCGGTGGGCATCAGGACTGAGATTCACAGAGTGCCTGTCTTAGTCTATTCAGGCTGCTATAAACAACAGATATTTATTTCTCACAGTTCTGGAGGCTGGCAAGTCTAAGATCAAAACACCAGCAGCTTTGGTGATTGGTGAGAGCCCACTTCCCGGGTCATAGACAGCCATCTTATCTGTCCTCACATGGCAGGCAGGCGGAAGGGGCGAGGGGGCTCTCCGGGAGCTCTTTCAAAAGGGCACTAGTCCCATTCATGAGGCCTCCCCCCCAAAGGCCCCACCTCCAGATCATCACACTCGGGATTAGGTTTCAGTGTATGAATTCCGGGGGGACAGACATTCAGTCTATGGAAGTGCCCATGAACTCAGTGGAAGATGTGTGGTACACACGTGGGTGGCAGTGAGACCTGTAGGCCTGGAGGGGGCCACCCAGGCAGAGGACTAGAGCCACATCCTATCATATCCACATTTAGAGGGCTGGTGAAGGAAGAGAAGTCTGAGAGGGGGCAGGAAGAGCTGTAGAGGAGGAGGATCTGGAGAGAATATTCCAGTGGGGAGAGGTATGAGCTCTGGAAAGACTGAATATGTTCTGGCAAGCTCTCTTTTTGTTTGGGGGTAGGGGATCACACTAGTGTGGAAGGATGGGAATATTGGCCCCTGCGTGTGTCATTCAATGAGCTGGGCAACAGGGTAGCCATTCGTGAGATGCTAAACCCTTACTGGAAGTGCAAGAATATGGAAGCATTGGCGCTTTGTTAAGCCCATTAGGGTGTGTGTTAGGGAGGGGAGGACCTCCATAGCCTAGGTGGGCTAGATGAGCCAGAGATGGTCACCAAGTCCCCTTCTAAGGGCATTTGTCCTCGCTTGGGATAGGGTGAAGCTTGGGACTTGGGAAGCAGGGTGAAGGCTGAGTTACTAGAGACAAAGGGCCACCAGCTGTGACTCTGCTCTCCCCCATGCATGATTCAGCTTCTCCGCCAAGCAGATGGCGAGCAGATATGTAAAGAATATCAGTTTGAAGAGGCACCAAATTTAAGCCTTCCCAAGGCAGCAAAGTCTATTTCCTGCATAAATGAATGATTAGATGAATGACTGCATGAACAAATAAATGTATCCCTTCCTGGAAACGACCTACAACATATTACAGCGTATTGTGCACACATTTCCACATCAAGATCTCTTAGCTTCTGTGACAAAACATCCTCTGGATTTCCCTCCTACTTCTCCGTAGGAGAAGTTCTCCCTTCTCGGTCCCCTCCATAAGCGCCTCTCCTGCTTCCCAGCCATCATATGTTAGAGTTTCTGGAGGCTCTCATCCATTTCCATGGCCTCAGACACCATGGTGTGAGAACGACTCCCACCTTCCCATCTTCAGCCCGAAGGTTCCCTGAGGCCTGACTTGGGTCGGACTGCCTGCTGGATAGCTCTGCACGCACGTGTTCCATGACCCAGCTGGATTTCCACATTCTACCCTGCCCTTGTTCTCACTTGCCACCTCAAGCCAGAGTCTGGGCTATCTCTCCGGTTCATCCTTTTCCCCCACCCACCCCACAGTCTCACTGATGGATGCGTTCTGTCAATCCTGCCTCCAAAATTCTTCCTGTAGCCCTCACTCTTGTTCCTGTCGCCATCCGCTCTTCGCTGGATCACGCGTGCTCTGGTGTGCTGACGCTTAGAGGGAGTTCAGTAAATAACACGTTGTGTGCACCTCACAGCTTTTCTGACCTGCTTCATGATTCACGTTTTACCATATTCATATTTAAAATATTCACTTTGAACACTTCCTCTCCCCAACACCTGGGGACCACAAGGTACCCAGTAATAAGTATGTAAAATTAAAAAGCTACCAACAGCCTAGGTAGGTGTGTGTTTCTTTCGTGGGAAGCCTCTGGCCTATCGTGGAGCCAGACACAGTGACCCAGTGGGTACTGTGCTTGGAAGAAAGGCACTGGGGTGGCTCTGAGTCTGTCCTGGCACTTTTCCCTCTTTCTAGAGCCCCATCCTTGTGATCTTGGACATCTCTGGCAATTGACAGTAGCAAAGACTAGCTCTGACACATGGGTGGCCTGCCCTGTGTCACTTCTTTTGCGGAGGAGTGGTGTTGATGGGTTTTGCTGACTAAGACTCCCTGATGCCCAGGTTCATCTGGGAACTGATCTGGTTCTCATCCTCCCTCCTCCCCTGCCCCCCACTGCCTGCGTTTTCAAGCTGTCATCCGGCTTCTTAGTCAGGGTCCTTGACATGTTGGAATTGCCAGTGAAATTTAATAATTAGCAGCTGGGAAATAGAACATTTTAATTTTTAAGTAAACATTAATTTTTAATATTGCTGCTTTTTTCTTTCCTGCTTGGAGGAAACTTCCCAGCCAAGCGACCAAACTGGACACTGCTTTTTCTGACTCAGTCTTTCTAGAAGATGTGGGCTGAGCGGGGGTACTGTTGTATAGCAGGTTGACCACCTCTTGGGAGTGTGAGATTCTCAAGGGGTAGAACGGAGTCTCATTTCTCTGATCTCCATGCTCAGCAGCGGGTCTGGTGTGGCTTAGGAAACGTGCGATGAGGGACTGCGTGCCCTGGTCTGGCCCTTCCTATAAATCAGATGGCTGAAGATGCAGATCACTTCTGCTTTTCTCTTACCCCTCCTTCCTTTATTTGTAAAATGGGGATGAGGGTAGCACCCACTTTATAAGGTGGATGTGAGGATTAAATGAGAGAGTGAAAGTCAAGTACTTGGTCCCTGTGTACCCTAAGTATTAAATAAGTACACTTGCTACGTGCTTTCCCCCACCTTCCTTTTTTTTTTTTAAGATTTTATTTATTTATTTATTTATTTATTTATTGAGAGTGTGAGAGCGAGTGGGGGGAGGGTCAGAGAGAGAGAATCTCAAGCAGACTCCCTGCTGAGTGAGCCCAATGCAGGGCTTGATCTTACTGAGATCATAACCTTAGCCAAAATCAAAAGTTGGATGCTTAACCAGACTGAGCCATACAGGCGCCCCTCTCTCTCTTTTTTTTTTAATAATATTACCTGCTTACATGTCCAGCTCATAAACAGTTGCAAGATTTAGGTAGCGGGCTGGGTCAGAACTACTAAAAGATCCTTGGTAGGCTAAAACTAAGGACAGCAAAGAATGAGGCAGTGACACAGGGCAGAGTTTAAGTTCAGAAACGTTGGTTATAGATGTGTAAGCCGTGTGTGTGTGTGTCTGTGTGTTTTGTGGTTTGAAATCCTGTCATTCAACAAAGCGGGGGGTTTTATATGACTAAAAGCATCACATAAACTTCTAAAAACATAACAAAACAAAAGCTCATTATTTCTCATTCTGCACTGCTAAAAACGCCAGGGTAGCTAAGGTGGGTGGAAATTATGACGAACGTGGGTTGTGACCCCAGCTTCCTCGGCAGAGCCAGTAAATGTCCATATAAGAAGCAATACCAAATGGTGGCTTGGAGCATGGACTCCAGAATCAGACCGTCTGGGTTCAAAACCCAGCTTTGCCTCTTACTAGCTGTGTGACCTTGGGCAAGTTATTTAACCTCTCTGTGCTGCTCATTGATAAAACGGGAATCAAAATAGCACCTCTGAAGGTTGGTGCCTTAGCACGCTGCCCGGTCTCAGCGGAAGTGCTCCGCATATGTTAGTGACCATCAGCAGCAGCCAGCTATGGGGCCTTGGACAAGTCAGCAAGTCTGTCTGAGCTTGGTTTTCTTACCTGTACAAGGGCCATCGTATGTGGAAGGACTGTTGCCAGGACTAAATGAGAAAGTGTAGTGAAAGTGCCTGGCACAGGTTGGTGCTTTCACGATTGAGGGGGGCAGGAGAGCAGCCTCAGAGTGCCCCCCCACCGCCTCATCTCTGGGGGGGGATTCAGCTGTGCTGGGGAAAAAGGGAGGCCAGAAGAAGCAGGGCTCGGGCTGGAGCGGGACGGACTGTCATCTCAAGAATTAGAGTGAAGAGCTTGGTGACTGATGGACAGGAGGATGAGAGTCTGCTGAGGCTCTTTTCCACTCTGGGGCTGGAGCTGGGGCTGGGGCTGGGGCTGGGGTGAGGCTGGAGCTGGGGCTGGGGTGAGGCTGGGGCTGGGGCTGGGACTGGGACTGGAGCTGGGGCTGGGGTGAGGCTGGGCCTGGGGTTGGGGTGAGGTGGGGGTTGACCCAGCCCTGTCCAATCTCACGCTGGAAAACCCAGCTTGGCTGATGGGATATGGGCAGTTTTGTGAAAACCCCGCCTCCACTGATGTGTAGGACTAGGGGAAGTTCTCACCGGCTCCATCTATTTGCTGACATCTCCCCACAGCCTCACCAGGGCCACATGCACACGGTCGGCAGGGACCCAATGGGGACCACTAGGACTTTGCCCTCTTGGTCTTCTGCCCTCAGTGGATGCAGTACAAGCAGATGTCTCGTGGGGACAGGCCCGTTGGTGCTGGGGTTTGAATCTGATGACTGTGTTTCGGTGTCTGCTTCCCAGCACGGGAAATACAACCACTTCCTGAGCAAATGGGGGTCAGAGCTGAGTCTGGGTCATCCCCTCCTGCGGGGCCCCAGCTGCTCCGCAGCCTATCCGCATCTACCCTCCGCAGTTGGTCAGTTTGCTGTCGCTCTTGTGTTGCTTCCTGTGTTTGTGTTGGCTTTGCCAAGTCCCTTTTGAGCATTCCGAGTGCAGAAAACAGGCCTCCCCTTTGCCCTTTGTGCTCCTAGCAAAGAGGCAGCGTGGTCTGAGGAGAGGGTCTGTGCCAGAACCCCAAGTTCCAGCCTTGGCCTCTACTGAGTCCCGGGTTTTCTAGGTGATTCTGTCTCTGTTTGTAAAATGAGTAACACCAGAACCCTCTTAAGTCTGGGCCCCTTTTTGGCCTATAACCAAGTTTTTACCCAGAAATCCCTTTCTGGCAAAAGGCAAATTAAAATAGCTTTGTCTCTTTTGGTTCCAAGATCACTCTCATCCTCCCAAGTCAAGGATTAGGGCCTCCTGCGGCTCAGATGGCACCTCGGGGATCAAACCCACAGATGCCACAGGCAGTTCAGGAAGGGGCTGGGGACAGAGGGGATGGGATCCGGAAGGAAGAAGAGAACTAGGAAAGCAGTAAATGGGGACAGAGGGTATGGAGATGTACAGGTGAGATCCCCATCAGGGCCCCAAAGGCAGCCGTCAAAGGTACCTGGCCAGAGCCTCCTGTCCCTCATGCAGAAGACGCTGCCCCTGCAGATGTCACACCAGCCAGCTGAGTGCCTGGGGCTAAGTCAGGATTCCAGGGCAGTCTCAGCAGATCACAGCTGACCCCAGTGTTCCCTTGGACAGTCTCCACCCCACCTTAGGAAAGCTGTCCTGACTCATGGGGCCCTATGTTTTGTCACCAGGAAACGTCCAGAGGTTGTGACAGTGACCGGATGGAAGGCGCCGGTCGTGTGGGAAGGCACTTACAACAGGACCATCCTAGAAAATTACTATGCCAAACAGAAAATTACTGTGGGTTTGACGGTTTTTGCTGTTGGAAGGTAAGTGTCCCTAATAAGATGGACCTCGGCTTTTTCTTGTTTCATTGTCAGATGTTTGTGAGGGGCCCTCTGGGCTCATGGAGCTGTTCCTGCCTTGTCTGAATTCTTAGATAGGAGAATGTTATAACAGGACAGTTTCCATCTCCGTTCTGCTGAGGACCCCGAAGGGCTGAGAACAAAACAATAGTAGGTGAGTCGACTCCTTCCCACCTCAAAGTGAGGGTCTCAGGTTGCTGGTAAAAGTGTCTGCTCCACCCACGGAGCCTAGGGTCTATAGCACATCCACAACGACCTCCTTCCTGACCTCCATGGCTTTCTCTGGAAATTCCAAAAATGGCAGCTGTTGGCCCAAATGTGCATCATTCGTCCTCCTACACTCTCAGACCCAGGACCAAGGACAGAAGGATTTACAGTCCAGACTGATCCAAGCATGGCAGTTCTCCATGTCTTCCATGGGCTCCTCAGGTCCTTCTTGGCCCCCAGAGATTCAGCTAGCCAGAACTTGCCCTTCTAGAGGTTGGGTAGGTTCCTCTTTCGGCTTTCATTTCCTTGTTTAGAACACCTCTTCCAAAACTACAATCATTCTTACTTGAAATTAGTAGCCATAATATTAGTTTTAAAATGTAACCCATTTTGCTCTTTTGGAAAGTTTTTGGGTTTTTTTCCCAAAACAAAAGCAGAAGTTCAATTTTCCTAGTCCCTACCCCCACCATGGGCTTCTCCTGTTCCTTTCCTGAAAACCACATGGAAAGTTGATCCCTTGGCCTGTACGAAGAGTGTTGAAGGCCCAGGTTGATCTGAGCTTCAGCTCTGCCCACCGTAGGGCCTAAAGGAAAGCTCTGTGAAGATTTGACGGTTCTCCTAAGACTTCCAGCCCAGAACCCAGAAGCCATCGCTGCTGCCAAACTAATCAGGTATGGTGACCTGGTTAGTCACCTGGATGGCATCTCTAATAGACAAGGGTGACTCTGGAGTTTTGACATTTTCCCCAGGAGAATCTGTACTGTTCTGAGTCAGGAGCCAATACTCAGCTCACCTAATCCCATGGCATGAATGTTACGGATTGATTTGATCTTGGTGTTCCCAAGAAGAACAGAATACCTCCTATGGCTCCACAATGGCTTCACCATCTAGCTGCAAATCTGCAGAACCAAACTATAAATCACCTACCCTGGGGAAAGCCCTATGCCCTCCACTCTGATGCTCGAGAGGACTGTTTGTGCACTCAACAGCAATAAATCTTCGTAAGAGTGGATTTCGACTTAGGAGGTATGATGTTTGGTTTGTTTTCAAATAATAATGCAGGAAGCCAACAGCAGTGTTTTAATCCCCAAACAATGTTAAACCTCCCTCGGCTCCCTCCCTCGCCCTAGGATTGTCTCCCAAGCTTCCGAGCACAATAGATTTTTCTTAAAAGTTCCAGAGTGCCCAGGAATTTCCTGGCAACCAGCCACAGAGCCATGTTGAACTCCCTGTTTATATTGCTCAGATATCTTCTTTCCATTTAAATAATCAGTACTGTAAACTCTTGGCCTTCTAGTGGCCAGCATTAAAAGCACACTTTATTTTGGTAGTAAAGAAAGGAAATCCAAGCAGTCACCAAAAAAGGTCAACGAAGTACTGGTTACTATGACTCGCAAAACATCTTGACTGGCTGCAGCTGTGATCAGCAAATTCAATTCAACCCACATTCACTGAGCGAAGCATGAGTCTGGGGTCTGCATGAGTTGTGTTAAGCCATCTGACTCCTACTTCTTCCTTCTCTCTGATCTCCATGGCTTTGCAAGAGCATACAGCTTGGGTTACAGAAGACAACAACATGATGTGTTTGGAATGAAGACATACATAGCTAAAATATCACCACCTACCCATTAGCATGGCCCAAATCCAAAACACACTGCCAGTACCAATACCAAATGCTGGTGAGGATGTGGAGCAATGAGCACTCTCCTTCATTTACTGGTAGGAATGCAAAATGGTACAGCCATTTTGGAAGACCGTTTGGCAGATTCTTAAAAAGCTAAACATAATCTTACCATGCAATTCAGCAACTGCACTCCTTGGTATTTAGCCAGAGGAGTTGAAAACTTATGTCTATACAAAAAACTGCACACAGATGTTTATACCAGCTTTATTGATAACTGCCAAAACTTGGAAGCAACCAAGATGTCCTTCAGTAGGTGAGTGGATAAATAAACTGTAACATCTAGAATATTATCAGTGCTAAAAAGAAATGCGCTATCAAGCCATGCAGACGTGGACGAACCTTAAATGCATGTTAACTTAGTGAAAGAAACCAATCTAAAAAGACTGCATACTATATGATTCCAACTATGTGACATTCTAGAAAAGGCAAAGCTATGGAGACAGTGAAAAGATCAGTGGTTGCCAGGGATGGGGTGGGGTTCGGGGAGAGGTATGGATGAACAGGCAGAACGCAGGATTTTTAGGGCAGTGAAAATACTCTGTATAATACCATACCTAGTGACAGATACATAGTGCTACACATCTGTCCAAATCCGTAGAATGTACAACTCCAAGAGTGAATCTTAATGTAAACTGTGGAGTGATAATGATATGTCAGTGTAGGTTCATGGATTGCAAGGCATGTATCGCCCCGATGCTGGAAATTGGTAGCAGGGGAAAGCTGTGGGAGGGAGGGGGAGCAGTGGGTACGTCTGGACAATGGATTGGTGTTTGGGGTGATCAGTGGGAGGCTCACAGGGTGAATATGTAATATAGAAAGATATCTATGCCCTATAACCCATTCTCTGGGTCCCAGAAGAGGATATGAGAGTAGTGATGGTTAGGCTTAATACGTCCCCAAAGGACCCAAGGGTCATGTCACTCTTGCATCTGGTAGGACAGTAGCAACACTGGGTATAGTTTGAGAGAGTACTAGTGCCCCCTGATGTTGGTCAGAGGGTACAGACTTCCAGTTATAAGATGAGTAAGTTCTGGGGATCTAATGTATATCATGGTGATTATAGTTAATAATACTGTTATCATACACTTGAAAGTTGTTAAGAGAATAGATCTCAAATGTTCTCATCACAAAAAAGAAACAGTAGTTATGTGACATGATGGGGGTATTAGCTAATGCTATAGTGGTAATCATTTTGTAATATATAAGTATATCAAATCAACTCTTTGTACACCTTAAACTTACACGATGTTATATGTCAATAATCTCAGTGAAGCTGGGGGAAAACTATCTAGCACCCATTTTGCCTGCCCAGAGTCTGAACCAACAGATAAATAAGACAAAGGGCTAAGCAAAGTAGATGATGTGAGTATCATGTTCATTGCAGTTAAAGCGGGTACTGGAGAAGGCGGCTTCTGTCTGCAGACTCTAGGCTTCCTGATACTGAACCACGGAATTAGAAAGATTAGGTATCCAGGCTTCCAGACACAGAGTAGGGCCTGTTCCACTAGGGTCACTTCAAGTCCCCAAGACAGCACAGGCTGTCTTCAACTGGCTGGTGGCCATTTCCAAGAGTGAGAGTGGTGGGGGCAGGGCTGCAAATGTCCTGTCGCTCTTCCAACATCAGCAGGTCAGTCACTCCTCCCCAAAGTGGAGCGAATGAATGGTGGAAAGCAGCCAGGAATGTTCCCCTATCAGATGTGGAAAACACATGTCTGAGATGGGGAAAATCATTCCTCCCCTACGCTGCCAAACACAGACAAGATGATTAGAAGAGCACGTAGTCTTCCGCACAAATCCCAGCGGTTACATTTGTCCTGTTCTTCTTTGTTTCAGATACATTGAGCATTACTTGGAGGAGTTCTTAATATCTGCCAATAGGTACTTCATGGTTGGCCACAGAGTCATATTTTACATCATGGTGGACGATGTCTCCAGGATGCCCTTGGTAGAGCTGGGTCCTCTGCGTTCCTTCAAAGTGTTTGAGATCGAGCCTGAGAAGAGGTGGCAGGACATCAGCATGATGCGTATGAAGACCATTGGGGAGCACATTGTGGCCCACATTCAGCATGAAGTGGACTTCCTCTTCTGCATGGACGTGGACCAGGTCTTCCAAGATAGCTTTGGAGTGGAGACCCTGGGCCAGTCAGTGGCTCAGCTGCAGGCCTGGTGGTACAAGGCAGATCCCGATGAGTTTACCTATGAGAGGCGGAAGGAGTCTGCAGCCTACATTCCATTCGGCCAGGGGGATTTTTATTACCACGCAGCCATTTTTGGAGGAACACCCACTCAGGTCCTAAACATCACCCAGGAGTGCTTCAAGGGAATCCTCCAGGACAAGAACAATGACATAGAAGCTGAGTGGCATGATGAAAGTCACCTAAACAAGTATTTCCTTCTCAACAAACCCACTAAAATCTTATCCCCAGAATACTGCTGGGATTATCACATAGGCCTGCCTTCAGATATTAAGACTGTCAAGATATCTTGGCAGACAAAAGAGTATAATTTGGTTAGAAATAATATCTGACTTTAAACTGTGCCAGTAGGTTTCCGAACTTGAGAGAGTATGATTCTGGCGACTTTCTCAGAAGAGTAACACTTAACTTTTAAACAATACTAACAAAACACCAACACAGCAAATACTTGCTCTTCTTCCTTATTAACTTTGAACCTGGCAGTATGGGAGAATGAACCTATGGTAATCAGATGTAAATTCCCAGTGATTTCTTTATCTATTTGGGGTTTGGGGAAAATACTATCAACTGAACCAAAAATAAAAAATAAAAAAAATTGACACAGGCAAAGAAAAAGCCAGAAACACTCTGCACGTGCCGGATAATGTACTGGAGAAAAGAGTGCTAAGGAAGTGTTTGGCAACAAGATACAGTTGTGGGGGGTCATCCCCTGGACTTCAGTGTCCTTGCTGAGTTGCTCGGCAGCAGAACTCTGAGTAAGGACACAGTCCCCCTTGGCAATCCTCAGATGGTTTCAGTAGCCGACTGCTTCAGGCCATTGGCTGTCCATGTTCTTTTCCCATCAGGAAAATGTCATTTGGCTTCTGTACAGAAGATTGGTGGAGATTCCCAATGGATATCACGGTGGTGAAGGTTTGGAGTCCCAGGGAATGTGAATGAGCCAGTGGGGGCTCAGCATGGAGTGAAAACAAAGACTCAAAGTGAGTTTGTCATGAAGTGGCAGAGAGTGGGAAAAGAGGAAGCTGGTCACTGTGGGCCACCCCTGAGGGGTTCAGGGTACGGGGTTGGTGCTTAAACACAGCACGGATCCAGGTGCTGAGTGGGAGGCCGTGTGGGCGATCTCCGGCCTCCTCAGACCCACAACGACCGGAGCGGTGGGGGCTGGCATGGAAGATGCTTCTTGTTTTGTCCAAGTCACTTTCAGTCTGCCGGACTCTGCCACTTGTGTGTCTTCAGTTCTGTGGCCGGAGGAAGTGGATGGTGTCAGAGAAGGCAGAGGCCCGTGGTGGACTGAAGAGGCTGGCTGGGAGTTCCACTTTCCAGACCTGGGCTTCATGACAATCAGTTGTCAACGTGTCCTGCCGCCGCCTGCTTTAACCCTCAGGGGCTCCCAGCCCATCATGCCCCAAAGTGGAGGGCTGACAATCCAGGAGTGGACCGGATTGGAAAAACCCTCGCGTTTTCCCCTGCCCCGTCTGCACTAAAGCAGTGTAACAACCAGATACGGTGAATAAAATGGATAATTGATTTTATATCAAAAGCAGAGGGGATGGCAATGGGAGATCCAGTCCTCATGACTGAACATCTTAACATACAGTTCCCTTCTCTAAGAGAAGCTCGGAAATCCTACATATTATTTAAAGTTAAGCAGTTCAGTGTCAAGGAAGTTGGGAGGCAACATCTACATAGGCAGGTATATTTATAGTTTGCTTGTATTCCAGTTTGGGTCATTTTGTTTCCATTTTTAAGTGATGGATTTGAAGAGCCACTGCCCTGGCTCCACAGTGGGCACAATGGGCTTATGTGATCCAAATGAAACCCACATTTTTTCCTACCATTTCACTGTGTCTCCTACTCTTCAGTCCTTGCCAAAAAAATCTCACAACCCAGCAAAACCAAACCAAACCAACAAAAATCCTGAAGAAGTGGACTTCGTGAAAGAAAACGAAGACCACATGTCCGTTAGGATGCTGCCTCTCCAGGATTCAAGTTTTCTGGGATCCATTCTGGAGTAGAGACAGTTGAGCTTTTAAGTCCTACACCAAAGAAATTATCTATCTTAAAAGATTAGGGGAAAGGGTTGATGTTTACTTTTGAGGGAATCTTGATTTCTTTTTATTCATTTAAATTTAAATCCCAAGTGAACAAACTCAAGATCTCATGAATAGTTATTCTTAAACATTAAAAAAAATAATAATAAAATTCCTGATTCACAACTGAATAAATTATTTTCTCAGTAGATTCTGGTCTGGTCATGGATTGTGTACTTCCTCCCAAAGATGTTCTGAATCATCCACTACACAATTTTACATTCTTAGACTCCAAAAAGTCCTGAGGTTCTTCTAAAAATGTGTTCACTATTACGAAGAGAGAAGATGGTTGAGAGTCCCAAACTTTCAAAACAACAAATGCTTATGGAGAGCTTTTACAAAGTGGTACATTGAAGTAATTAACTGCCCATGAAGGAACCAGAAAGAAAAGGCTTGCCCCTGAAGCCTAGGGTGGGGCGCCAGGGCAGAGGGAGAAAACAATGTCATAACTACATCTGGGGGTTATTAGTCCTGACCTCTGGGGAATATATGTGGCCCAGGGAGCCCTGGGAAAAGGCTGGACTTCCAGCAAAGTCAGGGTGGGTAGATTGGTAATAAATAGATGAAAGGTGACGAGACTGATGGAATGCGGCGCGCTAGATACACAACAGGGCATCATTCCCTCATTAGAATTATTTTCATTTTATAGATGAGCAAAGTGATGTTCAGAAAGGTTAGCCACCTGGCTAGAAAATGACTGAGCTGAAGCTCAAACCAGAGAAGCCGACAAGGATAGATGTGTTGACGCCATACATCTGACAAGCCATGTTTCATATCAAAGAAAATGCAACTTTACAGAAGGATCTTGTAAAGGGGCATTTTTGCCGTAAGAATTAATATTTTAAAAACTAGATACATCCCCAAGCCTGTTGTACTATTTCCCACTTTTTGTGTACTAAACCTGCCCTAAATGCATTAAATTAGTTAAAATGGATCGTGTAAAAAAAAATAAAAGACTGTGATCATTCTTACTTTTACTTTGTGGATGCAGGGCTGATAGAAGCCCTGGGGGCACACACTAGCTGTTGTGAAGGCAGGTGCCACGGAGGGCACGATTGCCTGGGGGCGGGGGGGCAGGTGAAAGAGACAAGCCACGCCTCCACCTTCCACTCCACCTCTAATCTGGGGGTCACATGCAGCTGGAAGGGGACACATTTCTTTAAGCCCTGAAGGGCCTTAACTTCTCTTGTCCTTCTTGGAATGACGCGTCTTTGATGTCTCCCAGCCAAAGTGACCATGTGATTTACCAATAAGGGAATCATGGTTATGGCAATATATAAGTTTATTAAATGCACTATTTGTTAAATGTACCTTATATAAATGAGTAACAGAGGCACAATAGCATACTAACAGGTAAAAGGTCATAGAAAGCATGAACACATAACATACCAATGCATACTTTTTAAGGCAAGGAAAGCAGGGTTAAGTGAGGATCCATTGGTCAAAGCCTCAGATCTATAAGGGTGCCGACTAGAATTCGCACCCAGGACTTTCTGACTCTAAATCCTTTGCTCTTTTCACAGCTCCTGTCTGCTTCCCTCACTCTCTCTTTCACATATGTGCAAGCGTGCATACATGCGCGCACACACACACATACATTTTAGTCATCTTGTTTTTGAAATTTGAGGACACCAGATGAATCAATACCAAAAGCTCTCAATTCTTTTATTAGGCATTAAAGAGAGAAAACTTAGTAGACCAAAACCTCTCAGAATGCAGGTCTAAAGCCATCATAGCGCCGTGTTAGAGAGGCAGACAAATGAAACGTGAGCAATACAGGGTCCTGGGAAGCATGGAGAAAGGAAGGAGGAAGCTGCCTCGGAGGGGCTGACTCTGAGCTTTAAAAGAAGAGAAGGGGGTAACTGAGGAGTGGAGCTGGAAGGAGGTTTCAGAGCGAGGAGCAGCAGATGTAAAGCACAGAGGGCTGCCAGGAGACCTTCCCAGAGACCCACACAAATGGTACTGGGGCCTTGGCACTGGCTGAAATCAGCTGGCAGAGCCCATGTGGAAAGCAGAAAAGACCATGTGAGTACTTTGGCTGGTTGAGGACTCCACATTTGCCTGACATTTGTGGTTCTCTTTCTCCCCTCACAGCAATGCCGGGGCTCCTTGATGGAGTCTACATGGTTTCCATGGAAACTGGTACCATGGTTGGAGCAAGGGATCCAGACTAAGCAAATCAACACTTTCCACCCCCTTGGTGGCAATGATTGATTTGGGGATGGGCAGGTGACCTAAACTAGTCCACTCAACGTGAGTCTCAGGTCCTTTCAGGAAATGAGGAAGCATGTAGTATTAGGAGCTTGACCATGGGAAGGTCAGCCTTAGGATGGAACAGGGATGCTGAAGGAAATACTGTTGTTGATGACAAGCCTGAGTCACGGAAGCTTGCACTGCCTGTGGGCTTTTCAAATTAAGAGTCCCATTATTAAGTCAGTTGGAAATGGGCTTTCTCTTATAACTGAAAAATATCCCCATTGAACCCTTCTAGAATTGTAGCTGAAAGGCAGGTCCACAATCTGCCTTTGCATCAGTCCCAGGCCCCCACTACATCTCAGAGGCACTGCTTAACTCATACCTACTGAACGAATGAATGAACGAATGATCACATCCACTCCCATCATACTTAATAAGAAGTAACTGTTTTTCATTTAAAAATTTTAAATTTTGATTGTGGACTCTGTCCTACCACAGAGCGGATACTTTCATATCTAGCACCTGGAATATTTCCTCCTGTATGTAGTACATAGCATGAGGACTTAGGAATTGCAGCCTGGGCTTCGGGCTCTAACCTGGTGCCATAACCTACTGGGTTTAGTGCTGCTTAAGGTCAGTGATGCAGGGACCAATTGGCTTCATCAGTGCGGAGCAGTGGTTCTCAACCAGGATGACTTTGCACCACACCCCCCACCCCCCGCCCTGACCCCAGGGACATTTGGCAATGTCTGAAGATATTGTTGGCTGTCACAGCTGGGAGGCGGTGGATGCTACTCACATCTAGTGGGTAGAGGCCAGGGATGCAGGTAAACATCCTACAATGCACAGGACAGCCCCCCAAAATAATGATCTGGCTCAAAATGTCAATAGTGATGAGGTTGAGAAACCATGGTGTAAAGTTCCTTTGGACTTCATTAAGGACGAAACATTGGGGAGTCAACATGCATAATACCCAGTGGCCTATCCCCTAGGGAGAGTCCCTGATGGGAATCAAGAGCCTTAAACTCACCTCTTACTCCTGGAACTTTCACAGCTAAAACAGAAGTAGTTCCCTATACTGGACACTAGAGGGCAGGGGTTTCCAAAGATTATACTTCTCCAAAGCAACTGCAGTGATTAAAAACATTCCTCTCTGGATGTGGTAAAGACCACACATTTGTAGAAATAGATATGAATAAATGCAAATAGCTATAAGTATCTAAAGAATGTGGCTGTGAAAAATCAGCCAAAGTTAGAACATAACTTTTAGTGAGCTGACTGTAACTGTTCAGAATAAAACGTGGTTATGCTAGCTAGGTATTTTAGTTACAAATATTTTGATTGCTGGGGTGCCAGGGTGGCTCAGTTGGTTGGGTGTCTGATTTAGGCTCAGGGTATTATCTTGGGGTCCTGGGGTCAAGCCCTGTATCAGGCTCTGTGCTCAGCAGGGAGTCTGCTTGTCCTTCTGCCTCTGCCCCCACCCCCTCTGGCTAATGCACATGCTCTCTCTAATAAATAAATAAAATCTTTAAAAAAATATTTTGATTGCAAGGAACAGGCATCCCCGTTGAGCTGTCTAAATCTGAAAGGGAGATTTTGGGGAGGCTATTTTTTGGGATGGAAAGTTCCACTGAATACAAGAGAGAGTTGATAACCAGACAGTAGTATACTGAAGCTGGTTTATGCCTGCTTGTTTCCCAACTCCCTGCGCAGGGACTTCACCGTGGTAGCTTGATACGGGCCACGCTGGGAGTACTGACACCATGGGAATCAGCAAACCCTGGAAATCAGGGCTCTTTTCCCTTTCCTTTTCCATTTTTCTTTTTTAGGAGTTGGTTGTGTAAAAATTTTCCAGCACATCACTATAGCCAGGACATGAGCAGAAGCCAGGGAAGTTCTAAGGGCTTCAACAGCTAAAAATTGTCAACTTTCCCTATGGGTCTGTCAGTATGGCTCAGCCCCAACTATTTCCAGACTCAGGGTTTCTTTTTTTTTTTCCTAAGATTTTATTTATTTATTTATTTGACACACAGAGAGAGATAGCGAGAGCAGGAACACAAGCAGGGGGAGTGGGAGAGGGAGAAGCAGGCTTCCCACTGAGCAGAGAGCTCGACGTGGGACCCTATCCCAGGACCCTGGGATCATGACCTGAGCTGAAGGCAGATGCTTAACGACTGAGCCACCCAGGCGCCCTCTTTTTTTTTTTTTTAAGATTTTATTTATGTATTTGACAGAGACACAGCGAGAGAGGGAACACAGCAGGGGGAGTGGGAGACGGAGAAGCAGGCTTCCCACGGAGCAGGGAGCCCGATGTGGGGCTCGATTCCAGGACCTGGGATCATGACCCAAGCCAAAGGCAGACGCTTAACAACTGAGCCTCCCAGGCACCCCTGGACTCAGGGTTTCTTCCTTCAAAACTTTCAAATTCCTGGAAAAGAAAACACACACAGCACAGTATCCACTCCTGCTCCCTGCCACTGTGCCATAGGGCAGGCTTACCAGAAGATGGATTACACTGCGGGGCAGTTCTCAGAGAAGGACATATTATGAGCTGGGTAGATACCTCTCACAGTGTCTATTGCACGCCACTTACAGCTGTCTAGCTGTCAATCACTTCTTCCCACATATCTAAAATATTCCCTGCTACCACGATCCAAAAACATGAGGCATTACCCTAGCACAGCCCCCTCTCCTAAAAACAGACTGCAGAATCCACAGATAACATCAGAAGGCCGGGCTTCTCAGAGTCCTTTCTCCAGATAATAACTATGTCTCCTTTGGTTCCTTAGAGAACCCATCTGACTATTCGGCAATCTGTAAAATAAATGGTAAGCTTAGCTCACACCTGAAACACACTAGAGTCAGGGGTGAGACACAAGGAAGGAAGAGGGAAAAAGTTATAGCAACACTTGTTTAAAAGAAGGAAATGATGGTTATCTGCTCGAGAGGCATTTCCTTACTCTGGAACTCAGTGGGCCTCTGTTGTAGGTTTCCTATCAGGGCTAGGCACAGTCTATCCGTCATCCCATTCTACTGTGGATTCTCTCAACTATGTAAGATAGGACTGGTCATAAGAGTCCAGTGTCAGGGCAACTGGCCTGCAAGCTGGACGAGCTGGGGAGCTTTCTCTTGTCCAGGATCCCACTGAAGGTCACTGCTTTTATTTATATTATCAGGCAAATGGGAGGCAACATGTGTGGGGCACTGCCTCCAAAATCCAAAGTAGCCCATAGGAGTTATGCCTCTCTCTTAGATGTAGGGGGTATAAAGCCCTGGTTCTCTGCATCCTAGAATTACCTGGGGAGCTAATATTGATGCCTGGTTCTGACCCCACAGATTCTGATTCAATTGGATGGGCACTAAGACTTTTAAAAGCTTCTTAATCTCAGGAAACAAACTAAGGGTTGCTGGAGTGGTGGGGTTGGGAGGGATAGGGTGGTTGGGTGATAGACATTGGGGAGGGTATGTGCTATGGTGAGCGCTGTGAATTGTGTAAGACTTCTGAATCACAGATCTGTACCTCTGAAACAAATAATACATTATATGTTAAAAAAAAAAAAAAGAAGAAGATAGCAGGAGGGGAAGAATGAAGGGAGGGCAATTGGAGGGGGAGATGAACCATGAGAGACTATGGACTCTGAGAAACAAACTGAGGGTTCTAGAGGGGAGGGGGGTGGGGGAATGGATTAGCCTGGTGATGGGTATTAAGGAGGGCACGTTCTGCATGGAGCACTGGGTGTTATACGCAAACAATGAATCATGGATCATTATATCAAAAACTAATGATGTAATGTTTGGTGAATAACATCACATAAAAAAAAAAAAGCTTCCCAGGTAGAGAGGATTCCGGAATATGGTGGACTAGGAAGCACCAGGAATCTGTCTCCCCAGACAGATTGCACTGGCAGAATCTGTCTGACCTAACTATTTTGGAACTCCTGAGCCACTTCCTAGGGAGGGCTTGGATGGTACACTAAGGTTACTTTTGGTCAATTTCAGCTCTTAGCACAGTAGCAGCCACCCCTTCTCCACCTCCAGCCATGTGGCAGGCTACGGTGTACATGTTCCTGGCAGCTTGCGGGAGCCAGAATGGGCAAAAGGGACCCTGTCCTCCACATATCAGGGGTCTGTGCTCTGACCACGAATTGCTGCTTATGATCACAGAGATGCAGACAGAGGCGGGCAGCTATAGTGGCTGCACCTCCCCCACTGTTGCAAGCCCCTCCCCCTTCAGTTGAAGTGACTGCCCGAGGATTTAAAGGACCAGCACTCCTTTTCTCTCTTTTCCTCTTTTGGGAGCCAGAGTGGGAGATTCAATAATGACTACATATACAGGAAAATTATTAAGTGACCATGCATGCCCAGGGAAAGGCTCAGAAAAGACCTCAGAAGGCCTTAAATTTACACCTTACGCTGATCCTTGGCTCAGAGACAGCCTACAATAATCAAAAAAACAAAAACAATAAATGAAAACAATAACAAAAACAGTTAACCCTGGGGAAAAAGGATAATCTGACTTCCAGACTTATCCCAGTATTAGATTTAAATGTCCAGTTTTCAACAACAACAAAAAAATCACAAGGCATACAAAGAAACATTAAAGTATGGCTCATTCAAAGGAAAAATAAACAGAAACTTCCTGAAAAAGGCCTGATGGCAGATATACTAGACAAAGGCAACTGTTAACGATGCTCAAAGACCTAAAAGAAGACATGGGGAAAGTCAAGAAAATGATGTATGAACAAAATGGAAGTAACAATCAAAGAGAGAAAAAACCAAAAGAGAAACCAAAAAGAAATTCTGGAGCTGAAAATTACAATACCTGAAATGAAAAATTCATTAGAGGGACTCAAAGGCAGATTTGAGCAAGTGAAAGGAAGAGTCAGTGACCTGGAAGATATAGGACAATAAATATCATGGAGTTTGAGGACCAGAAAGTAAAAAGACTGAAGAAAAGTGAACACAGCCTAAGAGACATGGGACACCATCAAGCGGAGCAACATACACATTGGGGGCATCCCAGAAGGAGAGGAGGGAGAGAATATGTGAAGAGATAATGCCAAAAACATCCCAAGTTTGATGAGAGAGATGAATGTAGACATCCAGGAAGTTCAATCAACTCCAAGTAAGATGAACTGAAAAAGACACACATTGAGATACATTATAATCAAACTTCTGAAAAACAAAGATAAAGACAAAGAGAATCTTGAGAACAGCAAAAGAGAAATGACTCATCACATACAAGGGATCTTCCATAAGATTACTGGCAGATTTCTTGTCAGAAACTTTGGAAGTCAGAAGGGAGTCTTGCAGGGTGAAATGAAAGGACACTAGACAGGGGCGCCTGGGTGGCTCAGTCGGTTAAGCGTCTGCCTTCAGCTCAGGTCATGATCCCAGGGTCCTGGGATCGAGCCCCGCATCGGGCTCCCTGCTCAGTGGGAAGCCTGCTTCTCTCTCTCCCGCTCCCCCTGCTTGTGTTCCCTCTCTCGCTGTGTCTCTCTCTGTCAAATAAATAAATAAAATCTTTAAAAAAAAAAAAAAGGACACTAGACAGTAACTCAAAGACATACGGAAAAATAAAGATATCCATAAAAGTAAATACATGGGCAATTATAAAAACTAGTATTGTAACAATGGTTTGTAACTCTAGTTTTTGCTTCCTATGTTACTAAAGAGACTAATACACTTTTTAAAATTACTAGTCTAAAAGCTAGTATTATAACTTCAGTTTATAACTTCAAATTTTGTTTTCTACATAATTTAAGAGGCTAATGCATTTAAAAGAATAACTAGTTCATGTTTTTTGGACATACCATGTATAAAGATGTAATTTCATGACATCAACAACCACAAAGAATGGGGACAGAGGTGTAAAGGAACAGAGTTTTGATATGTTATTGAAGTTTAAGATGGTATCAATTCTAATTTGAGTATTATAATTTCAGTATGTTCACTGCAATCCCCACGATAACCACAAAGAAAATAGCTACAGAATATACACAAAAGGAAATGCAAAAAGAATTTAAATATTTCATTACAAAAAATAAACTAAACACAAAAGGAGACAGTAATGCAGAAAATGAAGAACAACAACAAAAAAAGGCTATAAGGCATATAGAAAACAAATAGCAAAATGATAGAAGTAAGTCCCTCCTTACAATAATTACATAAAGGTTAAACCTTTATTCTTATGAAGTGGCTAGGATGTTCAAGGTCATGGAAAACACCTACCTAAGTGACTAAATAAATGTTTTTTCTGTTCCCTTTAAAAAAAAAATTATTGTGCTGTTTCCCTGTTTACTGTAACCACACCTTCTTAATAGTAAGCTGTCTCAGGGCGCCTGGGTGGCTCAGTCGTTAAGCGTTTGCCTTCGGGTCAGGTCATGATCCCAGGGTCCTGGGATCGAGCCCTGCATCGGGCTCCCTGCTTGGCGGGAAGCCTGCTTCTCCCTCTCCCACTCCCCCTGCTTGTGTTCCTGCTCTCACTGTCTCTCTCTGTCAAATATATAAATAAAATCTTAAAAAAAAAAAAAAATAGTAAGCTGTCTCAAACACTTCCTGAGAGTACATGGGCTTTCAATATTATTATTTCAATATTATTATGCCTGTTCATGCCTTACGATCTTATTTGTCCAACCAGAGGACAATGTACCCCCAGGCTTCCCACTCTTTCCCCTCCTCTGGAATGCCCCCAATTTGGAGAGACTGTCATAATGACAGAGTGTGAAAACTTCTGAATGTGGGTGGCTAAGGTGGCTTCTTTTTTTTTTTTTTAAGATTTTATTTATTTATTTGACAGAGAGAGACTCAGCAAGAGAGGGAACACAAGTAGGGGGAGTGGGAGAGGGAGAAGCAGGCTTCCTGCTGAGCAGGGAGCCCAATGCGGGGCTCGATCCCAAGACCCTAGGATCATGACCTGAGCTGAAGGCAGATGCTTAACGACTGAGCCACCCAGGCGCCCCTAAGGTGGCTTCTGATTGCAGTTTAAAAATTTTTTTTTTTTTAAAGATTTTATTTATCTACTTGACACAGAGAGAGAGATAGCGAGAGCAGGAACACAAGCGGGGGGGGTGGGAGAGGGAGAAGCAGGCTTCCCTTAGAGCAGGGAGCCCGATGTGGGGCTCGATCCCAGGACCCTGGGATCATGACCTGAGCTGAAGGCAGACGCTTAACGACTGAGCCACCCAGGCGCCCCTGATTGCAGTTTAAATGTAAATGGATTTTCATTTCCTCTCTTTTTCACATAAGATGATTAACATTGATCTATCCTTCACTTCACTGACCTTTTCTTCTAGAGTATACAATCCATTTGTAAGCCCATCCACTAACATCCTCATTTCAAATACAGTACTTTCAAAGTTCTAGAATGTCCATTTTTAAACAGCTTTCCTCTGTTCATTTGTTTTGACCAAGTTTTCCATTAAATCCTCAAACATTTTTATAATAGTTCCTTTAAAGTCCTTGGTTACCACTTTGAACATCTGATTTATATTGGGGTCTTGTTCTCTTCAGTATGGGGCACATATTCCTGTTTCTTTGCATGTCTAGGAATTTTCCAAAATGTATACTTGACATTATAGATGACATGTAGAGACTCTGGATTCTGTTATTTTCCTCTAAAGAGTGTTGATTTTTGTTTGGACAGATAGTTAACTGGGCTGGACTCAAATTCCAAACTCCATTTATCCTGCAGGGAGCATTGGCGGAAATTGCTCAATTTCAGATGTTGCTATTTCCTAGGGAAACTGCAGTTTTTCCTAAGCATGGACAGTTTAGTTGTCCTCCAGGGTTTAAGTCAGAGTTTCTATGCAGATTTTGGGGTACCCCATTCTGTGTTTTCCTCTTTCTGTTTTCTAGATTATTTTTTAGCCTCCTTTACATGTATGAATTTCATCCTCTGACCGCTCAAATCTTTCTCTGTGAGTTCTAGCCACCCAACTCTGTGTGAATTGGGAGGTAACCTCAGATGAAAAGTTGTATAAATGTAAATTTTACCCAATACACTTCCCTCCTTTCAAGGACCACTAGTTTTGTTCCATCTCTTTTGCCTTCAAATAATTTTATTTAATTTTTATTTTATTTTCCCTTCCAGGACTTATGACTGTCATCTATGGGAGCATTAGTCTGGTATGATCTACTTTCCTATGACTCAAAACATTCTAATTCTGTATTAATTTAATTATCTTTCTTCACCATCCCCATTTTTTCTTCTAGGAAAAATGGAGATCAACAGAAAACTTCTAACATTAATAATAGATTTTATTTCCTGTATGGATCAGGTATGGTATGTAATATTTAGGTCACTGTAAACCATTGGTGAGTAGTAATGGCTTAATTATTAATTTCTTTTTTTTAAAAGATTTTTATTTATTTATTTATTTATTTGAGAGAGAGAAAGAGATAGAGAGCATGAGAGGAGGGAGGTTCAGAGAGAGAAGCAGACTCCCTGCCGAGCAGGGAGCCCGATGTGGGACTCGATCCTGGGACTCCAGGATCATGACCTGAGCTGAAGGCAGTCGCTTAACCAACTGAGCCACCCAGGCACCCTTAATTATTAATTTCTTAATGGTGTCTTTCAATGAGCAAAAGTTTTCTAATTATAATAAAGTATAATTTATCATTTTTTTAGTTGTTGTTTTCTGTCACCTTCTAAGGGACCTTTATCTATCCCCAGGTTAGAAAGATATCCTATGTTTTTCTCTAAAAGCTTGTGGCTTTAGCTTTTATGCTTACATCTATAATTCATTTTGAATTAGCTTTTGGTATGTGTCAGATACACACAACATAGGTGAGTTGCAAAACCTTGAGTGGAAAAAAAAAAACAAACCCAAATGCAAAGAATACATGCCATGCAATTCTACTTATATGAAGTTCTACAGCAGGAATAACTCCGCTATGGTAATAGAAATCAGAACACCGGTTTCCTGGATGGGAGAGAGTAGTGACTCAAAGGGGCACAAGAAAAAAGTTACTGGGGTCATGGAGACATCCTGTATCTTAATTGAAGTGGTATTTACATAGACATGTACATGTGTAAAAAACCCAATGAGCTATACACTTAAATTGCATGTGTTTTACTTCATGTAAATTGTACTTCAATTAAAAATGTATTATAAAAAAAATCCCAAGTAAGGAAAAGAACTTCAAGGATCCTGTTTTTTTCCCCTAAATGGAACAAAATCTAGTCCCTTGGTAATGACAAAGAGAAGCTACTGGCATATGAATTGTTATGATTGCAAGTATCTAATTCTTTCATCATCAAAAGAGAATCTGATGACATCATCATTCCCAGAAGACTGAAATAATAAACAGGCGAACTGGGTAGTGCCATAGAACCAATACCAGGATATCTGATTCATGATTTTTCAAAGGTCTCAGAATGTCCTGCTTGAAAACTGCCCACTTGAGATTTTCCACATGTCTTCTCAAACCACCATACTGTAAATGTTAAGTCTCTAAGGAAGAAACTATATAAAAGTCCTATGTGATCTTAGGAAAACAAAAGGTAAGAGTTTGTCCTTAATTTCAACCAAACTAAGCCACATTCAATTCCTTTTCTGCACACAATTTCGTAAGTGCATAGACTGAGTATCACAAAGGAGCTTTATAAACTTCATGGCAAAATTCCAAGGTCAAAGTACAAATAATCTAAAAATTATAGTTCAGCCTCTAGCCCATACTTGGAATCAATTTTATATTCAAATACTTTTGAGGAAGAGCATCTATTTTATGCTGTTATTGGTCCTATCACCTATCTTGGAATGATCAACTTCATAATATTAATTCATTAAAAATAAGCTCCTTCACAACTATACCCCTCCTTAAAGTCCAAGTAAGTATTTTCACAATTATCTCTTTTCTCTGACACCCCACCCTGTAAGTTAGGCCGGGAAGTGGCATTTGTATTTTGATTTTCTGTAGGAAAAGCCCTGTGCACTCTAGAAAACACAAATGAAGGTTATAAAATCTCTTGCATCAAGGCCAGCTTAGACCAGCTAATGTCCTAGCTAGCTCCCACAAAAAGTGCCTCCACAGACTCAATTCTATTTTCATATAGAGAGACATCCAAGGACCAGATGTGCCTCAAATCCTAGCCAATATCTATTAAATCAGCTGGTTTAAGTCATGGAGAATCACAATTCAACACAGCTTACTCTGGATACATCGTGTACCATTGTGCTATATTTAATCTACTTTTATCTGTTTCTTTTTCCTCTCAGGAAAGGATGAAATATGGAAGAAAAATAATTCAATTGTTATTATTTTTATTGTTTCTATGGGCTTTGCACAGACAGTATCATTTCAGGTAATTTTTAAAAATTAATGAATATTTTATTCTGGGGTTTGGTAAGGATCTAGTTTGTCAGAAAGGTGATAGGCTAACCCCCTGAATAAATAAGCATCCAAATGTATCAATCCAATATACCCAGAAATATCCAGATGGCATTCAAATATATCAGCATAAACATAACCTTCAGCATAAAAGTTCCTTGTTTCTAATGTGATCAAAGCTAAACATAATTTTGGTAGGCTCCTATGTGTGAGGAGAAGCAATGTTAAGCTACCAAGATAGTGACCATGTAATTATGGCAGTTAGCAAATGTTAGAGAAACTGCCATTTTTAAATAGGTGGCATCTTTAAGAAACATCCCTAATATTGGTGACTTCCGGCACTATGTACGGTATCTGCCCTCCACATAGTTACACAAGTAGAAAGAATTCATTGGCAGTTAGCAAATTCCATTGTTTCAATGATATTAAGTTAGTTCTTCTTTCATTTGTAGTTCAAATAATTAGGTTTCCTTTTTTTAAGATATAGCATATGAAGTCCTTAACTGCAGTAATTTTTTTTTATTATGGTCATTACTGTATCTCTCTACAACCAATAATGTTGGCACACAGTATGTGTCTTAGTCTGTTCGAGCTGCTATCCCTCTGTGCTCTCTCTCTCTCAAATAAATAAATAAAATCTTTAAAAAAATTAAATGTGGAAACCCTTTGTATAAGTTTAAAAGTAATATGATTATTTTTGTTTATCTTAAGCACAAAGAAACTACAGAAGATACACCGGTGCTGGTAAGTCTTATTTACAAATATGCTATGACCTCTTCTTTGAGGACAAAACCTGTTGGAGGGCAGTGGGGTACCTGCAAGTCCTTGGCTCCTGCAGGCAGGGTAAACCAAAGTAATTTTACAAACATATGTTGGAGATGCTTGTGTAAGGTCAGAGGACCAGGAGTACTAGGAGTGAGAAGTGGTTAGGGGAAACGTGTGATGGGAGCCAGAACCCAGCTTCCAGGAATCTTGGGTCTTTTAAAGCTCTGGGAAATCACACAGGAGTAAAGTTTTGGTTAAAAGATTCAGGAGATTGTTATTAACCACAAGTCACCTACAAAATCATACTATCAGAACGTACGCAGAGAGGAAAACTTCCTTAAAGATTGTGCAAGGCCCGAAATCATAACATGTTCTTCAGTTTCTCCCTGCAGTCATGGGAACCCACATAGTGAAGTAAAAGAAACTTTCTTTCTGATGCTTGTGTGGAAGAGCCTTATGTCTGTGGTGGGTCCATGGTGCACAACACTCTCACCAGGACCGTGACTCCATATGTGGGTGAGCTGCTCTGTGCATGAAAATAATACAGTAAGATGGTTTTCATGGGCAGGGTATGTTTCCCCTCCACAGAGCCATGGCTAACAGGGGGCAGTAACTCTCAACCACCTGAAAACATGCAAGGGAAGTCTGCTGCAGCAGAGGCTGGGAGAAAGAAAGATTTAATATGTTTCCTGGTAAAATGTACACAATGCAACACAATCTAACAATCGCTCTATCATTAATATTAGCTCTCCTTAGCATCAGGCCTTACACATATGGCCTTAACACACTAATTCTCAGCATCCAAAGGCTTTGCTGTCAATGAGGCAGGTGCCTGTGTAGAAGGCCATGGTCTTAGTCACACCCTGGACACTGCAGTGCTCACTCATGACATACAGCTCAGCTCCACAGCTGCCCAATCCCCTCCTGAACTCAGCCCAGGATCAACTCTCCAAAGATAAGCTAGCTAGGGGGCCGTTAGAGTGTATAGCAAGGAGGAAGTAAGGACGCAGGCCCAACTATTTGTCTTTCCAACTGCTGTGCGACTATGGACAAGATAATAAAAACTCTTTGTGCCTCAATTTCCTTATCTAGTAAAATGAGGATAATAATAATGACAACAATACCTATCTCATAGAGGTGGATTAAATTAGATAATACTTAGGAAAGTATTCCATAAGTATTAGCTATTAATGAAGGGAATCTAACCTCATCCAGCAGGTTAGAGTATACTTCCCTTAAGTAGGGATATTTAACACGAGACCTAAAAGCTATGTGGGAATTAACTGGTTGAAGTCGTGGCGTGTTTAAGGAAATTTAAAGAGGCAAGTGAGTCTGGAAAACTGTCACTGTGGGGCTGGGTAGGAGACGTGGCTGAAACAGTGTGAAGGGTCAGATCACGCAGAATGTCATGGCCATATACGGAATGTAGATGTGATCCTCAGGACAATGGGAAGCCACCGAACCCTGTTAAACAGAATAATGATATGGGAACACTGGAGCTTCAGAAACATGACAGTGGCAGCACAGTGGACATATGGAGAATGGGTTGAAAAAGGCCAGTGCAAGGACAGGCAGAAGGGATCACAGTGTTAATTACGGGGGATGGGAATATGGAGGCTCATACTTCTGCCTTGCCAATCCAAGTGATAAGGCAACATATGAAGGGGACCTACTTTGGGGAAGACAGGATGGTTTTCACATTAAACATCTTGATCTTGTGGCATTGGTGCAAACTTCAAGTAGAAGACTTCAGAACACTATTGGATGTCTGGGTCTTAAATTCCTGGGAGAAGTCTAGCTGCACATACAAATCTGAAGCCACAGGAAAATGCCTGCACGCAAGTTAACTGATCAAATAGAAAGCCTAGGCGAAACCCTTCAAACCAAGGCTCCTGAGCAGATAGGATATTTAAGGCCAGAAAGTAGGGTTATAATTCCGTTGCAATAAAAGGGGGGAAAATCAGTGCTCAAGATAAATTTGGAGGCAAGGTGGCAGAAGACTGAGGGAGCTTTCATGTGATGACAGCTATTTCTCTATCAATGAGAAGAAGGAGAATGAACATTGTGGAAACACATAAAGGTTTCTGGGCAGCCCAGAGACTGTTAAGTCGAGGTAAGAAATCATGATTTTCCATGCCACTCCCATCAAAGTTCATCATTGGTTTTCATACTGCTTCACGCTTATCTTGTACTTTACATCATATTATAACATAGCCCATGATTTGGTAGACACTCAGTTACCTCAAACTCAAATAGATACAGTGTGATTCTTTGCATTATTCCTCCTGACAGGTTTGTGGATACTCAATCAAAAGAATTAGAGCTATCAGACTGGTTTTCTCCCAGGTAAGAATTCCAAATCAAACACATGTGAGATTGATCCATAGATTGTTCAGAAGTTAACAGATGGCAACAATACTCCAAATGGCATTCCAACTGTTGGATGGCAGATGGATCTTTGATTACATTTTAAAAAATAAGCAGTGGCCAAGATGCATTGGGAATGGACATTAGGGCCTACATCCTCCATAAATAAGAGTGTGGAATGACAGAAACCCAAAGGCCCTAATGACAGAAACCCAAAGGCCCTAAAATAGCAGGTCAAAGTGTGAAGGGTATATCTGAGATCTTTTGGTTGATTCTCCTCATTTCACCAATGAGGGAACCAAAGCCCAAATCAGATAGATGGGCCATCTGTGCACTTTTCACTTTAATATGGTGGCTTTCCTCTGGCCTCTCTGCCTCCCTCTTCTTACTACACCCACCTGTCTTTCTCCCTGGTGCTGCAGGGTTTCAGGACTTGTCCTAAATAAAACTTTGCAAGGAGATGTCCAGTTAAGATCATGATTGGATAATGGTCTGTGACTCATCCTTCCATGATATCCTAACTTATATCAGATCTAATCAGGACACAGAAAGCACGCAGATTATTTTAAGAGAGAATTTAATACAAAGAACTGTTAACTAGCATAAAGTTGTTAACTAGGTAACTTGAGCTTAAACTCACGCACTCCACTGTGCTAGTATCTCCGAGCTCTTGAAAGGCCTCTTGGGACAGAGAACCAGCCCTCTAGGGAAGGGCACCATGAGGCTGGGTCTGCAAGTGTTGGAAAAGCTGAAATCTGGATTCAACTGCTGGTCTGGGAAGGAACTGCTAATATGGTGGTGTAGGATTTGAGGGAACAGGAGGCAGGCAAGGAGCCCACTGGAAACAGGAAAGAGCAAGTTCCTTCTTCCTCCAGGCTTATAATTTTCCTCCAGTGCCCTCTATTAGCAGAGCCTCATAGGGTGCCCACTGTGGCTCGCAGAGTCCCAGCTCAGCACAATAAAGCCGAGTATAGTGGGGTGGGTTTAGTTATGAAAGATGCTAGCTTAATAACTGGCACAGGATCCCACTAACAAGTAAGGCATATCCTTGTAACTCAGGATGATGATTCATCCCAAGAGTTGAACAGAGAAGAAAACCATATAATCATTTATACAGATTCCAAATAAACTACTGATAAAATTCAACTCCCACTGCATTTCTTTTTCTTTCTTTTTTTTTTTTTTCATCGGGCTCCTTGCTCAGCAGGGAGCCTGCTTCTCCCTCTACCTGCTTCTCCCCCTGCCTGCCACTCCCTCTGCTCGTGCATTCTCTCTCTCTGAAATAAATAAATAAAATCTTCAAAAAAAGATTTGTCGATTTTGTTGATATTTTCAAAGAACCAACTTTTGGCTTCATTAATTTTATCATTTTTTCCCTCTTCCTCTATGTCAGTTGTCTCTGCTCCAGACTTTATTCTTTGTTCCTCTGCTTGCTTTGGGTTTAGTTTGCTATTTTTTTCTAGTTCCTTAAGGTGGAAGGTTAGGTTATTATATGATATCTTTCTTCTTTTTTAATACAGATGTTTACAGCTATACATTTCCTTCTGAGTATTGCTTTTCACTGCATCCCATAAGTTTTGGTATGTTTTATTTTCATTTTTATTCATCTCAATGTATTTTTTCATTCCCTTTGTGATTTTTTTCTTGACCCCTTGGTTGTTTAAGAGTGTGTTGTTCAATTTCCACATATTTGTGAACTTTCCAAATTTTCTTGTTATTGATTTTATTCCATTGTCAATGAACAAGACAGTTTGCATGTTTCCAGCCATCTTAAGTTTATTGAGATTTGCTTTATGGCTTAACATATGATCATCCTGGAAAATGTCCCATGTGTATTTGAGAAGAATATGTATTCTGTTGTTGGCTAAAATGTTCTATGTGTATCTGATTCTTTCTTCTGCCTGCTCAAATCTGCTGTTGAAATCTTAGGGCAAGTTTTTTGTTTTTGTTTTTTTCAGCTATTATACTTCTTAGCTCCAGAATTTCTATTTGGTTCCTTTTTATAATATCTATCTCTTTATTCACATTCTCTATTTGTTAAGCTATTGTTCTCCTGGTTTCCTTTAGTTCTTTGTCCACAGTTTTCTTTGGCTTTTTCAGCACATTTAAAATAGTTGGTTTAAAGTCTTGTTTTAGTAAGCCTAATGTCTGGGCTTCCCTAGGGACAGTTTCCCTCTGAACGGACCATACATTCTTGTTTCTTTGCATGCATCATCATTTTTAGTTGAAAACTAGGAATTTTGTATATTATAGTGTGATCACTTTGGAAGTCAGATGCTCTCACCTCCTAGAGTTGTTTGTCTGTTTAGTGACTTTTCCAGACTATTTTTAAAGACCGTATTCTTTGTCTTGTTTGGTCTGCAAGATCTCTGTTCCTCTAGCTTGTGGTCAGCTAGTGGTTTGACAGAGATATCCTTAAATGACTAGAGCTAGAGTGGTGGTGATGGTGGTGGTTGGGGGGTTATTGGAGAAGAAGGAGAAGATGAAGAGAAGGAGGAAGAGGAGAAGGGGAAGAAGAAGAAAAGAAAAGGAAGGAAAAGAGGAAAGAAAAGAAAAGAGAAAAGGAAAGAAGGAGAAGAAAGAAAAGAACCCTCTTACAGTCTTTGAAGATTGGTTCTGTGTTTGGGCTCTCCTTCAACACAGCCCAGCTATTTACAACTCTGCCTTAGACTTCACTTCCTGCTTGCACTGAGTCTAAATATCATCCAGAGGTGAAAGCTTAGGATCTTCAGGGATCTTTTCACAGCACGTAACCTGCCCTGAACATGTGCATGGATTTCCTAATTCCTTGTTATACATAGGATCTTATCAAAGCCTTTACTTTTCAAAGAACTCTCTTCCAAATTTTCTTCCCAGGCTTCCAGCACATCTAGTGTTTATTCCAACTGTTAATTTCTTGCCTCAGGTGGCAGGGGCTTGTTCCTTTTTAAAATGTTTTCAAGGACTGCCCTCCACTTACCCACTTTTCCATTCTGAGAGAGTTCTGAGTTAAGCGAAACAAAGGAAAGCACTAGCAGTCCAGTCCTTTGAGGAACTCTCATGTCCAAATGAACAAACACAATTCCTTTGGAGTTAGATCCACTCTTCTCCTCCAGAAGTAGGTACTCACAATGAGAACATGGTTTGCTGTTTTCAATACCACTCCCAAACTGGCAGGGAGTTGGTGTAAGGCTAAGTTAAAATACCACAAAGCTTTCCTTCTTCTATTGTATTGTCATCCTTTTCTTGATTTAACTTGTGCTTGATTGCTCTAAAACTCCAAACTTTGGCTACCTTCCAGAGTTTTGACAAAGTTGTTTCTGACAGTATGCAGTAACATTAGCCTGGCAGCATTTTAGAATATGAAACTGGAAAGGTCATTTTTCAAAATATGGTCTCTGAAAATAATTAATGTCAAAAAGCCTAAGACCAGGAGATTTTGTCCAAATACAGGAGATATTGCTATTTTAGACTTTGGGTGACATTTTAACTGTGTCCTCAAAGATCTTGGAATCACAGTATAACTAATTTGTAATGTACTTTTGTAATGATCTGGCCATTTCTAAGAAGCTGTTTCTCCAGTTTATCATAACCACCAAAGCTTTGAATTAGGAGTAAGGAAATGCTGCAACCAGACACAGGCTTTATACATTAGTAACATCTATTGCAGTTTTATTAAAAGATATCTTGTTCATAATTCTTATGTCTTTCTTACAGTGAATACATGAACCTGTCGACCACCAGCTGGTCAGCTCCGGTTGTATGGGATGGCACTTTCAATGAAGAAGTATTGGAAGAGTATTATGAAAAACATAAAATTACTGTGGGATTGACTGTATTTGCTGTAGGAAGGTAGGTAATGCCAAATGTCCTTTACATTCAAGCTTTTTATTGTAGAAAATGGTAGATTATCAATAATCCCACCTCAGGAATCTAGGAAAAGTGGGACAAAATAAAGCCAAAGTAAACAGAAGTAAGGAAATAGTAAAGATGAGAACAGAAATCCATGAAACTGAAAACAGAGAAGCCATAGAGAAAAATCAAAAAATCAAAAAGCTTTTTCCTTGAAAAAAAAATCAATAAAATTCACAATCATCCAGGAAGTCTGGCAAAGAAAAAAATTGACAAAAATTACAAATATTAGGAAAGAAACAGGGTATATCACCTCAGACCTGGCAGACATCAAAAGGATCATTGGAGAATACTAACTCTACATACATACATTTGAAAACTTAGGTGAAATGGACCTTGAAAACACTATCACAACCCACCCAACATGAAATTGACCATTTCAATAGCCCTATATCTGTTGAGGAAATAGAATTCATAATTTTAAAAACTCCCAAAGTCTCCAGGCCCAGATGTTTTCACTGGAAAATTCTACCAAATATTTAAAGAATTAACATCAGGGGCGCCTGGGTGGCTCAGTCGGTTAAGTGACTGCCTTCGGCTCAGGTGATGATTCCTGGGTCCTGGGATCAATCCCCACATCAAGCTCCCTGCTCAGGGGGAAGCCTGCTTCTCCCTCTGACCCTCCCCCCTCTCGTGCTCTTTCTCTGTCTCTCTCTCTTTGTGTCTCAAATAAATAAATAAAATCTTTTTTAAAAAAAAAAGAATTAACATCAGTTCTACATAATCTTCAAAAAATCAAAGAGAAAGGAACACTTTCCAATTCACCTTATGAAGCAAGTGCTGCCCTCATATCAAAATCATACCCCCAAAAGTACAAGAAAGTATTAAGTTGAACAATGTACATATTACCCATTAAAATTATAAATTTTTATAAAGAACTTCTCAAACTCAACACCCAAAAAACAAATAATCTGGTCAAGAAATGGGCAGAAGACATGAACAGATACTTCTCCAAAGAAGACATACAAATGCCTAACAGACACATGAAAAAATGTTCAATATCACTAGCCATCAGGGAAATACAAATCAAAACCACAATGAGATACCACCTTACACCAGTTAGAATGGCAAAAAATTAACAAGACAGGAAACAACAAATGTTGGTGAGGATGTGGAGAAAAGGGAACCCTCTTACACTGTTGATGGGAATGCAAGCTGGTGCAGCCACTCTGGAAAACAGTATGGAGGTTCTTCAGGAAGTTAAAAATAGAGCTACCATATGACCCAGCAATTGCACTACTAGGTATTTACCCCAAAGATACAGATGTAGTGAAAAGAAGGGGCACATGCACCCCAATGTTCATAGCAGCAATGTCCACAATAACCAAACTGTGGAAGGAGCTGAGATGCCCTTCAACAGACAAATGGATAAAAAAGATGTGGTGTATATATATATATATATATATATACACAATGGAATATTACTCAGCCATAAGAAAGGATGAATACCTACCATTTGCATCCACATGGATGGAACTGGAGGGGGTTATGCTAAGTGGAATAAGTCAAGCCGAGAAAGATAATTATATGGTTTCACTCATATGTGGAATATAAGGAATAGTGCAGAGGATCATAGGGGAAGGGAGGGAAAACTGAATTGGGAAAAATCAGAGAGGGAGACAAACCAGGAGAGACTCTGGACTCTGGGAAACAAACTGAGGGTTACAGAAGGGGGGGGAATGGGATAACCGAGTGACGGGTATTAAGGAGGGCACGTGTTGTGATAAGCACTGGGTGTTATATGCAACTAATGAATCGTTGAACACTACATCAAAAACTAATGATGTAGGGGGGCGGAGCAAGATGGTGGAGGAGTAGGAGACCTGGATTTCATCTGGTCCCAGGAATTCAGCTGGATAGGGATCAAACCATTCTGAACACCTACAAACTCAACAGGAGATCGAAGAAAAGAAGAGCAACAACTCTCTCATCAGAAAAGCGACCACTTTCTGGAAGGTAGGACGTGCGGAGAAGTGAATCCGAGGCGATATTCGGGAGGATAGACAGCGGGGGAGGGGCCTCCGTCGGCCGCTTCTGGCAAGTGATAGAGCCACGGAGCACAAAATTGGAACTTTGAGAAGTCTGCTCCGCTAAGGGACGGCGCTCCAGTGGCTAAGCAGGGGGTGGAACCCTTGCGGGACAGTGTGGTCTGAGGACCCTCGGGGTCACAGAAAGACCGGGGGTGCCTGAGTGTGGCAGACCTCCCAGGTAACGGAGCAGGGAAGCCGGCTGCAGAGGCGGAGCCCAGGCGCGGGCTCTCAGCTCAGGGTTGCCATAAACCGTGATCCGCGGCACAGTCGGGCCCCTGCTCCTCCAGCAGGGACCCCACAAACGGCAGATCCGGGGAGACTCACCTTCCTCCCCCGGGAGGAGCCGCGCGGGAGCGCACCGCAGGGATCTGCTGGGTTTGGAGACTCCACACGGGGTCGGGTGCCAGAGATAGAAACGCGCGGTCACAGGCCGGGTGAGCACGGAGTGCAGCCGGAGACCGGGGAGACGGGAGTGACTGCTTTTCTCTGGGGGCGCACTGAGGAGTGGGGCCCAAGTTCTCGGCTCCTCCGGGGCAGAGATTGGGAGGCCGCCATTTTCACTCTCGGCCTCCAAAACTGTACGGAAAGCTCGCAGGGAACAAAAGCTCCCGAGAGCAAACCCCAGCAGATTACTTAGCCCGGACCAGGCAAGGGCGGGGCAATTCCGCCTCTGGCAAAGACATTTGGGAACCACGGCAACAGGCCCCTCCCCCAGAAGATCAGCGAGAACAGCCAGCCAAGATCAAGTTTACCGATCAATGAGAACGGCAGAACTCCAGCGCTAGGGGAATACTGCACATATAATCCATGGCTTTTTTACCATGATTCTTTAGTCTTTCAAAGTTAATTTTTTTTTAACTGTCTTTTTTTAAAATTTTTTCTTTTCCCCTTTTTCAATCAACATCTTCTCAATCCCTTTTTTAAAAAACATTTTTATTTTTTATTTTTGGGTCATATTCTATCCCTTCATAGTAGTTACCCTTATTTTTGGCATATATATATAAGTTGTTCTCTCTTTAAAATTTTGAGATACAGTTTCTTCTAACAGATCAAAATATACCCTAAATCTCTAGTGTATGGCTTTGTTCTAGTCTCCTGCCTGATCACATTCTCTCCCTTTTTCTTTTTTTTTAAATCCTCTTCTTTCTTTTTTCAAACAACTTCTTATCTTATCAATTCCTTTTATAAAATCTTTTATAATTTTCATCTTTACAGTCATATTCCATCCCTTCATTGTATTAACCCTTATTTTTGTACATATATAAGTTTTTCTTTCTTTAAAATTTTGGGAGGCACTTTTCTTCTAACAGACCAAAATACACCCAAAATCTAGTGTGTGGCACCAATCTATGCACCAGCCTGATCATATTTGATCATATTCCGTTTTTTTTTGTTTTGTTCTGTTTTTATCTTTTTCTTTTTCTTTTTTTTCTCCTTTTCTTTTTTCTTTCTTTCCCTTTCTTTTCCCCTGGTTTCAGGTCTTTTCTGATTTGTTTAGAGTATATTTTCTGGGGACGTTGGTACCCTGTTAGCATTTTGTTCTCTCATCCATCTATTTTGTCCAGAGGAGTCTGGACAAAATGACAAGAGGGAAAAAATCACCTCAACAAAAAGAACAAGAGGCAGTTCCAACTGCCAGGGACCTACTCAATAGGGACATTAGTACGATGTTGGAACTAGAGTTCAGAATGATTATTTTAAAGATACTAGCTGGGCTTGAAATAAACATGGAAGTTATTAGAGAAACCCTTTCTGGAGAAATAAAAACTAAAATCTAACCAAGTTGAAATCAAAAAGGCTATTAATGAAGTACAATAAAAAATGGGGGCTCTAACTGCTAGGATAAACGAGGCAGAAGAGAGAATTAACAATATAGAAGACCAAATGATGGTAAATAAAGAAGCTGAGAAAAAGAGAGATAAACAACTGGATCACGAGGGCTGAATTCAAGAGATAAGTGATACCATAAGACAAAACAACATTAGAATAATTGGGATCCCAGAAGAAGAAGAAAGAGAGAGAGGGGCAGAGGGTATATTGGAGCAAATTATAGCAGAGAACTTCCCTAATTTGGGGAAGGAAACAGGCATCAAAATCCAGGAGGCACAGAGAACCCCTCTCAAAATCAATAAAAATAGATCAACACCCCGACACCTAATAGTAAAACTTACAAGTCTCAGAGACAAAGAGAAAATCCTGAAAGCAGCTCGGGAGAAGAGATCTGTAACCTACAATGGTAGAAACATTAGATTGGCAACAGACCTATCCACAGAGACCTGGCAGGCCAGAAAGGACTGGCAGGATATATTCAGAGCACTAAATGAGAAAAATATGCAGCCAAGAATACTATATCCAGCTAGGCTGTCACTGAAAATAGAAGGAGAGATAAAAAGCTTCCAGGACAAACAAAAACTAAAGGAATTTGCAAACACAAAACCAGCCCTACAAGTATTGACAGGGGTCCTCTAAGCAAAGAGAGAGCCTAAAAGCAACATAGACCAGAAAGGAACACAGACAATATACAGTAACAGTCACCTTACAGGCAATACAATAGCACTAAATTCATATCTTTCAATAGTTATCCTGAATGTAAATGGGCTAAATGCCCCAATCAAAAGACACAGGCTATCAGATTGGATCAAAAGACAAGACCCATCAATATGCTGTCTGCAAGAGAATCATTTTAGACCCAAATACACCCCCAGATTGAAAGTGAAGGGGTGGAAAACCATTTACCATGCTAATGGACACCAAAAGTAAGCTGGGGTGGCAATCCTTATATCAGACAAATTAGATTTTAAACCAAAGACTGTAATAAGAGACTTAAAGGGTCTATCCAACAAGAAGATCTAACAACTGTAAATATCTATGCCCCTAACACAGGAGCAGCCAGTTATATAAGGCAATTAATAACAAAAGCAAAGAAACACATCGACAACAACACAATAATAGTGGGGGACTTTAACACCCCCCTCACTGAAAGGGACAGATCATCTAAGCAAAAGATCGACAAGGAAATAAAGACTTTAAATGACACACTGGACCAAATGGACTTCACAGATATATTCAAAACATTCCATCCCAAAGCAACAGAATACACATTCTACTCTAGTGCCCACGGAACATTCTCCAGAATAGATCACATCCTAGGTCACATATCAGGTCTCAACTGGTACCAAAAGATTGGGATCATTCCCTGCATATTTTCAGACCACAATGGTTTGAAACTAGAACTCAATCACAAGAGGAAAGTCAGAAAGAACTCAAATACATGGAGGCTAAAGAGCATCCTACTAAAGAATGAATGGGTCAACCAGGAAATTAAAGAATTTAAAAAAGTTCATGGAAACAAATGAAAATGAAAACACAACTGTTCAAAATCTTTGGGATACAGCAAAGGCAGTCCTAAAAGGAAAGTATATAGCAATACAAGCCTTTCTCAAGAAACAAGAAAGGTCACAAATACACAACCTAACCCTACACCTAAAGGACCTGGAGAGAGAACAGCAAATAAAGCCTAAACCCAGCAAGAGAAGAGAAATAATAATGATCAGAGCAGAAATCAATGAAATAGAAACCAAAAGAACAGTAGAACAGATCAACGAAACAAGGAGCTGGTTCTTTGAAAGAATTAACAAGATTGATAAACCCCTGGCCAGACTTATCAAAAAGAAAAGAGAAATGACCCAAATCAACAAAATCATGAATGAAAGAGGAGAGATCACAACCAACACCAAAGAAATACAAACAATTATAAGAACATATCATGAGCAACTATATGCCAGCAAATTAGATAATCTGGAAGAAATGGATGCATTCCTAGAGATGTATCAACTACCAAAACTGAACCAGGAAGAAATAGAAAACCGGAACAGACCTATAACCACTAAGGAAATTGAAGCAGTCATCAAAAATCTCCCAACAAACAAAAGCCCAGGGCCAGATGGCTTCCCAGGGGAATTCTACCAAACATTTCAAGAAGAATTAATACCTATTCTTCTGAAACTGTTCCAAAAAATAGAAATGGAAGGAAAACTTCCAAACTTGTTTTATGAGGCCACCATTACCTTGATCCCCAAACCAGACAAAGACCCCATCAAAAAGGAGAATTACAGACCAATACCCTTGATGAACATGGATGCAAAAATTCTCACCAAAATACTAGCCAATAGGATGCAACAGTACATTAAAAGGATTATTCACCATGACCAAGTGGGATTTATCCCTGGGCTGCAAGGTTGGTTCAACATCCGCAAATCAATGTGATACATTAATAAAAGAAAGAAAAAGAACCATATGATCCTCTCAATAGATGCAGAAAAAGCATTTGACAAAGTACAGCATCCTTTCTTGATCAAAACTCTTCAGCGTATAGGCATAGAGGGTACATACCTCAATATCATAAAAGCCATCTATGAAAAACCCACAGCAAATAGCATTCTCAATGGGGAAAAACTGAGAGCTTTCCCCCTAAGGTCAGGAATGCGGCAGGGATGTCCACTATCACCACTGCTATTCAACATAGTATTAGAAGTCCTAGCCACAGCAATCAGACAACAAAAAAGAAATAAAAGGCATCCAAATCGGCAAAGAAGAAGTCAAACTCTCACTGTTTGCAGATGATATGATACTTTATGTGGAAAACCCAAAAGACTCCACCCCAAAACTGCTAGAACTCATACAGGAATTCAGTCAAGTGGCAGGATATAAAATCAATGCACAGAAATCAGTGGTATTCCTATACACCAACAACAAGACAGAAGAAAGAGAAATTAAGGAGTTGATCCCATTTACAATTGCACCGAAAACCATAAGATACCTAGGAATAAATCTAACCAAAGAGGCAAAGAACCTGTACTCAGAAAACTATAGAATAGTCATGAAAGAAATCGAGGAAGACACAAAGAAATGGAAAAACGTTCCATGCTCACGGATTGGAAGAACAAATATTGTGAAGATGTCAATGCTACCTAGAGCAATCTACACATTCAATGCAATCCCTATCAAAATACCATCAACTTTTTTCAAAGAAATGGAACAAATAATCCTAAAATTTGTATGGAACCAGGAAAGACCTCGAATAGCCAGAGGAATGTTGAAAAAGAAAAGCAAAGCTGGCAGCATCACAATTCCGGACTTCAAGCTCTATTACGAAGCTGTCATCATCAAGACAGTATGGTACTGGCACAAAAACAGACACATCGATCAGTGGAACAGAATAGAGAGCCCAGAAATGGACCCTCAACTCTATGGCCAACTAATCTTCGACAAAGCAGGAAAGAATGTCCAGTGGAAAAAAGACAAAGTCTCTTCAACAAGTGGTGTTGGGAAAATTGGACAGCCACATGCAGAAGAATGAAACTGGACCATTTCCTTACACCACACACAAAAATAGACTCCAAATGGTTGAAAGACCTCAATGTGAGACAGGAGTCCATCAAAATCCTAAAGGAGAACACAGGCAGCAACCTCTTCGACCTCAGCCGCAGCAACTTCTTCCTAGAAACATCGCCAAAGGCAAGGGAAGCAAGGGCAAAAATGAACTATTGGGACTTCATCAAGATAAAAAGCTTTTGCACAGCAAAAGAAACAGTCAACGAAACCAAAAGACAACTGACAGAATGGGAGAAGATATTTGCAAATAACATATCAGATAAAGGGCTAGTATCCAAAATCTATAAAGAACTTCTTAAACTCAACACCCAAAGAACAAATGATCCAATCAAGAAATGGGCAGAAGACATGAACAGACATTTTTCCAAAGAAGACATCCAAACGGCCAACAGACACATGAAAAAGTGCTCAACATCTCTCAGAATCAGGGAAATCCAAATCAAAACCTCAATGAGATATCACCTCACACCAGTCAGAATGGCTAAAATTAAGAAGTCAGGAAATGACAGATGTTGGCAGGGATGCAGAGAAAGGGGAACCCTCCTACACTGTTGGTGGGAATGCAAGCTGGTGCAACCACTCTGGAAAACAGTATGGAGGTTCTTCAAAAAGTTGAAAATAGAGCTACCATACAATCCAGCAATTGCACTACTGGGTATTTACCCCAAAGATACAAATGTAGGGATCCGAAGGGGTACGTGCACCCTGATGTTTATAGCAGCAATGTACACAATAGCCAAACTGTGGAAAGAGCCAAGATGTCCATCGACAGATGAATGGATAAAGAAGATGTGGTATACATATACAATGGAATATTATGCAGCCATCAAAAAGGATGAAATCTTGCCATTTGCAACGACGTGGATGGAACTGGAGGGTATTATGCTGAGCGAAATAAGTCTATCAGAGAAAGACATGTATCATATGACCTCACTGATATGAGGCATTCTTAATCCCAGGAAACAAACTGAGGGTTGCTGGAGTGGTGGGTGGTGGGAGGGATGGGTGGCTGGGTGATGGACACTGGGGAGGGTATGTGCTATGGTGAGCTCTGTGAAGTGTGCAAGACTGTTGAATCATAGATCTGTACCTCTGAAGCAAATAATACATTATATGTTAAAAAAAAAAAAAAGAAGATAGCAGGAGGGGAAGAATGAAGGGGGGGAAATCGGAGGGGGAGACGAACCATGAGAGACGATGGACTCTGAAAAACAAACTGAGGGTTCTAGAAGGGAGGGGGGTGGGAGGATGTTTTAGCCTGGTGATGGGTATTAAAGAGGGCACGTTCTGCATGGAGCACTGGGTGTTATATGCAAACAATGAATCATGGATCACTACATCAAAAACTAATGATATAATGTATGGTGATTAACATAACATAATAAAAAAAAGAGGATTTCTAATATTTGCCATTCAAAGAGCTTTAACTGAGATGAAGAGAAAAAACAAACAAACAAAAAAACGAATAATGTACTATATGTTGGCCAACTGAACATAATAATAAAATAAATAAATAAATAAATAAATAAAAATAAAATAATGAATTTTATCAACTTTATAGCAACTCATTATTAGATATTGATAGTAATTTATTCTTTTTTTTTAAATAGACCTTTTTCAAAAGTTTTATTTATTTTTTTTAGTAATCTTTACACCCAATGTGGGGCTTGAACTCACAACCCCAAGATCAAGAGTCACATGCTCTTCTGACTGAGCCAGTCATGTGCCCCGATAGTAATTTATATTTAAAAAGAAAATAACACAGGGGTGCCTGGGTGGCTCAGTTAAGTGCCTGCCTTTGGCTCAGGTCATGATCCCAGAATCCTGGGATTGAGCCCCACATCGGGCTCCCCGCTCAGTGGGGAGTCTGCCTCTCCCCCTCCCTCTGACCCTCCCCCCACTCATGCTCTCTCTCTCACTCTCTCTCCCGCTCTCTTTCAAATAAATAAATAAAATCTTAAAAAAAAAAAAAGAACACAGAAGGAAAGAGGAAGGAAGGGAGGAAGGAGGGAGGGAGGGAGAGAGGGAGAGAGAGAGAGAGAGGGAGGGAGGTAGGAATCCTTACAGAAGAAGTTCCTGTGTACCTCTTTCCCAGATCCATTCTGACCCCTCTCCATTGCTGCCCCAGGATCTGTAAGTGGGCACAGTGAGTGACCCCATGCTGGGGCAATGTTCCTACTTTCAGAACATAGATGGAGCTTCTGCTTCCTTCCCACCCTCCTTCAGTAGAACACAGTGAGTCTTAGAAGAGTCCTATGCAAGTGAAGGGGCACTGAAACCAAAGCCTCATTAACTTTATCATAAAAACTCCCTAGTGTGTGTTAAAGAACCCCTAAAAATCTCAGTAATTGATGGCATCAAGTGCCTCTGAAATTAGGAGTGTAGGTGGGACTGAAAACCTAGATTGAAAGTATCTATATAGAGCATTTAGACATGAATATTTGCAACAGGGATGAACAAATAAGCCAATATAATAAAACACAAACGCCCATGCAAATGTGAAAGACTATGGCTGTGGCTATTACATTGTGGATCTGTAGGGAAAGACTTCCACAAATGATGCTGGAGAGAGTTGATGTCCGCATGAGAACACTGCAATTGTAGCTCTATGGCATATATGTATGGCAAGCATATACAAACATAATTCCCAGGTAGTTTGAAGACCAAAAGTTAAAGGGAAAACCATAGTATATCTTCGTGAAATCAAGACAAGAAAGGAGTTCTTAATCAAGATACAGAAAATACTGATCATAAAGGAAAAGGTTGATAAATGTGACTGTATTAAAATTAACTTTACCTAAGAAAACATCAGAAAAACCCAAACTAGAGAGAAACTGAGAACAGACTGGAGGAGCCTAAAGGAGACATCATGACAAAATGCAGTATGTATTCTGGATTGGAGCTTGGAAACTAAAAAGGCCATGAGGGGAAAAACTGGTGAAATCAAAATAAAATCTGTGGTTTAGTTATAGTCTTTAACCAGTTATAGTCTTTAACCACTGATAATTTCCTAGTTTTGACAAATGTACCATGGTTAAGATATTAACATTAGGGGAAGGTGGGTACAGCATATATGGGAACTCTCTATAATATGTTTGCACCTGTTCTGTAAATCAAATACCATTCCAAAATAGAAAGTGTTTGAAAAATTGAGGAAAAAATGTTCTCCATTATAGTGAGAGCGCCTGACAATAACCTTTTTTTCCATGTCAAAGACATCCAACTCAAATAAACCTATTGCCAGTCTTGACGTGGTCACTAGCTAAACAACTAGGTAAAGAGCCAGGCCACCCCTCCCATGAAATTCCCTTTTTAAAGAAAGGCCTGGGTAACCTACATTACCGACCACTTGAGTGACCCTGCGTTTTCCTTCCTGTGCTTTCATTCTTGCTCTTGGGTTTTAAATTGTGAAACCCTAGGCCCCCCACCCCGATAAGGGCAGAACCCCCAAAGTCCCCCCTTCTCTCTCCCTACATAGGACCTCACTCTGTGACCCTGCGCTTATCTTGTGCCCTCCAGGACTTGTGAGAAATAAACCTTGTTTTTTCAAAGTTCTCTGATGGTTGTTGCTGAGATGCATCTTGCAAGTGTAATAAGAACCACCAGGGTTGGTCGAGCCAACATTGGCTCTGGTAGGGGAAATGTCTGTGGGGGTCTCACCACAACTAGCAGGGTTCAGGTGAGTCCCAGGCATTCCCAGCCAATAGGATTACTATCAAAGCCTGAGAACAACAAAAACAGCCCTATATTATGCCATACACAAAAATTAATTCAAATGGATAACCAACTTAATGTGAAAGTTAAAACAATAAAGCAACTAGAAGAAAACATAGGAGCATATATATATATTTTTAAAGATTTTATTTATTTATTTGAGAGAGAGAGACAGAGAGAGAGCATTAGAAGGGGGAGGGTTGGGAAGGTCAGAGGGAGAAGCAGACTCCCTGCAGCAGGGAGCCCGATGCGGGACTCGATCCAGGGACTCCAGGATCGTGACCTGAGCCGAAGGCAGTCGCTTAACCAACTGAGCCACTCAGGCGCCCCATAGGAGCATATTTTCACTACTTTGAGGAGGCAACGATTTCTGAAATGTAATACAAAAGCACGAACCATAAAAAATGTGGATAAATTTCTTTGGATTTGAGTTGCTCGTTTCCAACTCATTAGAATATTTTAAGTGATATTTTTCATAATTTATCTTGCTTTAATTATTTAAATTGCCATAATTTTAGATATTCCAAACTAGAAAGTTTTCTCTTGACTCCATCTGCTATGTTTCTTAAAACTTAGGTCATATTCAGAACTTATTTTTAATGATTATATAAACATTATTTGAAGCTGAGGCATGTATGATTACCCTTCCTTTTTTGAATTTACCTGAGGCCATTTATTATTCTGAGAATTTTCACTGGGTGAAGAGACCAGAAAAGAGAAAGTTTTGTTTTCTAATCCTACAATCTTAGCACTATACTAAAGGCCACAAGGCAAAATAAGAGAGACCTTGCAGATAGTGGTAGCTGACCATGCTACCTCTAACCTTTTCTGCATAACTGACCCCTCATAAAGCAAGCCCCAGACATCAATCACTGTTATTGCAATGCCCCAAGACCTTCTTGCTTACAACCTGAAAAGCAAGTTCCCTCTTCTCTGATAACCCTGAAGACTCTGGTTCTCATCTTGCACTGGGCTCTATGCTGTTTCCTGATCTCAACAAGTTTCATTCCCCCTCGTGAGGAAGTCCTCTTCTCTCCTATAATTCACAGAACCCCATCAGGGAGAGGAAAGGCGGATGATTTCACTTGCTTTTACACCACTTAAATACAACTCAAGAAGTACATCTAATATTTGGTTGGCTTACTAGCATGTTTGGACAAACTACAGCCAGGATAATTTAAGTAGTATGTGTTCCACCAAAATGTACGACAATGAACTTAGTCATTTCTTATTTGCTTCACAGATATATTGACCACTACTTGAAGAAATTTGTATTATCTGCAGATGAGTTTTTTATGGTTGGCCATAAAGTCATAATTTATGTCCTGATAGATGACTTCTCCAGGATGCCTTGGATACAGCTGGGTCCCCTCCGTTCGATCAAAGTGTTTGAAATTAAGCGAGAGAAGAGATGGCAAGATATCAGTATGATGCGCATGAAGGTTATTAGTGAACATGTTATGGATCATATCCAATATGAAGTTGACTTTCTCTTCTGCATGGACGTGGATCAAATCTTCATAAGGAAATATGGATTGGAGACTCTGGGGGAGTCAGTAGCTCAGTTACATGCTTATTGGTACAAGGAAGATCCTACAGTGGTGCCATATGAAAGAAGTGAGTTATCAGAAGCATATATACCTTTTGGTATGGGAGATTTTTATTACCATGCTGCTGTATTTGGTGGCACTCCCATTCAAGTTCTCAATATTGCCAGGGAGTGCTTAAAAGGAATCATGAATGACAAGAAAAACAGCATCGAAGCAGTGTGGCATGATGAAAGTCACTTAAACAAGTACTTCTTTCTCCATAAACCCACTAAACTCTTATCACCAGAATATTGCTGGGATTTTACTAAAACAGATGTTCCTTTTATTTACAGTATCAAACTCTTTTGGGCTAAAAAGGATTATGAACATCTTAGGGTGACAATGTAATTATATAGCACTTCCTTCAGGTTGCTGAAGTTAAGAGCATCATTTTGTCTTATTCCTTAGGAAATTAGCACTTGATAAATTTTACCACTAAAAAAAAGAATCACTAACAAAATGGCAAGGCCACCAACACAGCATACTCATACTTTTCCTCATATTCATTTTGAATTGTATAAGATGGGATATAGCAGTTGCAGAATGAATGTATTGACATCAGATGGAGATACAGTGATTTCATATCCTGTGTGAGTGTTGAGGAAATATTATTTGTTGGATCACAATGAACAAAATAGAATCTCTCACAAGAAAATGAAACCTGAAATATTTTTATTGATCCATGTAGATACACATTTCTCATATTGCGTAAGAAAGGGGATTGTCTAGAGGTGTGGATAAGAAGTCACTGCAAGAATAGTAATATTCTCTCTATGTAAAACATTAAAGACGTTAAAGTTGCCACCAGATGGACAGATAATTACTTAGGAAACTGAGTCATTCAAAAAAATTTTGAATTTGTAGTTTTAAAACTTTGTAAAGTTGTTTGTTGTAAAAACTAATTGAAAAGAAAATAAACAAGATACAGAGAAAATTTAAAGCCCCCCCTTTACTCTCCCTTTGAAAACCTACCCTTCAATAATCCTTTCATATACATTTACATACCTACCACATGAATACACACACACACAGACACACACTCACATGCTTATTTAATATTTTATACAAACTGATTTATACCACACACATGCGCACATACATGCACACACAGAGATTTTTATCACTAGTCAGGGTCCAGTTAGGAAAACAGATACTACTATTCTCGGTATTTTAAACAGTGGGGATTTAACACAGGGAACTGGACATATAAAAGAGAAAAACAGATACTACTATTCTCGGTATTTATTTATTTATTTATTTATTTATTTATTTATTAAAAAGATTTTATTTATTTATTTGAGAGAGAGAGAGAATGAGAGAGAGCACATGAGAGGGGGGAGGTTCAGAGGGAGAAGCAGACTCCCCGCCGAGCAGGGAGCCCGATGCGGGACTCGATCCAGGGACTCCAGGATCATGACCTGAGCCGAAGGCAGTCGCTTAACCAACTGAGCCACCCAGGCGCCCTATTCTCGGTATTTTAAACAGTAGGGATTTAACGCAGGGAACTGGACATATAAAATGAGGAGTACACAAGAGAGAGTGGAGCAACCCATAATTTTTTCTTTTAAATGAAGGCAATAGTACTCCTAAGGCTGAAGGAAAAATTGTAGAATGTCCAGAAATCACTAGAACCTAGCATGAGTAGCCAGGCACGAGTGGGGACAATAAAGAGAAGAGTCCCAGTCACTGCTAAAGATGGAGGCAGAGACAGACACAAGAGAGAAACATACAGACTTTTCTCCTTCTCCTATCCTGTCTTCCTGTTTTCCACTGTCCAGTGCTATCCACTAGTCAGATGCAAGGGAGTCTGGGAGACTTAGGTCCCTGCCATACTGAGCAGAGCGCAGGAAAAATGAGAGAGAAATCTGACAGTAAACAGACAAATGGCTACCACAGTTCACCCATTTTGCCACGAAGCATCCATACTCCTCCCTCCACCCATGCCTAACTCCCATAAAACAATGTCATGTTTCTACGTCGCAGAATTCAACCAACTTTTGTATAAATAATCACTTTCTTCCCAAAAGGGTGAAACACAAAGTACCACCGACATTGTTTCCCTCATCATGTCCAGGAACCCAAGATGATATGAGGTCCTCTCCCTCAGGACTGTATGTGGCTCTTCAGTTTGATGAACTCTGATCTAAATTGTAAAGAAAAGAATAACTAACACTCCTCCTTAAAAAAAAAAAAAAAGTAGGAGGAGAAGGAAAACAGGGAAATAATTGGTTAGCATATAAAAAGCTATATATATATTATATATATATACACACAGACTTATGTTTATAATATAAATATACATGCCTGCTATAGTCCTCATTCCTGTAGCCAGTTCTAAAGTCAAGTTCATATTGATCACTTCTTTCTTCCACCACCAGTTTTATGTTCCTCACCCTCTGCTAGAAGGTCAGCTGAACAGGGTTCTTTACTAGTGAGATGACATAAACATTTTCTTTGTGGGATCTGAGTCTTTAGTGGGTCTTTATTCATTGAATTGCCATGGTTTTCCCCTAACAAGGACTGTTGGATAAAGTAGTTTAAGAGGCTCCCAGGGAACACCTTGAATTCTAAATACAGACCTCATTCTACTATTGTGTAATAGCAGCCTGCTTTCATCTTGATAATTGTGATAAGTTCCCTTATCCAGTACAGAGACCCCTTCTCTGGCTGTTGATTCAGCATGATGAGAAGGCAAAATGGCCAGGGAAAGTCTCAGATCCTAATTCAACAGGACCATCACTTTATTTCCTAGTGCACTAGGACCTCCAAACTCACTGAGCCCAGGGTTGCAGAGAAGGAAGTGAATATTGCTTCGGTAGATTATTTGGTGTGATTGTAAAAGAAAGCCTCACATCTCTACTTCCTAGTTCCAGGATCTATGCATTCTGGCTTTGAGGAAGACAATATGATATAGCGACCACTATTTTAAGATCTATCCCATACCTTTAGGACAGCACCCCAATGTCACCAAATGTTGTCTTACAGCTGATACTGTAACTGAGTCTTCTTTAGGCCATTTCATAAAGTTAGCTGCTTCTGCGTCATGAGTTACATGGTAAGACCAGTGAATTCCATGGATAGGAACACTTACTTGACAATAAAATCTATCTCCTTGTCAGAGGCAATGAATAAAACATTCCGTAAGTCTACAAGTGGTGGTGCTCGCAGAGGCACTATGGAAAAGAAAGGTATATCTGTACCCAGAATATATTTGTTTGGGGACAAATCTCTTCTCCTTCCCTGATGGAAAAGATCCAAGGTAATCAATATGCCACCAGCGGCCAGACAGTCCCTCAGAAGAAAAGAGTCATACGATGCACTCAGGATGGCCTCTGCTGTTGGGTGGTTGTGCCTTTAGCAGCAGAGAAAGTCAAATCATCATTGATGAGAGGAAAGTCTATCTTACTGAGCCACCAGATAGCCTCCATCCCTGCCACCGAGGCCACTTTGTACATGGGTCATCAAGAAAGCACTGTGGTGGCCGCAAAAAGAGGCTGGCTTACATCAAAGAAGTTTTTCTCTACTTGATTACTAAGAGCCTCCTCTACTAAGATTGCTCTTTGGTGAGTATTTTCATGGAACACGCACATCCTTACACTCTGTACCTATTTCAGAAGCCCATAAAGGACCTCAGACTTTCTTGTCACCAATTTTTCTTTCTCTTTTTTTTGAAGATTATTTATTTATTTATTTGAGAGAGAGAATGAGATAGAGAGAGAGAGCACGAGAGGGGGGAGGGTCAGAGGGAGAAGCAGACTCCCCGCCGAGCAGGGAGCCCGATGCGGGACTCGATCCTGGAACCCCAGGATCATGACCCGAGCCGAAGGCAGTCGCCCAACCAACTGAGCCACCCAGGCGCCCTCTTGTCACCAATTTTTCAATCAGCAAGTCCAATCGCATAGAAATGACTTCCACTGATAATGGATTACAGCTGCATATATCCAAGCTTTTAGCTTGTTGGATCAGAAAGCATTAAGTTCATGGTGTGTAGGAGAAGTCATAGTTCAAGTAAATTTAGAATCCCATGTGTCCAGTATTCATTCTCTACCTGGCTATGAAAAGTGCTCTATTTAGTATCTATACCTGCCACTTTAACGGGCTAAGGGGCACAGATCCTTGCTCTGCGGACTGTCTTACACAGAGCCTTGTCTTGTTCTGGGTCTCCCTCAAATTGGCTTCTCAACACACAGGTCAGAGTGGCACTCATGTACAATATATCTTGTCTCCTATGTCCAAAAAGTCCCTCTGAGCTTTATGCATACTCTGATTTGCTGGTAAATGGTGCAAGGTGCAGGAACTGCCTAGAGCCAATAACCCTACATGCTCCGCAGAAATGTCACTGATGTGTCAGGCCCCTGAATTTTTCTTCCACCTCCTGGCATACATTTGTATTAGCATGACATCTGGGATTCTTGCTCCTTTCTGCTCAAAATGCTCAGCACGGCGTGAACAACGGTAGTCTGTAAGATGTCTGGGTGGTCAAGGGCGCTGTGGATTACATTACGACAACGCAGAAGTTTGTGTAACTCTGAGATTTACTGACGTCTGTCAGGTAAAAGCAAACTGCTTTGGATAATCCATACTAACTGGTATAAGGAAAAGCATCTGTCACCTGCAGACCAAATACCAGGGACTGCTCTAGCAAAGATACAACACCAGAGCAGTAGCTGTAGTTGGAGTCACCACTTGATAAACTTTATGATGATTGCCAGGCAGACTGCAAATGTCTCCATCTTTAACGCTGGCCAAACAAGCAAGGATATTAACAAATCTCAGGGAAGCGTACCTGCTTCAATAACTTCAGAACCTCAGTTCAATCCAATATTATATTCCATTCATCTTCATCTAATATCATTAGATATTAAACAAGGGTGTAATAGGAATCGACAACCTGCAGTGTTGGAGTTTTTAATGGCAGCACTAATCTTTACAATTGCCACAGGGAGCTGTTATTATTATATAACTTCTGATTTACTACTTTAGTAGGAGAGCCTTTTCCATTGGCTTCAATTTGACCCTTCTTACCATGTTCATCCTTATACCATGAGTCAAAGACTGATGTAAGTATTCTACTAGTTGCTGAATATATATTTTTCAACCATGAATTCAGGAATTCAGAAACCACAGAGTGGCTCTTTTATATGATGGGACCACTGTGAGATAAACTCAGGGTAGAATTTAATTTATCCCCTATTCTCCATAAGCCTCTGTTTAGTAGATCACGATGCTATTTCTAGCCTCTAGAAATTGTCAGCTCAGAGCTAGTGTCCATTCTGCATTTTCCTCCAAGGACACAGTCATCCTACTAAGTGACCACAGGTCTCCCTTGAGGTGACATAGACTCCTCTTCAGTCAAGAGACTCCAGGTCTATAAACTGACTTAGGTATGGGAACATGATGAGATACCATAACTTGTTACTGTGACAATTCAAGTCAGGTTTCTGCTCACCAGGGCTAGGGTTTCCCCAATAATGTAAATCCCAAAATTCTTATTGAAATCTGAGAATCCATTTCCCCCACACTGATTCATTTCTCAATGACTTAGTGAAAGAGAGAGTCCTAAGTCCTACCCCCCCCAACCCGCCCCCTGGAACATAGTTAGGGGGAAGGCAAATGGTGTGAACACGATAAATTCACTTCAGCATTTCTGTCTCCCTAAACATTTGGATTTCTTCTACGTCATGCCAGAAAAGCTATGACATCTTAACCTCATTGATTGTAGGCTACCACTGAATTCAAATTTTAGTTAACATCCAAGAAAACTTTTAGAACCACTTACAGCTGACTAGGACAACATATTAAATCCAGAATATCAGGTAAATGTACCTGTTTCAATAACTTCAGAACTTCAGCTCAATCCAATATTATATTCCATTCATCTCAATCTAATATCATTAAAATCCATTCTCACATGTGTTTCCCTACTAATACAAATTAGCAAGAGCTTGAAATTCTTTTAATGTACCTATCTCCTACTGGAGCAGACCTTGATTTCCCTCCCTGAGGCATGATGTTTCTGACTCTAGGTAAAGGTCTTCAGGCAATGAGAATAGGCATCATCTTATAAATCATCTTGGGTGAGATCTTTATGGAGTCTTTAAGCAAGAAAAGACTTGTTTTCTCAGAGAGATGAAGAGGAGGAGTTGTTTCCACTGACAAGGGAAGCTCAGAAGGATTAGAATTACAAGTTCTCAGATTCATCTGAATCCACCCAAATGTTCTCATTCCAAGTATAGGGATGACAGTCTTTCCAAATTCTCTAATTTTAACACGAGACCTTTTTTCAAGTTTCTATTTAAATTCCAGTTAGTTAACGTACAGTGTAACATTAGTTTTAGGTTTAAAACCTAGTGATTCATCACTTACATATAATACCCAGTGCTCACAAGTGCCCTACTTAATCCCCATCACCCATTTAGCCCGTCCCCCCACCACCTCCCTCCAGTAACCCTGTTTGTTCCCTATTGTCAAGAGTCTGTTTTCTGGTTTGCCTCTCCCTCTCTTTCTCTCTCTCTTCTCTCTTTTTATCCCCTATGTTCATTTGTTTTGTTTCTTAAATTTCACATATAAGTGAAATCATATGGTATTTGTCTTCTCTGACTTGTTTTGTTTCCATCCACATCATGGCAAGATTTCATTCTTTTCAATGGCCGAATAATATTCCATTGTATACATCTTCTTTATCCATTCATTAGTTGATGGACATTTGGGCCTTTTCCATAATGTGGCTCTTGTTAATAATGCTGCTATAAACATGGGGTGCCGGTATCCCTTTGAATCAGTATTTTTGTATCCTTTGGGTAAATACCTAGTAGTGCAATTGTTGGGTCATAAGGTAGCTCTATTTTTAACTTTTTGAGGAACCTCCATACTGTTTTCCAACGTGGCTGTACCAGTTTGCATTCCCACCAACACAAGAGACTTTTAGAAGTGATATATAAACTTACATTCTAATCATGCATGTCACAGAATTTGATGTGAGGCCTTATCCGCAGCCATGTGTGCCTTACGACTACAAGTACACACACACACACACACACACACAAATACACACAAATACACACACAGGCTCCAAAGGAACCATCTTGGTCGTGTCCATGTCTTGAGCTGAGATTTCCAATTTTTAGACTTATCATTTTATTTCTGTAAGCTCTCCAGAACAGTCAGAAGCAGCAATCCCATCTCAAAGACTTTGCACTTGCTATGGCCACAATGGTGAGTACAGCACCTATGGAGTGTCCTGAAGCTTTCCCTTCAAGGTACACTACCTATCAAGCAATAATAGTGATAAAATAATTTAAATGATTGTGATGTCACTATATGCCACAGACTTCTACTAACCCACTAGGATAGTAGGTTAGGATTCTATATGGTAGTCAAACAGGTGCGTGACCCAAAACCAGAATCCCACTTTGAGAGACTATTTCTTAGGGCCTTTGGTGGATAGTTGGCAAAAGTGAATATTAGTATCTCCTCTCTGTATCCATGCCCATTTTACATTGTCCCAGTTGATGTTCTCCAACAGCCAGATATGTGAATACAGACCAGCAAGCCCCCAACCAACTAACCAGTTGAGTGCTCCCCCAGCTGACATCAGCTAAGCCTGGCCCAGATCAGCAGCAAATGACCCTAGACTCATGAGCAGAAATAACGCATCATTGCTTTCAGCCATTAAGGTTTGGGTGGGTTGTTATACAGCAAAAATTAATTGATATCAGAGCACTCCTAGTCTTAGGAACTATTATCAATTGGGGTCCAATCGGGAAAATTGGGGTATTTCAAACGAGGGATTTTAACTTGAGAACTGGTTACACAGGTGATAGAACTGCTAAGGAGCCAGATGGGACAGTGAGGAAACTGAGAAGCTGTGACTATCCCGAGAGCCCGAGCTGCACAGGAAGGAGGTGGTGGCACTGAAGATGGAAAGCCAGGACCATCAGTGGGGCTGGAACCCGCTGCAACTGTGAAGGGCAAGGCTATCTGGTGGGAGCTGGAGTCACAAAGTAGACTTTAACTTTGGCTTTATGCTTTTCCTTTAAGCTCTCTAGTGCAATTAGATAGAGCCACTTTACCTGCCTGTTGGTCCTTAATTTCTTTATGTCCTTCCTTTCGTTAAATAAGTTAGTATATGTGCATAGTACCATGCCTGGTGCATAGGTAAATGTTACAGGAGTCATCATTATGTATTTTGCCTTTGATGAGCCCCTCATTCATGGGAGCCTAGAGACAAGGTAACTGTTACTACTATATTTCACAGGCTGCCAGAAACCTATCTCTGAATACTAATGCGGTTTTTAAAAAATTGACTTTAGACCCAAATAAGGCCTGAAAACCAATTCTAGATTCGCCCTGTTTCCCCACATTTATGTTGCCTACAAACCCCCTCTCTGGTACCAAAACCTGGATTTGTCACGGCATTGATACTGATTCTGATTCATCTAAACAGGGAAAGAATGTATCAAATGGCATGTTGGGTAAGAAAACTGAGCCCTCAGATCTCAGCAGCCTAACCCAAAAACAAGTTTCTCACTCACCCTACATATGCAGTGAGGGTTGGAGTCAGGAACTCTGCTCCATATCGTCACTTGGGGACCCAGAATGATGGAGGGTCCACTATCTGTGATAGTTCTAGTCACAAGGTCAGGGGAAGAGACACACTGGAGAATCATGCAGGGGCTCTTCAGTGCCTCAGCTTGGATGTATCACATGCACCTGCCAAGTGCAAAAGGGCTAGAAAGTAGAGCCTTCCCTGGAAAGGAAGGGGAGACCAGAGAGTGGTGAGTGAGAGCAATGTTTACTATAGAAGAATAGGAAGCTGTTCACAGTCCTTAGCAAGTAACCGCTGAAAAAGAAATAGAAAGGGAGAAAGGGAGGAAATACACAGATAAGATCCTGCCACAGGTACAATTTGAATACCCACCCTCATCCCATCCAACCATTATCTCCCTGCTGATCTCCATACCCTTGAAAACTTCTTCCTTAACATTAGCCCTTGACTCTATTACAGATAATTTCAAATTGAACCCCCTTAAGGTTCAAAGTCCCGGGTAGGAGAATCTGATTAGCATGCCAGGTAGTTTAGGTCACGTGCCCACGTTTTAGCTGCAAAGGGCAGGGAGAAGAAATTTCTGCCTATTTCAGCTTCTACACTGGACAGAAGGATGCTGTTGCTTCTTGAATTTAAGAGTCCCTGTAAATGAAGGGTGTTCTGGGCACATAAAACATAAAAACATTTACTATGTAGCTTGAATGTTTTGCATCTTTAAGATTTTTATATAATAGTATCACACAGTATGTGCCCTTTCTTGCCTGGCTTCTTTCACGGTATCATTATTTTAAGGTTCATTTATGTTGTGGCACATATCAGTGCTGAGTACTATTCCACTGCAAGGACACACCACAGTTTGTTTATCCATTCACTTGTTGACGAACATTTGTTGTTTCCACCTTTTGGCTATGCCCAGGAAAGCTACTATGAGCAGTCATGAACAGCTCTCTTTATGGACACATGCTTCTATTTCTCTTGGGTAAATATCTAGGAGTGGAATTGCTGGATTGTATGTTAAGTGTGTGCTTAAATCATCAAGAAACTACCAAACTCTTTTCCAAAGTAGTTGTGTCATTTTACATTCCCACCAACCATATATGAGAGTTCTACTTTTCCTATCCTCACCAACACTTGGTATGGCCGGTTTTCTTAATTTTAGCCATTCTAATAGGAGTGTGGTGGTATATTATTGTGGTTTTAATTTGTGTTTGCCTGAAGACTAATACGATTTTTTTCATATACTTATTTGCCTTCTGTGTGTGTTTTGTTTTGTAAAATGTTCAAATATTTTGCCCACTTTTAACTAAATTTCTCCCAATCTGCAGTTTTCTTTTCATTGTCTTAACTGTTTCTTCTCCTATGTTTTCTACTCTACATTTTATTATTTTAGACGTTACATTTAGGTCGGTCTTTCATTTTGAGTTAATTTTTGTATGTGGTGCAAAGTACCAATCAAAGTTTGTTTTGTTTTGTTTGGGGTTTTTTTGCATTTGGATATCCAATTGTCCTAGACCCATTTTTTTTTTTTTTTAAGATTTTGTTTATTTATTTGAGAGAGAGAGAGAGCACAAGTATGGGGGAGAGGCAGAGGGAGAGGGAGAAGGTGTGGGGCTCAATCTCAGTACCCCGGGATCATGACCTGAGCCAAAGGCAGACGCTTAACCAACGGAGCCACCCAAGTGCCCCGAGACCCATTTTTTTTTAAGACTATCCTTTCACCAATGAATTGCCTTCTCTTATTTATCAAAAATCAATTGTCCATAGAGGTACAGACCTATTTCTGGACTCCCGGTTCTGTCCCAATGATCTGTTCGTCTATCTTAAAACCATATGGTCTTAATGACTGTATCTTTAAATCTAAAATTATGCCAAAATAAAAAGCTTATTAAAAAATGCAAAAAGATAGAGACCTAATAGAAAATGAACAAAAGCTATGGACAGTTTACAGAGAAGGAATTACCACAGCTCTTAAACATTCAAGAACATGCTCAACATCAGCCATAATGAAACAAGTGTAAATTAAAGCTATGCTAAGATACAATTCAGACACTCAGATTTTCAAATACCAAACATTTTAACAACACACTTTATAATGATAAGGATGTAAGAAAATGGGTACTTTTACCCACTGATAGTGCCTGTTAAACTGGAACAACCCCTATGGAAAGCAATTTGGCAACATTTACTTAAACGTGAAATGGGTAAAACCTTTGACCCAACAATTCTGTTTCTAGAGATTTACCCTGCAATCTAGTTCAACCTGTGCTCATAGTTTGCACTTTCAAGTAGAAATGGAAGTAGAAACACTGTGGCATTTCTTACAATGGCAAAAACAATAAACCGCCAAAATGCCTAGCAATAGAGAACTGGTTACATAAATTATGATACATATAATATAATAAACTAAGGTTCACTAGCAAAAGAATGGACTAGATCTCCTTCGGAATCTCATAACGGAATGATCTTCAAACTATACTGATATGTGAGATATTCAAAGTACTGAAGACTGTTTTTAGTATGCTGCCATGTGTGAAAAGGAGACTATACACTTAAAAATAGATAAATGCCCTTATAAGTACAGAATAGTTATGGAATAAAACCCAAGAAACTGTGACAGTGGCTGTCACTGGGGATAGGATAATGGAAAGAGTTGGTGCTGAGGGAGAAGATAAGCATTATATAACATCTCCTCTGTTTGAATTTTTTCACTCTGTGTCTTTTTTTTTTTTTCAATAAGAAAAACCCTTTTAGGGCGCCTGGGTGGCTCAGTCGGTTAAGCGACTGCCTTCGGCTCAGGTCATGGTCCTGGAGTCCCGGGATCGAGTCCCGCATCGGGCTCCCTACTCGGCAGGGAGTCTGCTTCTCCCTCTGGCCCTCCCCCCTCTCATGCTCTCTCTCTCTCTCTCTCATTCTCTCTCTCAAATAAATAAATAAAATCTTTAAAAAAAAAAAGAAAAACCCTTTTAAAAGGGTATAATAAAGGTACATACTATCTTTTTTTTTTTTTTAAAGATTTTATTTATTTATTTGACAGAGAGAGACAGAGTGAGAGCAGGAACACAAGCAGGGGGAGTGGGAGAGGGAGAAGCAGGCCTCCCGCCGAGCAGGGAGCCCGACGCGGGGCTCGATCCCAGGATCCCGGGATCATGACCCGAGCCGAAGGCAGACGCCCAACTGACTAAGCCACCCAGGTGCCCCAGGTACATACTATCTTTAATTAAGAGTAATTATCTCAGGAGAGGGTGATTACATTTAATTATCATTTTCTTGTTTGTGCTTTTATGCACTTGACAAATTTTATAACATGAAAATGTGTTACTTCTATAATCAGAAAAATAAGTACTTGTAAAACATTCTAAGAAAGGCTAAGAAGGGATTAGCTTTACCTGGGATAACTGGACAATGCCTAAAAGAGGGTGAACAAGATGGCGCATGTTTTTTGTCATTCATCTACACATATATACACACACAGCACACCATTCAAAATATATTTCTGTAAGTAAAAAATCAGTCAACAAGAAAGATAAGGAAGTACAACAAAGGAAACTAAAAGCAAACCATTTTTTAAAATCCTTTTTCAAATGGGACAAAGTTCCACCATCTGTAGCAATGAGAACTGGCAACCACATGTATCATTATGACAGTATCATTGTGACTTTCGAATGCTTTCATCATCAAAAGAGTCTGGTGACATCACCACAAGCAAAAGATTCAAATACCAGGGGAATATTTTACAATATCTGATTTTTTTTTTAATATACAGACCCAAAAATATAATGATTGGGAAACAACCTAGGACTTCTTTTTACATCACCAAAACTAAAGGTAAGGCTCTTAGGAAGAAACCGTATGAAAGGTTGCATGATCTGGCAAAAATCATAGGGGTCATCCCCAAACCTTGGCCTTAAAAGTATATTGTACAAAACAGATGACACTTCAATATATTACTGGCCTTTGAGAATAATGTCATTGAAGACACACTGTCAGAAAATAATCTGACTAGATGGACTCTTACTTCATACCTAGGGTATTTCTAGTGTTTTGTTTTTTTTTTTAAACATTTTTTTTAAAGATTTTATTTATTTATTTGAGAGAGAGAATGAGAGAGAGAGCACATGAGAGGGGGGAAGGTCAGAGGGAGAAGCAGACTCCCTGCCGAGCAGGGAGCCCGATGCGGGACTCGATCCAGGGACTCCAGGATCATGACCTGAGCCGAAGGCAGTCGCTTAACCAGCTGAGCCACCCAGGCGCCCGTGTTTTTTTTTTTTTTAGATTTATTTATTATTATTATTTTTTTAAAGATTTTATTTATTTTTTGACAGAGAGAGACACAGCAAGAGAGGGAACACAAGCAGGGGGAGTGGGAGATGGAGATCATGACCTGACCCGAAGGCAGATGCTTAACGACTGAGCCACCCAGGCGCCCCAAAATTTATTTATTTGAGAGAATGAGAGAGAGTGTGTGTGTGCATGTGGAGGGAGGGGCAGAGAGAGAGAGAATCCCCAAGGAGACTCCCCACTGAGTGCAGAGCCTGACTCTGGGCTCTATCCCAGGACCCTGAGATCATGACTTGAGCTGAAATCAAGAGTTGGAGGCATAACTGACTTAGCCACCCAGGTGCCCCTCTAATGTTTTTGAGTTTAAAAGGTAGTTATTCCACATTGCTGGAACACTAAAATTGTGTCAAATTCAAGCCTTCCCAGTCTGGTAGTATCTACAGAAGAACTGTTCAATAGAAATATAGTGCAAACCACATTTGTAACTTTAAATATTCTACGAGCCATACTGAAAAAGGTTAAAAAGAAACAGATAAAATTCATTTAAATGATATATTTTATTTAATCCACCATACCCCAAATTTCATTTCAACATTTCATCAATATACACAATCATTAATGAGATATCTTCCATTATTTTTTCCATAATGAGTCTTCAAACTCCACTGTTTGGACTAAAACATTTCAAGTATTCACTAGTCACTGGTTGCTAATGGCCACCATGTTGGAAGGTACAGATCTAAGCATCTTGCTCATTAAATAAGTGTTCAAAAAGTAAGTATCTTGACCTCCATTTTACTCCAACACATAACCCAAAAGCAGGACCTGTTCTTGGATAATGTCTACTGAAAACCAATTTATGCTGGTCACTAGAAATCCTTTTTTCCCCCTTAAACTCTACCCCCCAACGCAGGGCTCAAACTGATGACCCCAAGATCAAGAATCACATGTTCCACTGACTGAGCCAGCCAGGCACCCCATGGGTAAACAAAAATACTATCTAACACTTTCAACACAAGCTCAGTGCATTGGCTGGAGCCAAATATTCCATTTTAGAGTGTAATGCCTTTAACTCAGATTTTTAATCACTGTTTACAAGAATATACCTTTGAAAGAGCTCATATGTTTTTAGGTTACCAGTTCTATAGTCTTTGAATAAATTATTAGTCTTAATACCTTTGTGAGGAAAAAATACATAAAAATCAACTTTGGGAGAAGAATATATTCCAGTGCATAAAAACATCTTCATAAAGACCTCATTTTCTTTTCTCAGAAGCACAAGTGAAAAAGAATGAGAGTTTTACCAAATTTCCTTTAGGCATTCAGGGCAGACTTTGATAAAGGAATACAAAAGGAATCTCACAGACGCTCTGCACCTGATCTAAAAAGTATCAGTCGGCATTCTGAGATTTTTGCAGGCACTTCAAACAAAATAGGTGGTTTCCCTAAGTCTGCCTTCTTCCCAAGCTCAAGCATTCTAGAATCAGAAATCAGACACCTTGGTGGCCAAATTTCCGTGAATTGATTCCATAATTAATTAGTTATTAGAAGATAGCAAGGAAGTTGTTTCTTACTTTCCAAAAAGAAAAAAACTCCTTTTTTCCCCCCCACTTTTTTTTTTCTAGGGGAGAATGAATTCTAAATGGAAAATGCTGTTATTAACTTCATTTGTTTTATTGCTGATGTTGATTAAGCATCATTCCCGGTAAATATAAAAGACTGATGAATCACCATCTTTAATGACTGGCAGAGTTGATCTAAAATGCTGACTTTTGTCTGAAAAACATTAATCAGAGATTATCTCCTCTTTGGGGAACTAATTAAATTATAAATGCATTCTTTCACTTTTCAACATTCAACAAATATTTATTGAGCACTTTCTTGGTGCCAGGTCCTGTTCTAGGTGCTGGGAAAACAGTAATAACCCAAACAAAATTACTGTTCTTACGCAGCTTTATATTCTAGGTGGAAAAGATGGACGATAAACAAAGAAACATGTAATATAATGCCAGGAGCTTTGTGTTTTATATAATAGTGCTATGAAGAAAGAAGGCAAGATGATAGAGAATGGAGAATGTGGGGGGCTATTTTAGGTACATTTTAGCTTAAAGCGATGTCAATGTTCCACCCGACAGGAACTAGACTCAAAGGAATGAAGTGCTATAGAAAACATAGCTGTACTGGGAATCTGTTAACCTGCTAGAATTCTCTCATAGAAAAATTCAAATTCTTCCCTCCTCCCTGCCTTCCTCCTTATGGTCTCTTTAAATAAGCAATGCAATCACTGAATGCTACTGGAAAATCAGTTCTATTGTGGGAGCTAATGTCTTTTAAAATTAACCCTGTTGCTTTGGTATCATGTTCTACATGTTATTTGCCCTCTTAGGGTGTTGTACCTTAATAGAAAGGACTCGTTGTCACTTGTAATAGTATTATTATAATCTTTTTGAAGATAATGGGCTTAGTCAAAAAGGAAATAATAGACCATAAGCTCACTGCAGGCCTGGATTCCAGAACTGGAACGCCAAGTCAGAGCTAGCTGCTACGGATTCCAGAGCTGTAGCGTTACGCCAGGCATATGGCAGGTATTTAGTAATTGTTTGGTTAACAATTCAAATGTATGGATTTGAATTCTAGATTTTTTGTTAGTCCAATTGCAATAGGCATTTGTTCCAATTTAACACTAAAATATCTTTTTTCATTTATATGAAGAATAAAGAACCACCTACAGAAGATAAATCTCTGCTGGTAAGAATCTTTGCTCTATAAATATTCTAAACTGTATTGAGGGCGAACTGGTTGGAGTCAAGTGAGTTCTAATGGTGATGGCAGTCAGAAGGATCAGAAAACTGGACTGAATTCTCTAGAGACAACCACTGACAAATTTCTTGGGTATCAGTTCAGAAATATTTGATGCACGTGTGTATGTACCTGTATATGAGTTTGTATGGACATTTGTATGTGCACATCTCCAAATTTTGCTCTCTCGCCACATTCACCTGCTTACACCAGACAAATTTTTCACATTTGCTATAGTTTAAGTATCTCTGTCTAGGATGATATTTTTCTGTAGATTGATAGCCCTCTGTAGCCCACCGTGTTTTCTACCAATGACCATATGTAGGACCTGAGAAATTAGTGAAACCAACCCTCAAAAAAACTGACTTTTTTTAAAGTTCTCCATTTGTCACTATACATTTTTAAAGAAGGTAGGCATGGACAAATTGGATTTTGAAAAAGCACAAGTCCTGAGCAATCCTATATTAAAATATTTTTGGCTAAAAACACTTCTGAGGGGCACCTGCATGGCTCAGTCGGTTAAGCGTCTGCCTTCGGCTCAGGTCATGATCCCAGGGTCCTGGGATCGAGCCCCACATCGGGCTCCCTGCTCGGCAGGAAGCCTGCTTCTCCCTCTCCCCGCTCCCCCTGCTTGTGTTCCCTCTCTCGCTGTCTCTCTCTCTCTGTCAAATAAATAAATAAAATCTTTAAAAAAATAAAAAATAAAATAAAAACACTTCTGAAATGTCAAAATGGGATGCACTTTCGAAGTTATTATTTAATATTTGATTCTGAAATAATTACAGATTCATAGGAAGTTGCAAAGATAGTAAAGAAGTCACATGTACCCTTCACTCAATTTCCCCCAGTGTTACATCTTACATAATTGTCATGCAATAACAAAACAGGAAATTGATGCTGGGACAATGTATGTATATAATTACATAACATTTTCTCACTTGTGTAGATTTATAGACCGCCATGGCAATCAATATACAAAACTAGTCCATCACCACAAAGATCTCCTCTGGGCTACCATTTATACTCATGCCCAACCTCCTCTCTTCAACCCTTTCTAACCCCTAGTACCACTAATCTATTTTTATCTTTATAATTTTGTCACTTTGAGAATGTTTTATAAATGGAATCATACAGTATATTATCTATTGAAATGAGCTTTTTTTTTTCCACTCAGGATAATGCTCTTGAAATCCAGCCACCTTGTTGTGTATCTCAATCACTCCTTTTTTGTTGCTGTGTACTATTCCATGGAGGGATATACCAAAGTTTGCTTAACCATTCGCCTACGGGGGGACTTAAAAAAAAAAAAAAGATTTATTTATTTATTTACTTGAGAGAGAGCATGAGAGGGAGTGGTAGAGGGAGAGGGAGAGAATCCCAAGCACACTACTCCCCACTGAGCAGAGTCTGATATGGCGCTCAATCTCACAACCCTGAGATCACCACCCAAGACTAAACCAAGAGTCAGGTGCTTAACCAACTGCTCCATCCAGGCACCCCTACTGGGGGACATTTTGGATGACAGTTCTTTTCTTACAGCACCTGAAAAATATTGTTCTTTCTTTTGGATCCATAGTTTCTAATAAAAAATCCATTTTCATTCAAATTATTTTTCCCCTATAGGTGAATCATTTTTTTCTGTCTGTTTTCAAGATTCTTTTCACCTTTAGCTTTCTTTTCACCTTTACCTTTCAGAAATTTGGCTATCATGTGCCTTAGCATGGATTCTTTTTTCCTTAGGATTATCCTGTTTAGGGGTCACTCAGCTTCTTGAATCTGTATGTTTATCTTTTGCCAAATTTGGGGGGCATGTTCAGCCATATTTTTAATACTTCTTCAGCCCCATCCTCTTTCTTTCCTTTTGGATTCCAATTACATGAATGTTAGATCTTTTGTTTTGGTCCTACATGTCCCTGAAGCTTTTTCTTTTTCTTTCCCAGTTTTTTTCCCTCTGTTGTTCAGGTTAACTGATTTGTTATTCTGTCTTTAAGTTCACTGATTCTGTCCTCCATCCTCTCCATTCTGCTGTTAAGCCTATTTCTTGAGTTTTTATTTCAGTTTTATATTTTTAAGTTCTAAAATTTCCATTTGGTTCTTCTTTATATCTTCCATATCTTTAATAAGACTTTCTATTTCTTTGCTGCGACTTCCTATTTTTTCGTGTTTCAAGGGTTTGTAATTGCTCATTGAAGAACTTTTACAACAGCTGCTTTAAAGTCCTTGTCAGATAATTCTAATATCTGTGCCATCATGGCACCTATAGATTGTCCTTTCTCATTCAAGTTGAGATCTTTCTGATTCTTGGTATGATGAATGATTTTTTTTTTAATTGAAACTTTGACAATTTGGGGTATTATGAGACTCTGGATCTTATATAAATCTTATGTTTTCATAGGCATCCTCTAACACTGTTCCAGCTGGGAAATAGGGTGGCACCACCTCATTACTGTCAGTTGAGGGGTGAAATTTTCTGCCTCCCTTAAAACCCAGTGGGGAGGGGCTCCTTATTACTAATGAGCAGGGATGGGAGTTTGGGGTCCCCATGTGGTCTCCACTGACACAACCCCAGGAGGACTGCCATAACGGCTGAGCAGTGGTGACAGTTTTAACCCCCATTAACCTCCTCTAACTCCACACCAGTGAGGGAAGGAGGGGATCCTCATTATGGTCTGGTGAGGGTAGAAGTCTAGGCTCTCTACTTGGTCTTTGCTGGAGGGATGGATATGAGGCTACAGTTTTTCTGCGGTATTGGGCTGGAGAACAGTGAGTAGTGTCTACAAGTTCTCTGCCTTGCTGGGTTGCCCTTTTCCTGGCCCTGTAGCTATCAAAAGCAGCCTTTTATCAGGGCTCTTTTTCTTTCCCCCCCTGTCTGTGCCCATTGGCATCTCGGGGTTGCTGGCTTCTCTGGCACCCAATCTGGGCTATATGTGGCAGAACACCCAGGGAACTCACTGCCATGTCGATCCTTGAGTCCCAGGGCACCTACCCAACCTGCCTTCTTCTCTTCACCTTTCAGAATCTTCTTTTGTTTGTTTTAAATATAATGTCCTGGGTTTTTAGCTATACCTAGTGTTAGGAATAGGGAAAATTGGAAGTCACTTGAAGTTATTCTTTAACTTAAGACTATAATGTACTAGTCACTTAAAGTTATTCTTATTTTACAAAATATCCTCAGTTTATGAAAGAGAAGTTCCTTCATAGCCTTGTTAATTAAATAACTAACTTAAAAGTAAAACAAAACCTTAGGTGGATCCTATCTTTAAAAGAAAATCAAAGACAAATATGTAGATCCCTGCTGTAACCCCTTTATTTTAACATGTCATGAAGTATCTATCACACAGTAAGCCACTAATACTTGATAAGTGAATTAAATAAATCTGTATTTTTGTCTGAATACGCATTATTTTTCCTGCTTTGTTAATTTAAAATATATACCCCCCATTCAAGAACCATACTGTTCCTTGCCTTCCTACCTTTGGTCATGACCTCTTCACCCTATACCTCTTTCCTGAACTAGCCCTTATCCTTCCAGACCCAGTTTACATATTTCATCTCCAAATAGTTTCCCTTAACCCCACATTCCCTTAATCCCGCAGGTTGGATGCCTCACTTATATGCTCCCATGGAGATCTGTTTTTCCCTATTAGTAGTTAACACTCTATACTGTAATTATCTATTTACTGTTGTCTTCCCAGCTAGTCTATTGGCTTCTGGAGAGCAGGAGCTGATCTAAATGTTCATAGTTATAGAACCAGCACCAAACAGTGCCTGCCATATTACAGGGACACAATAATTACTTGCTGAATAAGTGGATTACTCTTAACTTGACTTTTTCTTTGTACCAGGGATCATGAAGCAGAAGAACCTCAGCTCTCAGACTGGTTTAATCCTGAGTAAGACAAAATATTCTGCACACACACAAATAATAATAATAATAATAATAATAATAATAATAATAATAACAAACTGAATTTAAATGGGGGAGATTTTTTTTTCCCCATCATCAAATTATACCTATCCTGGGAGGCTTCTAGGCGTTGGAGTTTTTATTTATTTTCTTTTAATTTTTAAAAAAGATTTTATTTATTTGAGAGAGAGACAGATATTGCGAGAGAGAGCATGAGCAGGGAGGAGAGGGAGAAGCAGGCTCCCCACTGAGCAGGGAGCCTGACATGGGGCTCTATCCCAGGATCCTGGGATTATGACCTAAGCCAAAGGCAGACGCTTAACCAACTGAGACACCCAGGCACCCCCTTGGAGTTTTTATTTTTAAGCCTTTTATATATAAACCTAGTGTCTCTTTATCAAGAATCAGGCAATTAAGGGCCATAATGAGAAAACTGTTATCTAGTTTAACGTTCCTGGTTTCATTAGTGGAAAGAAAAAAAAAATCTTTTTAGTAGCAGCCCGAAAATGCCATTAATGACTTCTCTTGATTTTGGCATTAACACTCAGGGGAGAATCTCATTCTTTATAATGGCCATCGAGTATTCTATTTTATGGCTGTATACCATAATTTATATAGCCAGTTCCCTGTTGGTTTTGAATCATTTGCAATTTGAGGGCTGTTGTAAATCATGCTTTGATGAACATCCTTATACATATTATTTTTGTACCCTCTTGTGTGAATTAATCCATATGATAAATGCCTATTGTAGCATCATTAGTTTAAGAGATACAAACATTTTACATTTTTATTCAGGTGGCTAAACTGCCTTTTAATAATTATTCCATTTGTTTTTCTAATCTACAGTGGATAAGTGTGAATGATATTTTATTTGTTTTATAAATTTACATTTTATTCTAGTAGTATCAAACATTTTATTATTGGCAAAAACTGCTAGTTAAAATATCTCAATTCAGTTTGCACTTCTGTAATTATTATTGAATTTGGACATCTTTTATATGTGTGTTCTTTATTTGTATTTCATGTTTTGTGAATTCTTTTTTCATATCTATGTTTTTAAAATAACCTCAAGTGCACAGAATTAGATAATAATCTTTGCTTCATAACTCACTCTCATCATTAGGTTATGCAAGATCCACTCTTATTATTTGTGTGTTTTCTTGCTTGCTTATATTTAATGAAACAAGAATTTCTACATTCAATAACTTCAACATCCAGCTCTGCCTTTTCTCATCCTGTCTCTTCACCCTCTGCCTTGAAACAACCTCCATCCTGAATCCTGCTTCATCATCCCCTTGCTTTCTCTTTTTTTAAATATAAGTGTAGATCTTCCCTACCTGTTCTGGAAAAAGTATATTTTTAAATTTTAGTTTTGGTAACTTTATAAAGAGGATATAATGCTGTGTGTGATCTCCAGGGACTTAGTTTGACCCTTAATATTAGAGTGCTAAGATTCATCCAAATTGCGTATTACTATCCTTCATTTTGATGGCTGCGTAATAGTTGACTATAGAAATATACCACAGTTTGTTCATCCATTGCCTTAGTAATGGGCACTTGAACTGTTTCTAAGTTGTTATTATGAACATTAAGAAGTAACACTCTTGGGGCGCCTGGGTGGCTCAGTCGTTAAGCGTCTGCCTTCGGCTCAGGTCATGATCCCAGGGTCCTGGGATCGAGCCCCACGTCGGGCTCCCTGCTCCGTGGGAAGCCTGCTTCTCCCTCCCCCACTCCCTCTGCTTGTGTTCCCTCTGTCGCTGTGTCTCTCTCTGTCAAATAAATAAATAAAATCTTTAAAAAAAAAAAAAAGAAGTAACACTCTTGTAAGAGGCCTTTCCAAAGAGTTCAAAGTGTTTAAAATATGAAAAAAATTATAAAGTGGCTGCCCAATATCTATCTCTGACCTCATCTTCAACTATTGTTTCCCTCACTCCACTCCAATCATGCTGGCTCCTTGTTGTTCTTTGGATCCACCAAGCATGCTCTCACCTGGAGATCTCTGCACCTGTTGTTCTTTCTGCATAGACCATTCATCCTCCAAACAGCCAGATGACTCATTTTTTCACTTCCCTCTGGACTCCACTCAAATGTTATCAGTGAAGCCTTCTCTAATCACTCCATATGAACCAGCACACCCATTCCCTTTCTCCCTTATCCAGATTTATTTTTTCCATTGCTCTCATCAACATTTGACACACTGTATATTTGCTTGCTTATTCATTTATTATCTGCCTCTCCCATGAGAACGTGCCTAGAAAAAAAAAAAGCCTAGCTATAGTAGAGGTTCAATATTTGTTTTTTTTTTTTTTTAAGATTTTATTTATTTATCTGAGAGAGAGAATGGGAGACAGAGAGCATGAGAGGGGAAGGGTCAGAGGGAGAAGCAGGCTCCCGAGCCCGATGCGGGACTTGATCCCAGGACTCCAGGATCATGACCTGAGCCGAAGGCAGTCGCTTAACCAACTGAGCCACCCAGGCGCCCGAGGTTCAATATTTGTATAAATAATGTATAATTGTATAAATAATGTATAAATAAATACATGAGACCTTTTGTCTAATCAAAATGATAGCACCTTCATAACAATGTAATAATAGTGGTAGAAGGCATTGTGCTTTATTATGAAGCATCACACCGGCTTTTAGTTTAAAATGAAATGACCTCTTCAGTATTGAGATATCAGGGAAGAAGCTCATTTTTGGTTCTTATTAGGCAGAAAAATCCATAAGCTTAAAGTAAATATGAAAGAATAAATGTCTCAGAACATCCAAGGAAAGCGTGAAAAATAAGAAAGTTAAGAGGATTTTTGCCTTAAATATCTAAACATCATTATGATCAAATCAACATGGAATGGATCAGAGGAGTAGTAAATACAGAATTAGATCACAGTATGCATTAAAGTTGATATACAACAAAAATGGCATTTTAAAAATCAGTGAGGAAAGGATAGATTATTTCATAAATTATACTGACACTATTTGCAGTCTAAGTATGGGGAAAAATGGGGCCTTACTCCTATGGCATAAAGATAAGTTCCTCACAGATTACAGACTTAACTGTAAAAAATAGAGCAGTAAAAATTTTTGTGAGAAAATCAGTATGACAACATGTAAAGTCTAGGTAAGAAGGAAATCTTAATTCATGCTGGAAACCTACTAGCTATTTAAAAAGACATATTTCACTATATAAAAAGATTTAACTTTTATTTGGTTTAAAACCAAAAATTTAGTAGACAAAAAATCTGGGAAAAATTATTTGTAATACAGATAATAATTATCGAAATATAAGGAACTTTATAAACTGCTGAGAAAAAAATTAACAATTCAATACAGAAATATGAAACTCGGGGCATCTGGGTGGCTTCAGTCAGTTAAGCATCTGACTCTTAATTTCGGCTCAGGTCATGATCTCTCAGGTTCATGAGATGGAGCCTCACATTGGGCTCTGCGCTGAGCGTGGAGCCTGCTTGAGATTCTCTCTCTTCCTCTCCCTCTGCCCCTCCCCCACTGCTGATGCTGTCTCTCTAAAATATATATGTATATATATTTTATATTTATATATAATTTGCTCACATTAGAGCAAACTGAGATAGCCAATAAGTATACAAAAAGATACTCAAATTCACTAGAAATCAGAGAAATGTAAGATAATGTAAAAATGAGCTATTATTTATACCCATCAAACTGAAATCTTTTTAAAGCTACAATCTAATAGTATAGGGGAAATGCTGGTGGGAAGGTGAAGTATTATAGCCTTTTAAAAAAGTGATTAGGTAACAAACCAATTAAAAAAAAAAACTTTTATTTATTTATTTATTTTTGTATGTATGTATGTATGTATGTATTTGAGACCAAGTGTGAGCAAGTGGGGGAAAGGGCAGAGGGAGAGAATCTTCAAGCAGACTCCTCACAGAGCACGGAGCCCCATGCAGGGCTCAATCTCATGACCCATGAGATCACGACCTGAGTTGAAACCAAGAGTCGGATGCTTAACCAACTGTGCCACCCAGGTACCCCGGGTAACAACTATTAAAAATGAACATAGGTATACAGCAATCCCACTCCTGGGATTAGCCAGTAAAAATAACAGCAACAATACCTAAGGACATGAGATTAAGGTTTGTTGTATCGCTTTTTATAAGGACAGAAATCCCAGAAATAAAATGAAAACCTATTCCGAAGGAAATGGCTAAACAAACTGTCCACACCTTGGAATATTATGCAGCCATTACAAAGGGTGAATGAGAACTAGTCCAGATAAATGGAAAGGATTTCCACAAGTGTGTTGAGTAGAAAGACAAGCTACAGAAAAGTATGCATTATCTCATTATTACAAAATAAACAAGATTTTAAAAGCCTGGATATATGTGTGTATTTAACGTATAAGTGCATATTATACACATGTTATCTACAGAATTCTATGAATATGGCGAGGAGACGAAAAGGGTACCAATCAGGCTGCTAATATGGCAATCTGGCTAGGAAAAGGGAGGTAGAAGATGGTATACTGTGGAGCAGGAGTAGATGTAGGAAACATACACCCCGGAAATTCTCTAGTACTATCATGATTCTGTTTGCTCATGGTACATTTATCTCTATGACATCACTTCTGCTTCTTACACTTTTTAGACTCATGTTCAGTTTCCTAAAACTAGATATACATCAAAATAGCCTGGACTTACAGGAAGAGCCCTCACCCTCTCTCTCCAGAACTACTTTTTGAACAAATTATACCCTCCCATATCATCGTCATGATCACATCTCGTCAACTCTTAGTAATACCTTCTAGCATTGAAATCATTTCTAATTCATTTTAGCACCTATTCTCTCTTTATTAGGAATGTGGATATCTTAGGCCATATATATGATTTCCCTCCCTCATTATCATGCTTCTTTCTATGTCACACCTATGATAGTCTATAGCACTATGACACTTCAGCAGTCTCACCTGTGTACTTTCCTTCCACAAATTTTCATTGTTAGCAATATACTTCATGAGCAGGTCACTTTGTATCCTGCTGAATACCATCTGCTCAGGCCTCATGAGGTATTTTCTAAGCTCCTCGGATACTGAGTCTATCAGGGTATGAGAGAAACAACTCAACGGAGATGAAGTAACTTCAGTGAAGGGATGGTTGGCAGAGATGTGAACAAGGTGAAGAAACCCAGCAAAGGATATGGAGGCATCGAGAGGCCTGCAACAGCAAGAAGCTGTGACTACCCTCAGCCTAAAGGGACAAGGGAAGGGACGGTGTTCCCTGGAGACCAGGGATTTCTGGAACTAGGAAAGGGCTGCCCAACAGAAGCTGTAGTTATATATGGACACAGCCACTGTCAAGATCTCAACAGCAGTAATGCAATTTTCTGCCTGGTAGCTCAGCAGCATAAGGAACCACAGGTGACCTGCTATCAGGTTCATAGAACCATGACTTACTTCCTAGAGGAAAGACTCCTCCTCCCTTGGGAACTGAGAACACTACACACACTGAACCCAAGGTCACAAGAATGGCAAGTAAACATTCCATAAGTGAATTATTAGATGTAATTGTGAGCAGGAATGTCTCCACCTCCACCTTGTTTTATGAACTGTGCATGTTAGCTTTGGAAGAAACAGTATCTCATAGTGCTCACTGATTCAAAGCATGACTGGGGTACTATTATAGAACAGTTCCTCAGCCTTTTCAGGGAATTAATCTTGGAACTAACACTGAAATTGAGACTTTCCCTGGCTATTCCACTTTCTACCAGGTCGGCTGCCTCTGGACAGTGAGGCACATAGACCAGAGACCTTTATGGAAGTGGGCCAACTGCTACATTACTTTCACCATGAAACAAGTATCTTGGTTGGAGGCAATGTTATGTGTGATACAATGGCAATTAATAAGATATTATGGGAAAAAGAATAAGATATTCTGCAAGTCAACAAAGCTGACAGATTTATAGGCAGGAAAAGCAAATCCTTACCCATAACATAAAATATTCCCCTGAAGGAAAAGTGTGGTCCCTTTCTTTATGGAGTCTAATATAATCAACCAGCCATCTGGCTGGCCGGTCCCCCTGGGAAATGGTGTCATACTGTGGGCTCCGATTGTCCCCTGTTGTTGACAAGTTGGGTACTCAGCACTGGATATAGCTCAGTCTTAGCAAGGAGATGTCCATGTCATTGAGCCTGGGCATAAACTCCATTGGACTCCAAGTAACTGGGGCCACTTTATACAGAGACACTAAGCCAGCCACAAGGGAGACTGGGCAAGGTATCTGGTTGCCATCCAGAGGGTAGATCATCTTGTCCGCCTGATTGCTGAGCAACTCCTTTGCAGAGAATGCCCTCTGGCCAGCATTTACCTTCCAGGTAAGGAGTTCCATACCTGTAAGAGAAATCTAAGGACTCTAAGTCTCTCCTCCCTCTCCCTCTTCTGTTTTATCAAACAATTTCTAAACACAAGTTTTTAACCACCTTCTGCTTTCAGAGACTCTTTTTGTTCTGTCAGCAAATCTTTAATCTGATCTAATGAAGAAAGAGGGATAATCTTCAAACACTTTCATCTTCTCAAATAGATACTGATTTGCATCTGTGATGTGCCTAATTGATAAGCATCACCACTGCGATGAGGGTACATCTGGCCAGTATTAAGGTGGAATTTGAGACTTGTGAGTCAAATGGAAGTGTATAACTATAAACTCTAAGAAGGGTTTAAAAATAAATGTATAGGGCGCCTGGGTGGCTCAGTTGGTTAAGTGACTGCCTTCAGCTCAGGTCATGATCCCAGGGTCCTGGGATGGAGTCCCACGTCGGGCTCCATGCTCTGCGGGAAGCCTGCTTATCCCTCTCCCACTCCCCCTGCTTGTGTTCCCTCTCTCGCTGTGTCTCTCTCTGTCAAATAAATAAAATCTTTAAATAAATAAATAAATAAATGTATAATAAATAAATGTGGAAGTTTAAAAAATCCCTATAATGGTAAGAGTAAGGGTACTTTTCTTTTTAAAGATTGTATTTATTTGAGAGAGAGAGAGAGAATGAGAGAGAGAGCACAAGACAGGGTAGGGTAAGAGGGAGAAGCAGATTCCCTGGCCAGCAGGGAGCCCTATGCGGGACTTGATCCCGGGACTCCAGGATCATGACCTGAGCCGAAGGCAGTCGCTTAACCAACTGAGCCACCCAGGCGCCCAAGAGTAAGGGAACTTTTGAAGAATTTTTTTATTATTAATGTACTATTTTTTTTTTAAAGATTTTATTTATTTGACAGAGAGAGACAAAGTGAGAGAAGGAACACAAGCAGGGGGAGTGGGAGAGGGAGAAGCAGGCTTCCCCGCGGAGCAGGGAGCCCGATGCGGGGCTCGATCCCAGGACTCTAGGATCATGACCTGAGCCGAAGGCAGACGCTCAACGACTGAGCCACCCAGGCGCCCCTATTAATGTACTATTAAGGGTTGCCAAATCTTACCTTATCTGGGTCTGGATTTGTAAACAAAACGTATAATCACCAAAAGCAAAATGGCCTCTCACTTTGTATTCAATTCCTTCCAAAATGAGGGTGTTAATTTGCTTCAATAGTTTAATGCCCTGCCTCCAGCCAAACTGTTTATTTTTACTTCTGTTTGTTTGCTTTGTTTTTTGTTTGTTTATTAGTACTAATGCTGCTGCTTCTGCTGTTATTTTGTTACTATTAGAAGCAAACCTAATATGAATTTTTGGATTAACCTTATTTTCTTCCAGGTTGCACTGACAGGCCTAGAGCAGTAGGAAGGGTGGGAAGAAGGTACTCTAGATCTCCTAGGACAAAAAGGAGGAAGAGAAGACAAGGAAGATAAACACAGACAGTGGTGCTGTCTGCTTTAGGCAATAATCAGAGAAATGTTTAGACACTGGGCTGCTAGTTTAAGCTGCAGTCAGAGCTCAAGGGAAAAAAAAATCCCAAAAGGCAGTTTGGTGTACTGATTAAAGCACAGATTGGGAAAGCCAACTGGTTGATCTTCCATCTTGACTCTGCCATTTGTTAGCTGTGGGATACTAAGTAATTGACTCAACCAATCTGTGCTCACGTTTCCTCATATGAAAAATAGAGGTAAGAATGGTACTTATATTGTAGGACATTGCAAGGATTAAGTAAAGACTGTAAAGCACTTAATCACCATGCCTGGCACTTAGTAAGTACTTTGTAATCATCAGCTATTATCACTTGGACCACAACTTCTGTTGTTATGATAAGGTGGTAGCTTAATTTGTTTCATATTTGTTCAACAGAAAACGTCCTGATGTAAAAACAACAACTGATTGGTTTGCGCCAATCATATGGGAAGGAACTTACAATAGACAAGTCCTGGAGAAGTATTACAAAAGGCTGAACACTACCATAGGCTTGGCTGTGTTTGCTTCTGGAAAGTAGGTGCTACTAACATTCATCCTTTTTTATTTTGGAAAAAACGTGGATAAGCACCCATGAACTCTCTACATCCAAAGAGTTACTCATAATTAACCCTAATCATGATTTCTGGCTGACCTGCACAATTATTTATAGTGGTTATTTTCTCCAACCATGGCTGGGAGTCCTTTACATGACTTAGGAATCTTTTTATTAATATCCATTTAGCTCTCTTTTCCTTTCTTCTCAAACAACTTTATGGCTCTTCTCAGGCCCCCAAGCTCACTACCTCCTCTTTCATTAACCAACATAGTTAAGCTCTAGACCCAACTTCTCTGCTCCTACCTCCTGGTAGTTGTTTAGCAACAACGACACATGTGTTAGACAGCATGCTTAAGTGACGTGAATTCTCCTGATGAGTTTTCAAAATAGTGTTTTGTTTTTCCTGTTTCACAGGTTTGTAGATCAGTACCTGCAACAGTTCATCCAGTCTGCTAATAAACACTTCATGAGTGGCTACAATGTTATCTTTTACATCTTGATGGAGGACTTCTCCAAACTACCTCCCATAGAGTTAGGTCCCCTTCGAACATTTAAACTATGTATTGTACTCAGACAACATGTGTGGAAAGACCTGAATTACATATACATGAGGAACTTGCATATATACATCCTAGAACACATCCAGTACGAAGTTGACTTTCTCTTCAGTATGACTGTAAACCAGATCTTCAAGAATGACTTTGGTGTAGAAGCCCTGGGCAAGTCTGTAGCTCAACTCCATGCATGGTGGTATTTTGGACGTGCCAAAAATTTCCCTTATGAGAGAAGCCCTAACTCAGCAGCTTTCATCCCTTTTGGAGAGGGAGATTTCTATTACCATGGTGCAATTTTTGGTGGCACACCCTATGAAGTTTTAGCCTTCATTGAGGAATATAAAAAAGGAGTTCAAAATGATGCCAGAAGTGGATTTAAGAGTGCATATGAACATTACCTAAACAAATATTTGTTTATCAATAAACCCACTAAGTTGTTATCACCAGAATACAATTGGGATCCAAATTTTAGACCTCCCCCACAAATTAAACATGTGAAGATAGAATGGCAGTCAAAAAGTATTTGATGGCTATATCATTAGATTCATGAATTAATAAGTGAATCATCAAAATAATTCTTCAAATATAAAACTTATTAAAAGTTTCAGTGTTTTAGAAACTTACAAAAATGTGCAATCTTCCAAAATAAATTGTTTTTCTCCTTGCAATTTTGAACCATCTAAATCTACCTAAACTGGATTAAGAAATTAAGTGGATGTTACATCCACATTAAGTGGATGTTAATTTAATGTTAATGCACAGTGATGTTATTATCTACATATTATAAATAATGTAGAAATACTTTTTGAGGCATAAAATGAAGAAACACACCCACACTCTAGTTCAGAAAATAAAGATGGATAGATAGATGATAGATAGATACACATGCACATATACACAATGTCAAAGGAATATATGTAAGGGGAAAAATAAATACTCATCAAATCAACTCACTGACCAAATACTCTTTTTTAGTGTTGGGAGATGTATACTGCTTGTAATTAATCTCAATTAGTATTTAATCTATTAGCTGATTGAACTTAGGTGAACCAGAGACATTCTACCAAAAACACGTCTTACCTCTACTGTTACAAAGATGTTGGATTCATTCTTTTTTCTTTTGGAGGGGGCAGACGGAGAGGGAAATCCTGGAAATAATTACAGACAACCATAGCAGGACTCTGAAAGGTAGAACGAGGAAAGCAGATGGGCTAGGGACCTTGGGACTTGAGGAACAACATGGCAGGGAATTCCCTGGGATTTCTTTTGTCTCCCATATATCCCAGACCGGGCACTGGAGAGGCACACAGCTCAGAACCACCGAAAGGCAAAGACAAAAAAAAAAAAAAAGCTCTAGGACTAGCTAGGAAAAGGCCCAGGAAAGAGGCAGCTCATCAGAGACCTAACGGGGAACACATCTCGATGCCATACCTGGCTGGCCTACTCTGCCTACACCAGCAGCACCTGCAAACCACCCAGAAGCTCAGTGTTTCCTGGCCCTCCGCTCAGCAGTAGAAGGAGACCTATCTCTTGGGCCTCTACCCAGTGGTAAAAGATCCCCACCACTACCACCGGAGGCAGAAGGAGGCCCAGGTACACGCTTCTCTCCCTCAGGGGCACTGGCAGAGATAGAGGAAGAAGCCTGTCAGCACCAGATGACCTAGAGAGAGGGCCCTGGAAAACACTCCATCCCACATGCTTAGCATCCTCCACCCACCACCGAGAGCCCAGGAAAGCGCCTTCCACTCCCTCAGACAATACCAGCGTGATTAGGTAGGCACAGCGTAGCCCAGACAACAGTCTCAGGGAAGCACTCACTGTCCCATAGCCTGGCATCTCCCACACTCCTCCTAGCAGGACCTGCCTGGGAAAGTGCACTCCACCCCTGCGGGCAGCATCAGCACAAGCAAGCAGGAGCCCTGATGGTGCCAGGTGAGTGAGACGGACCAGAATAGCACTCTACAGGCTCTGAATCCTATACTATCATTGGAACCACAGCCCAGAAAAGAAAGCCAGGGACGATGCCCTAAACATAAACAGGGTGACCACCTGCTGAAATAAAAAATAAAATAAAATAAAAAATAAAAAACTTAAATAGGATCAAAGGTCTCAACACATAATATTCCAAATTTCCAGGATACAATAAAAAAATCATTCATACCAAGGACAAGAAAAGTCACAACCCAAACAAGAAAAGGCAATTACTGATGCCAATATAGTGATAAATCTGACAAAGATTAGAGCAGCCGCCATAAAAAATGCTTCAGTGGGCGCCTGGTTGGCTCAGTTGGTGAAGCATGTGACTCTTGATCTCAGGGTTGTAGTTTGAGCCCACACTGGGTGTAGAGATTGCTTAAAAAAGAAAAGAAAAGCTTCAACAAGCAATTCTAAATTATCTCAAAACAAATTAAAAAATAGAAAACTTCAGAAAAATGTTTATTAAAGGAATAATGTTTAGCAAAAACTATCTCTGGAAAAACAGATACCAGGTACTATCATTTATATATTACTTTACAGAATGCAAAGTAACAGTACATACTGCTTAGGAATATATACATACAGGCAAAAATATAAAGATATAAATTGCAAGGATAATCACAAATTTGTGATTGTGGTTACCTCTGTGATAGAAAGGAAATGCAATCAGAAAGGGATATACAATATATTTCATCCGTATGTGAAATGTTTTATTTCCTAAGCTTGGTTATTGGTACAAAGGTGTTCATTATAAGTCTTTACACTTTTATGTCTGAAATATAATAAAAAATTACTTTATTGAACAACTCTCCTGAGTGATCGCTGTCTCTTGCAGTTTCAAATTTTTCACTCAATACCTTAAACAAAGTTTTAGGGCTTAATTTGCTAATTTTTGCTTTAACCTTTAAAGTTTTTAGGTTATAAAATCTATTGCCCCTACCAAAGACTGTACAAAATGAATATATTTCAAAGGAGAACAAAATATATACATGTGAAATCACTATCTACGATAAAATCTAGAATATCACCATACCTAAGAGGAAAGATTGTCAATGTTCTAGTTCTTAAATGAGGTAGTGGTTTCTATGTAAAGAGAGTAATAAAATTGACAAACTACTCACAAAATTTAACAAGAAAAAAAAAGAAGGAAAACACAGAAAACCAATATCATAAATAAAAGGAGAGACATTATTACCAATAGCACAGATATTTCAAATATAATAAAAGGATACTTTAAAACAAAAATTTCCAATAAATTTGAATATATGGAAGAAATGGAAATTTTTAAAGAAAAATATAAAACAGCAAATGACACAGGAAGAAATAGAAAAATAAAATAAAGAAACTGACTCAGAGGGGGGAAACAAGTCTTCCCTCAAAAATAACTAGGCCCTGGGTGAAACAGGTGAATGGGATGAAGAGTACACTTACCATGATGAGCACTGAGTAGTGTATAGAATTGTTGAATCACTGTATTGTACACCTGAAACTAATATAACACTGTAGGTTAATTATCCTGGAATTAACATTTAAAAATATGTAAAATAAAAAATAGACCCTTACCTCATACTATTAAAAAAATTAACTCAAAATGGTTCAAAAATCTAAATATGAGAGCTAAAACTACAAAATTCCTAGAAAAAAACATAGGGACAAACCATGACCTTGGATTTGGCAATGGTTTCTTAGATATGACACCAACAACAAGAGCAGAAGAAAAAATAAACAAAGTACAAAACTTTTATTTTTATTTTATTTTTATTTATTTGATAGAGAGAGAGTGAGAGAGAGAGAGAGAGAGAGCACAAGTGGGGGGAGGGGCAAAGGGAGAGGGAGAAGCAGACTCCCCACTGAGCAGGTAGCCTGACTCGCCACTTGATCCCAGGACGCTGGGATCATGACCTGAGCTGAAGGCAGATGCTCAATGGACTGAGCCACCCAGGCACCCCCAAAACTTTTATGCATCAAACAACATGATTAAGAAAGTGAAAAGACAACCACAGAATGGGGGAAAAAATTGCAGATCATTTATCTGATAAGTCTAGTATCTAGACTTACCTATATAAAGAGATCTAGACTTACCTATATAAAGAGTTCTTCCAACTCAACAAAAAAAGGATGAACAACCCACCTTAAAAACGGAAGGGACATTTTTCTAAAACTATATATACAGATGGCCACCAAGCATATGAAAAGATGCTTAACATCATTAGTCATTGGAGAAATGAAAATCAAAACCTTGAGATACAACTTCACACCTTCACACCCTAGGATGGCTATAATTTTTTTTTTAAGATTTTATTTATTTATTTGACAGAGAGAGAGCAAGAGAGCACAAGCAGGGGGAGTGGCAGAGGGAGAAGCAGGCTTCCCGCTGAGCAGGGAGCCCGATGCGATGCAGGGCTCAGTCCCAGGACCCTGAGATCATGACCTGAGCTGAAGGCAGACGCTTAGCCGACTGAGCCACCCAGGCACCCCAAGAAGGCTATAATTTTAAAAGATGGAAAATAACAATTGTCAGAGGGTGGGGAAGTTAGAACCTTGTACGTTGCCGTGAGAATGTAAAATAGTGCTGCTGTAGTGGAAAACATTTTAGCAATTCCTCAAAAAGTTAACTATAGTATTACCATATGACTCAGAAATTCTACTCCTAGGTATAGATCCAAAAGAACTGAAAACAGGTGTTCAAACAAAAACCTGAACATGAATGTTCATAGCAGCACTATTCAGAATAGCCAAGAAGTGAAAATAATCCAAATGTCTATCCATGGGTAAATAGACAGAATTTGGTTTCCACACACACACACGCAGAATATTATTCAGCCATAAAGAGGAAGGAAGGACTGGTACACGCTATCACATGGATGAACTTGAAAACATTATGGCAAGTGAAAGAAGCCAGTTATGAAAGACTACCTATCGTCTGGTTCCATTTACATGAGATGTCCAGAACAGGCAACTCATAAGACAGGAAGTAGGTCAGTGGTAGCTTAGGGCTGGAGGTTTACAGAGGGGGAAAGGTAACAGCTGAAGGGTACATGATCTCTCTTCGTGGTGACGAAAATGTTCTAGAGTTGACTGTGGTGATGGTTGCGCATATTTGTGACGATACCAAAAAACCACTGAAGTGAATGCTTGAGAAATGGGTAAACTCTCTGTGAACTATATCTTAGCAAAATTAAGACAAATTATTAATTTTAAAAATAATTTCAAGCTCTGACGTGTTCTCCAGCAAATTCAAAGATGAAATAATGCCAAAATTGCACAAACTCTAGGATGATAGGAAAAGAGAGATTCATCAACTCGCTTTCGGAGGCTGGCAAACTCTGATACCAAAACCTGATTGTGCTCTCAGGTATCCTTTAACTGACAAAGACAATGAAAATTATAGGCCAATCTCATTCATGGACAGAAATATAAAACATATTAAAGAAAATGTTAGGAACCCAAATTGAGAAATCTATTAAAAAGATAATCAATCATGATCAAGGTGGATTTATAAGGTAAGGTCAGTTTAACATTAGGAAATCAAACAGTGAGATCTACCACATTACAAAATTAAAGCAGGGAAAAAAACTCATAGTATTTCTAGATGTAAATTTAAAAAAAAATTTTTTTGATAAAATTCAACATCCATTCATGATTTTATTTCAAACTTTCCCAAAAAAATAGATTGGAATTTTCTTAATCCAGTCAAGAATATCTACAGAAAACCAAAGTAAACTTACCATTTGCTCAATGTTGAATATTAGAATCTTTTCCTCTGAAAAGAGCAATTAAAGGTTTGCTGGTATCACTACTTTTATTCTATATTGTGCTAGCGATTCCAGCCAATACATGAAGACCAGGAAAAATAAATAAAAGGCATAATTATCTACAGATGAAATATTATGTACGTAGAACCCCCCAAAGTGATAAGCCATTAGAATTAATAAGAGCATTTAGCAAAATTGCTAGATGAAGAATCAATATACCCAAATCAACTGCATTTCCAAATACTAGTCATAAACTGTTAGCAAATATATTGTTTAAAGATCTCTTTTTGCAATAGCATAAAAAATCAAGTATCTAGAAATAGACCTATCAAAAGATATGCAAGACCTCTACATCTATTGAAAGTCACTAAAGACTAAAATAAATGGTGAACTGGAAGATTTAATAGGGCTAAACATGCCAATTCACTCAAAAACAATTTATCAATTCAATTCAATCCTAATTAAACGTCCCAACAGGTTTAGTTTTTTGCTTTTGGTTTGGGGTTTTGTTTTTGTTTTTGTTTGAATTTGATAAATTAAAAAAATTTTTTTTGAGAGAGAGAGAGCGCACACATGCATGAGTGGGGCGGGGGGTAGGGGCAGAGAGAGAGGGAGAGAGAAAATCCCAAGCAGGCTCCACGCTCAGTGCAGAACCTAACAAAGGGCTGATCCCACGACCTTGAGATCATGACTGAGTGGAAATCAAGAGTCCAACGCCTAACCAACTGAGCCACCCACATGCCCCTAGACAAGCTGATTTAAAACTTTATGGAGATTTTAAGAACCAAGAATATCCAGAACACTCTTTAAAAAATGATATCAATATCAAATATTGACTTGCAATATCAAATATTGACTGATGATGGGCGCCTGGGTGGCTCAGTTGGTTAAGCAACTGCCTTCGGTTCAGGTCATGATCCTGGAGTCCCAGGATCAAGTTCCACATCAGGCTCCCTGCTCAGTGGGGAGTCTGCTTCTCCCCCTGACCCTCCCCCATCTCATGCTCTCTCTATCTCATTCTCTCTAATAAATAAATAAAATTAAAAAACAAAAAACAAAAAACAAATATTGACTGATTATGAAGTAAAAAAAATAAATAAAACACTAACACTGTCACAGAAATTGACAAATCAGTGGAACATAACCAAGATATGCAATGACTCACACATAAATGAACACTTATATACGACAGTAATGGGAATGCATGGTTATAAAAAAAAAACATCAACCACAGGCTTATAACCAGACAGAAAAAAGGACTAATATCTAGACCTTACTTTCTTCTTTGCTTAATGTATGTGCACGTATGTGTGTGTGTTTATGTATTTTTGCATATAATAAGTAATTTTTCCCCCTCTCTTCCTATTGTAATTGTAAGAATTAATGGCAGTGGTTAACTTACAATTTCACCTTTAGATTACAGAATATTCAAGAGGGACTCCAACTGAACTTGAGTAATTGACATCATCCAGACATGAATGTCATGACATTTGGAACCTGCCCTTTTTTGGGGAAAAGCTGAGAGTGCCTATTTCCACAAAGGGTAGTTGTATCTTGTTAAAGAAATGGCTGGAATTTGGTATTGCTGCACAGGAAATTGAAGTATATGGAGAAAGTTGTGTATGGACATGGAGTAGGCAATACGATGAGTTGTCCCTGTCATTAAACCATTGCCTCTCAGTCCAAATCTACTTTCATGCTCTGCTTTGTGATGCCAGGGCTGGGACTATGGGAACTCTATGTCTGCGTTGCCAGTTGACTTCCTTTGAATTCTGCAAGGCAGAAGATGGGAAAACGGAAGCACTCCTTCCCTGACAAGTGATTAGCAATGATAACGTTCAACTTTTGGGGGGCACTTCTAGAACCAGGCTCATCATGCCTAATCAAAGACATCAGCAATAGTTAGGCCATGGCTCCCACTCCAAGGTCTGAGGACCCCTCCTTTGAGCTTCCTCTTGTCTCCCCAGGCCAGAGTAGAGTTCCTGGAGTTCCTGGAGTTCCCCTCCATGGATTAGCTTGGTATCCTCTTCTTTGCCTTTTCAGTTCTCCAGAACTGCTTAACCAATTCCCTATATTAAATTCTCTGTTAAAATTCCAAGGTGTTTTTCAATTGTTCTGAACATATCCTGACTGATCCAGTCCCCCTGCTAAGTAAAGAACCCTAACCACCTGCAATGTTGGCTAAAAACAGAGGAAATATGAAGTAAGTGGTAGAACAGGGAAGTGATCAATATGGACTATGACTTTTTTACAGAGATAAAGACTGTATCACTAGCGTGTATGTTTGTTATGTACACATTAACCAATCATTTATACTTCTTCTCTCCCCCCTTTTATAGTTATGTAAGAGTGTGGGTGGAACATAATTCACAATTTTGTTCATAGGTCACCAGGCCACAAGTCACCTCTAGACCTGCTGGAGAGGAATGAGGATCACCAGTAGGTCCTGAACTTGAAAAGGATACAATGACTAATGGGACTTGGAGTCTCTCTTCTTGTTTGTGGAGGAGTGTCTTTGTATGATGGGCAGAAGTAGGAAAGTATTAAATGTGAGTAGAAGAGTGAGCTTAAATGATAGGCGGTAAAAGGGGTGGGCTATATAGATGTTGAGCCCATTGGTCCTCAAATTCATGTTTGCCCTTCCGCTGCTCTGCAACCTATGAGGGGGGGCACCGGCTTCTCCAAACTGTGGTGCCCAGGCTCACTATCAGCTGGTTTCTCAAAGACTGGAGGATGGGGGTAGGAAGGACGAAGCCAGGATAGTTCTCTCCCTCTCCCTTCTATCTCAGGAACTTCTCTGGCAGTGACTGTAACTCCGTAGGGGCCCCAGTGCTCACTAGACAGGTCCTTAGAGGTCCAAGGATGCAACAGATGAGCCCCAGCTCTGGGACTCAGCGACACAGCTTTCTTACTTTTGTCTCTCCAGGTTACATGCAGTGGCTTTTCCACTGTTACTAATCTCTGGGT
>NC_058415.1:80229185-80515990 GCF_002201575.2 Neomonachus schauinslandi | reverse complement strand
ACCCAGAGATTAGTAACAGTGGAAAAGCCACTGCATGTAACCTGGAGAGACAAAAGTAAGAAAGCTGTGTCGCTGAGTCCCAGAGCTGGGGCTCACCTGTTGCATCCTTGGACCTCTAAGGACCTGTCTAGTGAGCACTGGGGCCCCTACGGAGTTACAGTCACTGCCAGAGAAGTTCCTGAGATAGAAGGGAGAGGGAGAGAACTATCCTGGCTTCGTCCTTCCTACCCCCATCCTCCAGTCTTTGAGAAACCAGCTGATAGTGAGCCTGGGCACCACAGGCTCACATACCATTCTGGTGAATGAAAGAGGCTATGCCTGTGTTGGGGCAGGGAATATGGGGGAACTCTCTGTACCTTCCTTTCCCTTGTACTGTAAACCTTAACACTACTCTAGAAACATAAAGATGAGAGACAAGGGAGAGGAAAAGAAAGGCATCAGATATTCAGAGGCCTCCACTCCTCATTTATGCAACTGGTCAAGAAGCCAATGTGGAAATCTTAACTCCCCTTCTCTACCCATTCAAGTTTTGGCTGTGTTTGGCTAGCATAGTCAATTCTTTGCCTGGTTGACTAACACAAACTTAGATTCCTGAGGTATCCAAGTCTGCCTTGTTTTCTGTTAGACTTAATAACCGGGCATGTAAAAAGAAGCATTCCATACCCAGCATAAGCCTGGCTTTATAGCAGTAACTCTAATTTACCTTTGATAATGAGGGCCAATCACACCAACCGACATTAGAAGCCTTACTTCTCTGGCTGTGAACTGAGTTTTTTGACTGATCACAATGTCTTATGAAATACAACAATGATACCCAAAAAAGCATTCAGTGATTCCATGGATTATATTAATGGTAGAATTATAACAAACAGAAATGGCAAATCCAAACAGATTAAATGTCAATTTTGATGATTAAAAAATGTTTCCCCCAAGGCTTCCAGATAAAGATGGCAGATTGAACATAATAATTCAATTTCACTTCCTCTGAAATCCCACTAAAACTACCAAAAAAAGGGATCTTCTAAAGCCCATAAAACTATAAATACAAAGAAAAGGGAGATAATAGAAACAAAATTTTGCTAGCTGGAATGCAGAAAAGTACTTGAGATATAGTGGGGAAAGCCAAGAACTGAATTGATATATATCACAGAATCTTCCAAGGGCTCAGGAACTGAGTGGACTTTTAGAAGTGGGGGATAAAAAGAAATATTAAATAAGGATTGATAGAATGCAATTTTAAAATACATTCCCCACCCCTCGAGTATGGGCTGGATTTAGTGACTCTCTTCTAAAGAATAGTGTACGGAAAGAGAAACAGTAAGTAGAGAAACCTGAGACACCACCCTAGCCAAGTGCTCAAGGTTAACATCACCAGTCCTAAGTCATGTTGATACCGTGCAGCCCTGATACGATGCAGCTCATCCCTGTGGCATTCTTCCCCAAAATCCATATTCCCAATGTAATCACTGCAAACCCAAACATCAGGCAAACCCAGTGGAAGGACAGCCTACAAAACACTTGACCAGTACCCTTTGAAACTGTCAAGGTCATGAGAGACAAGGAAAGACCAAACAACCGTCACAGATTGGAGGCTAAGGGAACATGATGACTGAATGCAATCTGATATCCTGCAACAGAAAAAGGACATCCATGGAAAAACTGGTGAAATCCAAATAAAGTCTGTGGTTTAGTTAACAGTAGCAGCCTCATGTTAATTTCTTAGTTTTGGCACGTGCAGCTTGATCATAAGAGATGTTACCATGAGGAGAAGCTTGGGGGAGAATATACAGCAACTCCATACTATCTTTGCAACATTTTTTTTGGTAAATCTAAAATTATTTCAAAATAAAAGGATTTTTAAAATACAAAAATGAGAAAAGGAGATAGAGTTCCCATTCCCTTCCCGCATGGCATTGACTGGTGAATGGGGAATGACAGAGCAACTGTGGGAACAAGAACCCTACTGGAAAATAGGAGCATGACCTAAGTTTGGGCATACCGAATGCTAACACCCAATACCAGCCTTAGAACTGGGCACTGGGGCCCCACACGGTAGAAGCCCTACAGATCGAAGAGAGAGGGAGAACACATTGATGAAAGAACCCATGGGTACCATTATCGCCCAAGACCCAGCACTCGGTGCTGGCACAGTGTGATCTAGAACATTAGATGTTTTATTCTCTGACGCTAACTTCATTTAGGCTCCAGGAAGATGCTTCTCCACTTCTCCTGCTCTTGTCCTCCTTTCTCCTCAAAGTAAAAGGTGACTGTCCCTGAATGCTCTGTAAGTGTGTGGGTTTGTGCTTCCGCTGTCAGAGACAGATTTTGCTACAGAAAGAATGTGCCCAGTAGAAGCACTTTGGCAAAAGAAAATACAAAATAACTAGTGTGACAAATCCTTCCTCTCTGAGAGCATGGATGAAATAGATACTTGCATTTTAAAGTCTCAGAGTATTGAAAATCCATTTTTTTACCTCATTTCGGATTCCACGTGGAGAATTCAGTGATAGTCACTAATTAGCATACTGTTCAACACTGTTACACATGGCAGCTGAGAAACATTTTGTAGTATTAAATAATTCATATTATTCTCAAATCTGTGTGTATGTCTAGAAGTAATATGTGTGAAGCAAGCTATTCATATTTTACACTGACAGATGGATACTAATTCTAGAATTGTAATTAGTTTCACTTTTACAAAACGTTTGATATGATTTAATTAAATTTTCAAAATATAGTTAAAAATTCCAGCTTTAAATATTTTAAATTTTTGTATTTGTTGGCTATCATCAGTATCTTACCTTTTAGTTTTAATAGATTATCTTGAAATTTTTTTTTTAAAGATTTTATTTATTTGACAGAGAGAGAGAGATAGCGAGAGCAGGAACACAAGCAGGGAGAGTGGGAGATGGAGAAGCAAGCTTCCCGCGGAGCAGGGAGCCCGATGCGGGGCTCGATCCCAGGACCCCGGGATCATGACCTGAGCTGAAGGCAGCCGTTTAATGACTGAGCTACCCAGGAGCCCCTATCTTGAATGTTTTAAAAGAAAAATACATAAAGTGTACAATGACTCAAGGAAGGTCTAATGCGACATTACTGTCAGTAAATCAAATTTTATGTGAAATTTCAGGGTAATATATTGCTGAAATTAAGAAAAACAAAATTCATAGCAAAGAACATAATCATTTATTAGCCTGGCAAGCCTTTACTATTCATCCAAACATCACTAACTCAGACATATGCAATAAAAATTAAAATTCAGTTGTCTAATAATTCACAGGCTTTCAGTCATACAAAAACCACACTCGAGATCATTTTCAGTTTTGTTGTGAAGGTATATATGTCAAGTCAAGAGAAGAAAAGAGAGTTTATTTAGTAGTTTGATTTATAACTTTTAAATATTTAGACGTGAGGTGTGTGGGTCTCCATTAGCATTTATCCTGGGACACATAAAATTATACTGAAAAGCAATTTAAATCAGTAACTGGTACAAAGAAAAATAAGAAAAAGGTTTTAAATAAGCAATTTTTAACCTCAGGAAAAGCAAAAAATAAGAAAAGAAACATGCTCATAATACATTACGATATTTGACTATGCATAGTATTGCCATAGGTAGAGCGTAAATACTGAACATTCACGCAACCCAAAATTACGTTGAGAGGATAGAGAAAGGAAGCAGAGAGGATGGCAGGATGAGAGATAAATCCTCGGCTAGCGTAAGGAACATCATTATATAAGCTCTAAAATTGCTATTCCCCACTCCCCACGATGGACGAGCTCCACTGTAACCTATCTATCTGACAACAGAGAGCTAGTGAGGTGCCTACAGGTGTAACGCTGAGTCCAGAACCCAGGACTGGCAGCTGCTGCTAGCGAACTGAGCCCTCGGCAATGGCATGGACCAGGGCAGCCTGGAAGACGAGAAGTCCGTGCTGCTGAAGCCCATGCATAGCCTCTACCACTAACAGCATGGCCACTCCATTCAGCAAGCATCAGGCTGGCTGGAGACCAAAGAGAACTGGCATTTACAGAGTGAGCCATCCTGAACATCCGAGTGTCAAGAAGCTCTTCCGCAGTGGAGAATTTCTGCTGGGCATTTCATAAAAGCAAGAAGGATTAGAGGAAAGAAGTCTAGGGAGTATTTACTTTTTATCTATTTTTTTTTTAAGATTTTATTTATTTGTCAGAGAGAGACACAGAGAGAGAGAGAGAGAGCACAAGCAGGGGGAGTGGCAGGCAGAAGGAGAAGCAAGCTCCCCGCTGAGCAAGGAGCCCGATGCGGGACTCAACCGCAGGACCCTTAACCACCTGAGCCACCCAGGCATCCTATTTTTTATCTGTTTTTTAAATTCGTATTTTAAAATTCTTTTTATTTATTTATTTTTTAAATTTTTAGCAGTAAGAAATAGTTACATATCACTCCTACAATCAAAAATAAATTTTCATAAATTAACTATGGTAAAACCTCCCTGAGATTTAATCATCATATTCACCCTGTTATGTGATGACCATGCCTACTACTTGTTCATTTCTGTCAGAGGGCTCTCCCATCCCCACTGAGATTAGGTCTCTCATTCCAAATGTGGCCCTATCCGTCAGTATTCTCAGCCTAGAAAGGACAGCCAGTTTAGTGCTTTTTAAAGATTCTCATACTTCCTTCACTAATCCATTCCTTGTAGCAAAACTAAACTGACAGTCTTCTGGAATATACCAGGGGACCTAAGAGGGGCCCATGGGCAGACTGCATGACAGATGTAATCCTCCACTCCTGTACCCTAAAATTTTTTATCCCTTCTTTTAGACCAAATTCTTTCTGGCTTTTCAATGCTATTTGGGATTAGCCAGCTCAGTACATTGTTAGAACAACAGCTGGCTGCAAATGCTATCTTATCAATTAATTTGGCTTAATCTAAAAATTCCATTTCCATTTTCCTGGTCAAGATCCCTCAAATCCACTCCTGCAAATATTCCCCATATTTTCATGACATAAATGAGCAAATTCCTATCATTCTTGTGGATGTTAACACTCAACTATGGATGTGCCACAATTGAGAACTCTGTTTCAGATAAACCTAGGAGTTTGGGGTTCTCTAAGCCTTTGTTTCTGTCACTTATCTCTATTCAATTTGTCAAGACCCCTCTCTTCCCTAATCTAGCTTAACCTATCATTCATATAAAATACTTGCCGAAGTATTTAAATTCAGGTTCTAATATAATTTACCAAGCCACAGAACCAATCTTTGAATTTGGTTTTCAGATACCTGAGCCCTATGACTATAAACCATAAGAGATTTTTTTCAAGACTATCCCATAAAGGCGTGAGTGTCATTCCACTAGGGCAATATTTTCGCAATTTGAGCATGTCATCTGCTTGCTTGAAATCATCCATGCCATTAAAGGCATCCATCATGGTTCAATCAGTCCTCTTCCCCTTTAAATTGGTCTATGGTAGTAGTTATCCGGTTCCCCAGAACTTCCTCTGAAGTGAGCACACAGTCCAATATGACCATCCAAGATAAGCTGATTAGCTCTTTTGCCATCTCATAGTACGGAACGTCACCTAACCATCACGGAATATGAAAGGAAGGCTCCGCCTTTTGCCTGATCTCTACGTAATTACCATTTTCCTGAAGCCGTGCAACCTGCAATCCACTGTAACCACTAGACAGTAAGCTCCAATGGAGGGACCATGTCTATCCTGTTAACCCCAGTATCCTCAGCACTTAGGCTGTACTTGACACATAGTAGGCACCTAGTTAGTATTTACTGAACAAATTAATAAAGCCAAGCGTCAATTCCTCTAAGAAACTTTATTATAGTGCTTATTACATGTTTTTCCTTCTGGGCTGAGTCTCTCAAGACAGAGACCTATCTTGATCTTGGGATTGTAGGTTCGAGCCCCATGTTGGGTGTAGAGATTACTTTAAAAAAAGAAACAGAGATGCCTGGGTGGCTCAGTCGGTTAAGCGTTCGACTCTTGATTTCAGCTCAGGTCATCATCTCAGGCTAGTGGGATCAAGTCCCAATAGGGCTCTGTGCTGAGTGTGGAGCCTGCTTGGGATTCTCCCTCCCCCCACCCCCGCTGCTCTCTCTCTCTCAAATTAATAATCTTAAAAAAAAACAAACAAAACAGAAACCTAGTAACAAAGACACCTAGTAAACTTGTAACCAAGGTACAGGAAAGACCTCAAACAATGCATATAATAAAACCAACGTCCCTACTACCACCATCAACGGAGATATTGTTGAAATAACTGAGAGCTTAAAAACTTACAGGCTCATCTGCATAGGAACGTGGAAAAGCTGGAACAGCTTAGGTTGCTAACACTTGCAGAACTGGTCTCCTAAGAGATAGACAAATTGCTTTCATCCCTACCAAAAAAAAAAAAGCCCTTTTTGGAAACTGCCTGTATTCCTTTTTATATCATTATAATAAAAGAAATTCCTAAATTTAAACTCATTAGGTGTGAATGGGTATTCTTCATAAAAATAACAATTACATCTGAAAATGTTAAGAGGCTGGCTATTAAATAATCCATGTACTTGTTAGGGCAAATCAATTCAATGAAGTTTCTGTTTTTCTAATATCAGAGACTCTCCAGGAGAGGAGTGTAGGTAATTTTGGTGCAAAGAGAGCTTTGATGGGGAAAAAACATGCTTGGATGGATTGGAGCAATGTGATAATTAGGGTAAGTTAGCACCGCACACTAAGTAGTAGAGGAAAAGCAGGTAAGAACAGTGAAAGGATGCTAAGGACAAAACACCCCAATTTACAAACTGCCTCAGGTTGCTTCAAGACTTAGAACAAAATATCTTTTTCTCTTGTTTCTGCACCTCACCCCTTGCTCTCCAGTTAGTGCTGCAGTTTATCTGCTTCTAAATGAAGGATTACAGGAAGGATTCTGAGAGGTTTCTTTTGAACATGAACTCCACTAAATACAACTACTGTGCTGCTCGATTTGCTTGCAGTCGAAAATTGTGCATACCCAATGCTCCGACTGGTACTACTGAGGCAATAATGAACTTTCTGCCACTTTGGAAGGTCTAGGATTCTCAGAAAAGCCTTGTGATGATTTCAACTCCTGAACAAACTACCTGACATAGAGCTAAGAATGATTCAGTGAGCGCATATGGAACATAAAACCGATCAGCCTCGCACAAGGGGAAAAAAAAAAATCACTGACACAACCAAACACTTTTATTAATTATTGTACTGCCACTCTATAAAAATATGGTAGCTTTTACATTGAAAAAAGGAAAGTTCCACTACACTGAATTAGAACCACTTTGTTGAATTCTAAGAATAATTTCATTTTATCATTTTGAGGAAATTTGTATAAAATTACCCCTTTGTTTTATGACATGCAGACTATAACACAGACTGCTTGCCATGATTTAGTGCACATCCTGTCTTTTTATTTTCTTTTCAGTCTATGGACATTTGGTTAATAAACTATTAAATTATTAATTTATTATTTATTAATAAATAATAAAAACAGAACTCAACCCAGAAATCATTCTCAACTTCTTTCCTTCCAGTAGAAAAACAGTTTCCATTTCTCCACCAAGAAACCAATGTTTAGAGGAAATGTGGGGTGGCAAAAAAGTCACTTTGTTCTTATATTTTAAAAAAAAGCTAAAAGTGAAAGAGAAGTGGCAATCACTATTTCCTAAATTCTATATGGTTTGACTAACTTTTAGTAACCCCAACTCCTAGATTCAGCACCGATTAAAGGAAACCTTATATTTAGATCATTTTAACTTTTCAGGGGATGTCAATTCTATCAGGAATAAAATGTGGATTTTATTTTTACTTGAATCTCTGTGTTTACCATAAAAAAAATCACCAGGCACTACACAGAAGAAGACGTGAAGAGATGGAGAGATATACCGTATTTGTGATGAGGAAACTGGGCCTTCAACCACTGTGGTTTTCCAGGTTCTCTCAAAGAGCCAACTAGTATCTTTGAATTTCTCTTTCAGCCTGAGCCACCTGCCATCACCTCTATACATCACTTTCAAACTCTAGATGTCCCTTTCTCCTTTGAGTTTGCTTTGCCTGAAAAACACCCTTCCTTTGACGTTTCCTGTTCTTGGTAAGATACAGCACTTTTCCTCAGATCGCACCAGCCCAAGGGAAGGTCAGATCGCAGTAAGTCTCCCCAAACTATAGGTCTCTGGCACCTGAAGAGCTCTAGTCTTTCTGCTGAATGGCTCTCGGTGTCCCAATGGCTGCTTCGTGGATGCTCCACAGAAAAATCCGGTTGGTGACCCATTGGCTGGCACCATTTCACTCCTCTGCTAATCATTTTCCCTGGTGTTGCTAATGAACCAAACTGGGGCCAGGCTGCCATGCCCTCTGATGGCACTTCAGCTTCGGGGACCCACCATCAGGTACCAGCGCTAATGGAACTGCCAACATCTGCACCATGGGTCCTGTCCTTTGACCACTGATACAGTGATACAGCCACTGTAATTTCGACACCATTCTTCTCTGTAGCTACCATGCTTTATCATTCTGAGTCTGACAGCTGGGCTCTAGAGCTGTATGCATGAGCCTCTGCTATACTCAAGCCATCTGTCTGCGACTAAGCTAGCTGACTGCCCTTAACTCAAATACGGGCTCCTGAAAAATCTTCTTTATTTTTTATTTTTTTAAAATATTTTTTATTTATTTATTTGAGAGAGAGAATGAGATAGAGAGAGCATGAGATGGGGGAGGGTCAGAGGGAGAAGCAGACTCCCTGCTGAGCAGGGAGCCCGATGCGGCACTCGATCCCGGGACTCCAGGATCATGACCTGAGCCGAAGGCAGTCGCCTAACCAACTGAGCCACCCAGGTGCCCAAATCTTCTTTATTTTAAAGAATTACACATTGACTATGCCTTTTTAGGAAAAACTTAATTCCTCTCAGTTGGTGAAGAAAAGCTATTCTTTACTGAAGAGTGCTAGATAATGATAATAAACGTAGTAGGAATAATAAAATCAGAAAATCACTGTTTGGCAACCCCCGCCCCTCAATAAAATAATTGATTCAGGCAACAATTACCAGTGGATGTCAGAAAAAATTAGCAAATAAAACAAACAGAGTAAAATGCTAGCGCTTACTGAATTAAGTAGTGGGTCAATTCTTTCAACATTCCATATGATTGAAATTTTTTCAGTAAAAAGTTGGGGCAGGGGTAAAAGTCTCCCTTGATTTACAGTGAGGTGGGTCTTTTTCATGAGGATTGGTATTGCCTTATGTACAAAACCCTGGAGTCATCTAGGCATGCCCAGAATATACTGACTTCTGCGGAAACACAATTTAAGACTGAGCTGAGAACCCTGCTAGGCTGACTCACAATTTTTGTCCTGATGCCTTCCTCTTTCCCATCCTTTCAGTTCTGTTTCAGAGCTGTTTTCACTTCCCATCTGTTTTAAGAGCAACCCCTGAAAACAAATATGAGTTTACAACTGCACAGTTACAACAGAGGTTAAGCCAGAACCATCTGAGAAGCTTTATCAAAATACACCCATCCAGAGCCTGACCCTTTGATATTTCAATTCACTAGTTCTTGGGTGGGGCCTGGGCAAATGATTTTGAAAAAGTCTCCAGATAACTCTGATATGCCTCTCTGAAACAGAGAGGTGTTTCTCTGAAACTATACTTAAGCTTTTACCTGAAGAATCCATATACAGAAGAAGGGATGGGGGCAGATTTAGAAATGGAAAAGATAAATATCAAGTCAGGAAGCTTGAAAAGTTCAAATTATTGGTATGGTAGTCATTAATGCTGCTCATTGGCATCTAATTCTCTTTCCTATACCCCCAAAACTGCACTTTCCCCTTCTCGTTTAAAGTTGGACCCGGCCATGTTCCCGGCTTTGGCCAGTGAAATGTAAGCAGCAGTGGATGTGTCACTTCCAAGGAGAAGTCATCAAGACACAGGACACAAGTCACCACATCCCTTTTTTCCTGCCTTGGTGATGGTGAAACCATGTGTTGAGATGGTGCCTCCATCTGCTGAGATCCTTGGGGCACTATGATGAAAGAGCCCCTGTCATCCCATGTAGGCCATGACATGGGAGTAAGCAACAAGCATGTTTGTGATAAATCATTAAATTATGAAAGCTGTTCGGGGCACCTGGCTGGCTCAGTTGGTAGAGCGTGAGACTCTTGATCTCAGCGTCGTGAGTTTGAGCCCCAGGTTAGGCACAGAATGTATGTAAAAATGAATGAATGAATGAATGAGTAAATAAAGAAAATGTGGGGATATTTAAAAAAACATAGGAAAGTTGTTCATTAATGCAACATAATCTACTCTATCCTGACTGATAAACTGGCAAATTTTTTTTTCACAGAATCTAAGCAACTTATAGAGAATGAGTTCTATCTCCATCAATGACTAAATATTTACAGAGATGGTGTTAAATAGAGAGAAATGAGGGAGTTTTAGGGTCAGAGAGCCCTAAGTTTAAACCTGTGGTATCGCTTGTTTCTTCTAATAAAGTTAGTATATAATGTCTGTATAACTTTCAATTACCTTGAGTAACTGCTGACATTTTTGAAGTTCTTACTGTATACCAGGCACTGAGCTGAGTATACTACATGGATTATTTCACTTACTTTTCCATTTTGCAGATAAGAAAACCGAAGTTTATTTTATTTCATTTTTTTAAAGATTTTATTTATTTATTTATTTGACAGAGAGAGAGATAGCGAGAGCAGGAACACAAGCAGGGGGAGTGGGAGAGGGAGAAGCAGGCCTCCCGCAGAGCATGGAGCCCGATGTGGGACTCGATCCCAGGACCCTGGGATCATGACCTGAGCCGAAGGCAGATGCTTAACGACTGAGCCACCCAGGCACCCTATTTTATTTTTAATTTATTGATTCGACAGAGACAGCAAGTAAGAGCGCACAAGCAGGGGGAGCAGCAGAGGGAGAGGGAGAAGCAGGCTCCCCACTGAGCAAGAAGCCCACGTGGGGCTTTATCTCAGGACCGTGGGATCATGACCTGAGCCGAAGGCAGACGCTTAACCAATTGAGCCATCCAGGCGCCCCAAGAAAACTGAAGTCTAAAGGAGCAAATAACTTGCTCAAGATCACAGAGCTAGGAAACGGTAGAACAAGATACCTAATACAGGCAATAGGGCCACAAAGACTGTACTCTTAACCACCACTCCTTCTGCTTCCCTATGTGACTTTGACCAAGTTACTTGACTTCTTTGAAGCTCAGTTTCCTCTATAATGGGGTTGAGAGCTACCAGGCAGGGTTTTTCTTACAAGGATTAAAGGAGATAATTGGGTAAAGCAATGAATATGATTCCTGGCATATAGCAGGTATTTAAGACATGGTAGCTATTATGTTTTATTAGCTAATATGTCACTCCTTGGCCTCTCCTATAAAGGGAGACTAATCAATATGGGAAAAGGTAACAAGAATAAACACCTGTCATGACCTATGTGAATTCAGTACCATAAAAAGACAGGTAACACACATACAATAATCAATCCTACATTACTATGCTTACATTACTTAATGGCCAATGCTGACTTCTTTTTTTTTTTTTTAAGATTTTATTTATTTGCGAGGGAGACAATGAGAGACAGAGAGCATGAGAGGGAGGAGGGTCAGAGGGAGAAGCAGACTCCCTGCTGAGCAGGGAGCCTGATGTGGGACTCGATCCCGGGACTCCAGGATCATGACCTGAGCCGAAGGCAGTCGCTTAACCAACTGAGCCGCCCAGGTGCCCCAATGCTGACTTCTTAAAACGGGTTTTCGAAAGTAAGATACGGTGTATCAGCAAATGCCACCTATAAGATTCCCAAGGATGTAATTACTGCAACCAGTAGCTCCAAGGCCATTATGTCTCAAGGTCCAAGAAAAAAAAAAGACTTCAAGGGTAGTGAAAGGTATTTTCTGCTCAACTATTCACAAATGATACACTGGAATTGATAGAGTTCAATAACCTTATGTTCACATATTAGTTGATAAACTACATAAGACAACACCATATTTAATGTGAAACTATTTGCTCTGGGTCTTCTATTTCTTTATTTAACTTTCCTTTTTCTTTTGCTTCCTCACGTAATAACATAAGAGTACAAGTACAGATTTTCTACATAGACAATATTCTGCAAACGAAGAGTTTTATTTTCTCCCTTCCCAATCTGCACACCTTTTACTTCCTTTCTTGTCTTATTCCATTAGCTAGGACTTTCAGTATGATGTTGAAAAGGAGGGATGATCAGAGTCATCCTTGCCTTGTCCCTGATCTTAGTAGGAAAGCTTCATGTTTTTCACCATTAAGCACGCTGTTCATTTTAGGTTTTTGTACATGTTCTTTACCAAGTTGAGGAAGTTCTCCTTAATTCCTAGTTTACTGAGAGTTTTTATGATGAGTGAGTATTGGGTTTTGTCAAATCCTTTTTCTGCATCTATTGATACAATCGTGTGATTTTTCTTCTTAAATCTGTTGATGTAAGAGATTATATTAACTGACTTCCAAATGTTGAACCATTTTACGTATAGTTGTATATAATTTTTTTTTGAGAGAGAGAGCACTAGTGGGGGGTGATGGGCAGACGGAGGGGGAGAGAGAGAATCTTAAGCAGGCTCCATGCTCAGCACAGAGCCCAATGCAGAGCTCAATCCCACAACCCTGAGATCATGACCTGAGCCGAAATCAGGAGTTGGATGCTCAAGCAACTAAGCCACCCATGCACCCCTGTATATAAATCTTTTTATACCCTTTTGGGTTTGATTTTGCTAATATTTTGTTGAAAGCTTTTACACTTTAAAACTTTATGCTCATGAGAGATATTGTTCTTAGTTGTCTGATAACGTCTTTGTCTGATTTTGGCGTTAGTAATGCTGGCCTCATAGAATAAATTAGGAAGTATTCCCTCTGCTTCTATCTTCTGGAAGAGATTGTACAGAATTGGTGTGATTTCTTTCTTAAATGTTTGGTAGAATTCACTAGTGAACCCATCCAGGCCTGGTGCCTTCTGTTTTAGGTCACTAATTATCAATTCAATTTCTTTAATAGACATAGGTCTATTCAGATTGTCTATTACATAACCTTTTGATAGGAAGAATTCATTCCATCCCTTTGTTAAGATCTTTCAGGGGCTTCATATTTACCTTCTAAGTTTGGCATGTACCTTTTAGTCCACTGCCATCTCTTAACGCTCCAACTTCCTGCCTATCTTACTACTTGCATTTTCCCCAAAATATCAAGCTCTGTCATATGCCTATGTATGCATAAGGGCTTTTCTGTGTTCCTAAAGTATCCTTTTCTAACTTGTATTTATCCTACTAAACTCAGCTTTCCACAGAAGCCTTTCCTGATATCTCTAGGCAATTTACCTGCTCTGTTCATCTTATACAATAGAAAAACAAAATTATTCTTACAAATTATAAGAAAAAAGCCAAACTTTTAAACAGTTATTTTAAATTTTCAATGTAATTCAAGATGTACAATGAAACTATAAAATACTAACCTGGTTGTAGATTGTGTCCTTTATAAATTCAGTATCAAAGACAGGCAGACAGACACATTTTGATACAGCATATCACAATGATATAAAAACTGAACAATAAAATATCATTTCAAGATAAAGGTTAAGTATATATCAAGACTGAAGGCAAACTTGAATACTCATTTAGGTATACTTAGATACTTAGATATATCACTTTCTCAGAAGTGTTTGTATATAAAACATTTGAGTCTTTTTGTTTCTTTTTATTATTCTGAATGGTTAAGGGCTTAAACTCTGGAGTCTTACACACTTGGAACAGACACCAGTTATAATCTGTGAGACCTTGGGCAAGTGATTAAAACATCTCAATTTCTTCAATTTCCTCATGGGATAAAAATAAACAGTAACTAGTGGTGATGGTAAATGATGGTAATGATATTACTCGAATTATTAAAAATAATGTCATTATATAGGCCTCTCTTTCCCCTCATGTACAGTGTTGGGAAAAATGTTTTTTTTTACCATGAATCCTAGTACCCTGCAAATAATAACCTGTCGAACCCCTTCTCCAACATCATTCTTCTTTATTCTTTTTTATAACTTTGCTAAAACAGTAGAATAGGGGCTGGATGGAGCAACATTTGAAGTAGAGTAATCCTTCTGAACCAGAAACTTTCCTTTTAGTAGTTATTAAAAATAAATCATGTCTAGAAAAATAATTACTCATAATTATAGGTCTTCTATACACACTTTGCAGGGAAACATAAATGGTTTTGAGTATCTCAGAGATATGGATATGAGAAAACAGGCAAGACAAAGATTTGGATCACCATAGTCATATGTGATATTATGGGCTAAAATGTGTTCCCCTAAAATTCATATGTTGAAGTCCTAACCCCCATGACCTCAGAATATGACTGTATTTGGAGACAGGGTCTTTTTTTTTTTTTTTTTTTTGAGACAGGGCCTTTAAGGGGGTAATTAAGGTAACGTGATGTCATTACAGTGGGCCCTAATCCAATATAACTGGTATCCTTGTAAGAAGAGGAAATGTGGGGGCGCCTGGGTGGCTCAGTCATCAAGCGTCTGCCCTCGGCTCAGGTCATGATCCCAGGGTCCTGGGATCGAGCCCCGCATCGAGCTCCCTGCTCTGCAGGGAGTCTGCTTCTCCCTCTCCCACTCCCCCTGCTTGTGTTCCCTCTCTCGCTGTCTTTCTCTCTCTCTCTGTCAAATAAATAAATAAAATCTTTAAAAAAAAAAAGAAGAAGAAGAAATGTGGACACAGATGCATACAGAGAGAAGACAATGTAAAAACATAGGAAGAAAATGGCACCTACAAGTCAAGGAGAGAGGCCTGGAACAGATTCTTCCCTCAGGCTCCTTAGAAGAAACCACCTCTGCTGACCCTTGATCTTGGACTTCTCACCTCCAGAACTGTAAGAAAAATAAACTTCTGTTATTTAAGCCATCCAGCCTGTGGTACCTTGCTGTGTAAGCCCTAGCAAGCTAATATATGTAAAAAGGAATACTAGAATGTAAGCTCCACAAGGGAGGGAATTTTTGTCTTTTTTTGTTCACTGATGTATCCCAAGTACCTAGAGCAATACCTGGCACATAATAGGTGCTCAGCAAATATTTGCTAAGTGAACTTCTTAATAAATAAAGTAGATTAATAAAATTCTTCCTATAGACGCTCTATTAAATACCATCAATGTTTCAGTAAGAGCTAATAAGATAAAAATGCTGCTGTAATACAATAAATGTGAATTAGTCCACATAAAGAAACAGATCAAACTTGTTAGTTCCAGCCTGGGGAAAACACCACAAGCAGATGTAGTTGCTGGTATTTGCTATTCCCTGAAAAGTATCTGACTAGCTGATTTCACTAAAGGCATTGAGAACAGCCTGGATTCACAATTTAAAGGAAAAAAAAAAAATAAGGATCCTCCTGTTGTTTTTATTAAAGCATGTCTTATGTGGACACAGGAAAAAGACAGATTAAATTTCCTCTGACTTACTCAATTATAGGGCTTCGTGGTGCATGTATGTCTTTAAACCAAATCCATGTCTTAATATCATCACTATCACCATCAGTCAATACTTAATTTAGTTCCCTGAATATGCTAGGGAAATAATAGCAAAATAAAACATAAAAGGGAATCTATATTCTGATTCTAACTTATATGCAAATATCCCTTAATAACAGCTAGAACAAAAAATTCACCAAAATTATAATAGTTCTTGATGTGGGGAACAAAGGCAAAAGAAAAAAAATTAAATTTCCTTACAACTTACAGCTCACTGACAAGTCCTTTGGACTGGCAGAGTGACCTTCCTCTAGAAACTTAACTGCTTTGATGTTAATACTCCGCTAAGGGCAAAAGACAACCTTCGTTTAATATCCCGACCTCCAGGATCCTGTAAGTCTACTTTAACATATAAAAATTCCTTTGGAAATTTCCTTTATCTTTACTCTCCCACGATACATGTTAGCAATCATCCTCCAAGCATATGGCCCACCGATACACATCTGAAGGGTCTCATGACTAAGGTTTTACTAGACAATAATAAATGACCTTTCATAACAATAGCTAGCCCCCTCAAGGTCCTAGAAACCTTGCTTCCAAAATTCCCTAGAGTCTTATGTACGCTAGAGAGACTTAACGCTATTCCTAACCCCCTTCCAACTTGAAAGTATATAATCAGTCACCCATCACAACCCCAGTGTAGCTCTTTCTGCCCATGGGTCCTGTCCCCATGCTTTAATAACACCACCCTTTTGCACCAAAAATGTCTGGAGAATTCTTTCTTGGCCGTGGACTTCAAACTCTAACATGAATATGCATGAGAAAGCCAGAATGCACTAGTTTCATGGGCAGGCAAAATTCAGCATTTTAAAATCAAAACGTGGAAACATCCATCCTGAAGGTAATTTAAAAATCAAGTCAAAACTTGTTCTTAGTTCTAGTCAGTCCTTGGGCCTGGAATTAGCTCCCCAACTGATGCAATTTGAAACCAGAGCCAACAAGTGTTTACCAAAGTCTGTCCCAAAGGGAGAGAAGCCTCTTTTCTAAGTCTCCAGGAGTGATGCTGCTGGGATTGCTTTGAGACTTGAGCAAAGGTAGCAAGTAGGAGTACAAACATCAAAATCATTTTGAAACATTTTCTTTTCCAGCAAAATGAAAGCCAAATAGTTTTCCATGATATGCAATCTGTAATCAAGCCCTCCTCTACTGAAGGATTTAGTTAGCTGCTGGTGCATTTGCTCCTTTTTCCTGGGAACCACAGCATAAACAGGAAGTATATGCCTCTGGGGCTTATTCGTCGCAGAATGTAAAAAATGAAGCTGTGGATTTTCTCAAGGATGATTTAGAGAGGAAGGATCATTAAGTTACTGTACTCCCCTCCTTATCTTCTCCAGGAGGCTTGTAAACCAAACGACTGCACAAGCTGTACTCCACAGGCAGGACACTACAAACAGTTCTTTGCCCATACATGACTGGAAGTCAACTTTACAGCTCTACGTCAGGCCTTTATCACATACTCGAGTCTGCATCCCAAAGCAAAAAATGATCAACCCCTGTCTTAACACCTGTTAGAACTGTGTGTGCTCCAGTTTCCATCCTGACAGCCACAAGGCTCTGGAGCTAAAATCAGAAAGTCTACCCTTTCATATTAACCAAACACCACAGTGTTGGGTATTAAACACCGAACACTGAGCCTCTTAAAAAGAAGAAAAATGTACTCCCCACAAGGGAGATCTTTGTGGTGATGGAATAGCTCTATAGCTTGATTGCAGTTGTGGTTATATCCATCTACGCATGTGATAAAGCAGCACAGAACTACACACACACACCTCGTGCTGCTGTCCATGTCCAGGCTTTGATAACTTAGTAGTTAAGTAAGGGGTAACTATTGGGGGAAAGTGGGTAGAAGGTACACATAACCTCTCTGTACCCTCTTTGCAACTTCTTGTGATATCTGCACTTATTTCAAAATAAAATATTTTTAAAAGTGTACCTTCTCGTCCGTATATCAACATACTTTGAACATTTTGCATTTGGACAAGTTACGGAGCACTGGGTGTCATACGAAAACAATGAATCGTGGATCACTACACCAAAAACTAATGATGTATTGTATGGTGACTAACATAACATAATAAAATAAAATTTTAAAAAAATGTAAAAAAAAAAAAGTTACGGAGAATAAAACATAGCCTGGTTTTCAAGTGTAAGGTTTCGGCCGCCACCCAACAGAGAGCTTGAGGTTGGGAATACCCTTGCAGATGCTTTGCCTGGGACTCCCTTTCTGATCTCCCGCACTGCCTGTCCCCCGACTCAAATTCAGGTCACACCTCAACGCCACCTCCTTACGGAAGCCTTCTCTGCGCCCCCTAACTAAAGTAGGTGCCCTCTGCTCTTCTGAGTACCTGGGTCCCTTCACCGCGTTCTTCGTCCGAGTAAAGATCTGGTTAGTTTGTCGCCTGTCTCGCCCCTCGCCTATAAACTCCATGAGGGCCCGCCCCGTGTCTGCCCCGCGCGCGCCGCTGGGCGGGTGGCAGGTGCACGGGGAGGAATTCGTTGAATAAACGCACCTCACTGGGATTCACCCCCTCAGGCTCCAGGACGTCGCTCGCTTCCTCCCCCTCGCACCCACTGACCCTCTCAGCCCAGGCGGCCCTCGGCCCCACACAGGTGCCCCTCCGCCTCCTCTCGGACCCCACCCGCCCAAGGAGGGCGCCATTTTCTTCTTACTCGTCTGCCCAGAAGCCTGCTCTCCCTTGCGTGCACCTTTTGCTCAGGCCACCCCCACAGACCCCTCCCCAATATCTTCCGCCACCGCCCTGCGCTCCCGGGTGCCCGCCCCTCCCTTCCGGTGCCGCCCCTGGGCCGGGACCCCAGGCTGGGGCCGCCTCGCCCCTCGGGCCACGCCCCTCAGCCCAGCGGGGCCGCTCCGGAGGGGCGGGCGGGTGGGCGGGGCTGGGGAGGCGTGTCCTTCTTCGTCCTGGGCGTCGATTGGCCGGGCCGTGGGGAGGGGGTGGGACTGCAGCCTGGGTCTCGGCCCCGGGTCTCTGCCCCGGGTCTGCGCCGCGCATTCTTCGCGGGAGCGGTTCCGGCATCGTTGGCCAGGACGTGAGAGCGGCGCCTCCGGCTCGGGCATAATGGCTGAGAAGCGGCACACAGGGGACGCCGAAGCCCGGCGGCTCCCGGACTCCTTCAGGGGTGAGCCCCGCTCCGTCGCCCACCGCCCCCAACCCTTCCCTCGGGAACTAGCCGCAGCCTGCGTGTCCCAGGCTCGTCTCCGTCGCTTTTAAGCCAAGCGGCCGCTGCTTTAAGCTTCGGTGACGCTGAGAATAGTGAACCCTGCTCCGCGGGCTGGGGGTCAGATTTAGGGATGTTAGGGTGCAGAGTGCACAGCGGCTTGCCTGGCACACGGGGGACGCACCCACTGCAGGGCACGTTTCCAGTACCAAAGCCGTATCAGGGGCTCGCGTGCTCCAGCGGTTGCCAGACGCCAGGCCCTGTGCCATCGCTTCGCGTTCATTATCTCGTGGTATGCATGCGGGCAAGGAGATGCTTAAGCGACTCTTGGCCAGTGAGCAGTGGAGCCGGGGCGCAAACCTGCACCCCACACCCAGGACCCTGCGTCTTCCTGTCGCGCGACTCCCCTTTCCTTCCCACCCATCCCCTCCAGCCAGCCTTTGCCCACCCCCATCAACGGAACTGGAAAGAACCCCTGCTCCCCCAGCCCCACCCATGGCCAGTTTCATATTATTTAGCAAGACAGACCTGTGAGGTTTTGCCCCCGCCCCTCACATATAGTAGGCTATTATTTGTGGAAGAAAAGAAGAAAGTCTCTTTTCGGCATTCTTCCCCTCTCTTCCCAGCTTCACTTTCTGCCCTATCCTGCCTCCTCTTTACTCCCTTTGTTCTAGGGATCTCGCCTTCGGGGCTTTTGTTTCTCACCAGGAATTCCTTTAAGAACTCCCACCCTACCGGGGCCTTCCCTGCCTTGATGGCAGAAACCTTGAGTGGCTCAATGCTGTTCCTCTGTGAAGGAACTAGTACCCTTGAGAGGGCTATCATCTTGAACCTTTATTGGCTAACCTCTTGGGGTGGGGGTGGGGTTCCAATAGAGATAGGTCCTCCCTGGGGTGCTGGTTCCCTCCCAGGGGCTCTTAGTGATCCAAAGGAATTATTTCTAAGGATGGAATTTCAGACGGGCTGACATAGAGAAGGACATTTTCGGTGGGCTGGGTGGGCTTTTCCAGCACCCCACAAAGAACATGATGTTGGACTTAATGATTCTGATTAGCTGTAAAGCCAGCTTTGTCCACCCATTTCCTTTGCCCAGCGATCCTTCCCAGGGGCATCAAGAGAATTATCCCTCACTTTTCTCTGCTAAGCACATTGGAGATTTACCTTCCCAAATCAGTAGTGTAATAGGAAGGATGTATTTGGAGAAACTGATACTCAAAAGAGGTTGAATTACTTCAGAGTCACCCAGTTTATAAGTAATGGAGCCATATTTTAAATTGGGGTTTGACTGACTCTAAAACTTGCAGTCCCCCTCTTTCATAGTTGGTTGTCTTATCCTAGGTGGGAAGGTGGGTGGGATACTTTCCTCTGTGCCCTGACCTTCTGGTGGGAGACAGAGGGTCTATGAGGACAGTATTAGCAGTTTGGTGAAAGCAGTGGGAAATCTGTAGACATTTCTTTGGGAATGCACATGATCTTTATTGATACTTAATATCCCTTTAGTTGTTTTTTCATGATCACAGACCAGTTTTCACTCCTAAGTTCTTTTTCTTGGTTCTACAATTAACTTTTTTTTAGACAGAATTTGTTTTTCCAAATCCAGTGAAAACTGTGTGCTCCTCAGAAAATTATACATACAAACAAAATTTTGCTTAGTCTAGGTTCCCCTCCCCCCCCCTTTTAAAAATATAAACCTTCGAGATCCAACATGGGTAGGAAAGCCATTACTAGAATTTATTAAATAGAATTTACTGAGTGCTTGCCATGGGTCAAGCACAGCCTAAGTGCTTTACAAACATGATCTAATTGCAGTCTTCTAATAGCTCCACAAGGAAAACATTATCCACCATTTTACAGCAAGGAAATCAGGGCTCAGAGTAGAAAAATCACACATGTGTGTACCTCAGAGCTAGGTTGCAAACCTGGGCTATGTGATTTTCCATTTTCCCTATCCTAGAGCTACCTCCAAAATGTATACCCCAGAGAGGACCTTCTCAGACATCAGTACTTCACTGAAGGTGAGAGACAACAAAGAAAGTGCAAAGGAACCTAGCTTCAATCCAGACCTCTTGAATAAGACATCTCCAGAAGGCTGCTTCTGAGGGAAGCGGTGGAATATAAAAGCCCAAACTCTGTCCTTTTATGACTTTGCTGACAATTAGTCTTAGGAATATATAAACATGACGAAACCTAGGGCAAGACTACTTTTTCTTGAAGCCAGTGCATTCACTTTGTAATGAAATAATGCAGCTGGATTACAAAAAAAAAAATGTATTATTATAATTAAGAGACATGTCAACAGAATATATCCCTTTGGGAGAATGCCTGAAAATAAGCAGAATCAAGGGACTGATTTGTTTATTTCAGTTGTTACAGCTGATCAGATTGGGGAGAAATTTGTAACTTCTTTAATAATTAATCTGAGTTAAACCATCAATGGTCATAAATTAACTCAAACCAATGACCAAGTCTAGTTACTAGTAAAGCTGGCATATATATATTTATATTATTTATTTAAATATATATTCATATATTTATAAATATATTTGATTAAGATGGTTCCTTATTACATGTTCTTATTACAAATAGACTTTGTCTGGGTTTATATTATCTTGATAAAGGAATTACAATTGTCATGATAATATAAAGTGTGGAAGGAAAAAGGTTAGAGATTACAATCAGTGGAGAAAAAGTATGTGTCAATTCTCCTTTCTCCATTCTTTTTGAATCTTTGTCTATACTCTGAGACTGGTAAAGAAACTTAAACCCCAGGCATTTCAGCTGACATTTCAGTAGATTAGCCTCTGAAGATGCAAACAATAAAGTATCTGTCATAAAGTATGAGACAATAATAATTATACCAACTTTGTCCAGCTGTGAACACACTTATGGTAAGATGGTATATAGTGTAGTGAAATGAGAGTGGAATTTAGAATTCAAGGATCTGAATTGGGGTCTCACTACCATCACTTACTACCTGGGTCACCTTGGGTAAGTCTCAGTCTCCCGAGTCAATTCCTCATCTCTGTCCTGGGCATAATCTTACCCGTGGTAACTGTCTCCCAAGGTTTCAAGAATCAAATGAGAAAATTTATGTGAATGTACTTTTGAAACATTAAAATGTCAACTATTGAGATAATTCATTAATGGAGAAAACAAAGAATGAAGTTAACAATGACTATTCAGAAAACCTAGTAATTATGCAGGGAATTGAAATTTATGGGCAAAAAGTTGTACGAAAGATGGTTCAAGATGGTTTAGAACTTTATTGCCCTGCTCAAATGTAGTCTGTTTCTCCTGTAGGGATAGAGTCCCCAGACAGATTGTTAGTCTTGCTATTTTCTCAGCAGTGTTTAGGTCCCGGAAGGCAATTCACTTAGTAAAAAGTTTATAAACTGTATCAATGTGATCTTTAAGTTGTAATAAAAATAACACTGCTATTTATTGAACACTTCCTGAGTGTCAAGTACTTCTCATTGGTTTTTATATGAGATAAGTATTGTTCTTTTCCCTCATTTTACTACTGAGAAAAGTTAGTGATAGAATTGGAATCTGATCCCAGAACCCTGAGCTCTTAGCCACTGCTTAGCTTCTTTTTTTTTTTTTTTTTTTAAGTTTTTTTATTTATTTATTTGAGAGAGAGAGAGAACACCTGAGAGGGGATAGGGTCAGAGGACGAAGCAGACTCCCTGCCGAGCAGGAAGCCTGATGCGGGACTCGATCCAGGGACTCCAGGATCATGACCTGAGCCGAAGGCAGTCGCTTAACCAACTGAGCCACCCAGGCACCCGCCACTGCTTAGCTTCTTGACCTCAGTTGAAGAACTGTGCTTCTGTCTGCACCCCCCCACCTTTTTTTTTTTTAAAGTAAGTTTGATGCCCAATGTGGAGCTTGAATTCATGACCCCGAGATCAGAGTTGCATGTTCCACCGACCGAGCCAGCCAGGCATCCCCAATTTTTAGATAAAGTGATGTTGCCCTCCAAAGACTTTTATGAGAAAATTAATTGTAGATACTTTTAAGATGTCCAAGTAAAGGAGCTGGGTGGAAAAAAAAAAACAAACAGTGGAAGAGGTAGGAGGGTTTTCTTAATATATTTCAGGTCTGGTCTAAATTTAATTAACTTAATAACATTATGAAATTGTTTTTCTCCAATTTTTCTGGATATAACTGTTTCTGTCTTTCCAGCTATGGGCAATATTCAGCCCATACATATTCATTCTGACAACTGCTTTAGGAGAGGATGATTCTGAACTGTATTCAACAATTATTTACTTGGCAGATGGTTTTTGAGTACGTGTTATGCTCTAGATGTCTACCGTATTAGCTCATCTACTCTTCACATTTAACCCTCTCAGGAGGTACTCCTATTAGCCCTATTTTGAAATGAGGAGACTAACACAAAGAGAATTAAGAAACTTTGACAAGATCATACAGATAATAAATGACAGAGCCAGCTTTGGACCATCATGCTATGTTGTTTTAAGAAGATCAAAATCTATGAGGAAGACGGACCTTGAATAGGATAATTGCAAGTATGATAAATGTTTTTTAGAGGGGGTAAAGTGCTTTAGGCGATTTGGAGAGGGGGGCCTATTTAAGACTCGGGGTTCAAATTTAAAATTACCGATGACACCCTCACCTCTTTTTCCTCCTGCTTTATGGCTAAAACAGTCGAATGAAGGAAAGCTACAGAAAATCCCCAAGATACTTGGGAAAGAAAATATTTACACTTATTTAATTTCCTTACTCTTTTCGAGCTAGGCAAAGGACTCCCTTTATTTCAACTTGCATTGGAAATCTTTCTTAAAAGGGTTTGTCCATTTCCTTTTTCTAATATCTCATGGTAAACACATTTTATGATTCAGACCCCATAATGCTTCGCCAGTCAGTATTTGTTCTTTTGATCCAGTATTTGTAGGCAGAGATGGTTTATAATAGAGAGGAAAAAGTACTGCCTCCAGCCATAGTTCTTAACTTGATACCATCCGGCCTTTAGCCACTCCAGCCCAGAGACTAATTTCTTCCCTAGAGGTTTAAGGATAAGGGCATTCGAAGAACTATAAACCATGCCTAATTAAAATATTCGTTTGCAAGATGGGTTATAGTGTGTGCTTGTCTGCTTTGAAAGCCTCTGCCCAAACGACTGCAAGTTGTAATCTCCAACTAAATACCAACATTTTTTTCAACATACATTTATTGAGCCCTACTGTGTGCTAAGCTCCACCCCTCTCACGCCACCTGGTGTTATTTTTCTCTCTGTAGTGTGCTGCCTCATTTTTGTTTCTTCACTTTTTTTCTCCATTTCACTTCTTTTCCTTTTCTTCTTTTGTTTCCTTCCCTTCCTTCCGTCTTTTTTGTTTGTTTTGTTTTGTTTTTAAGATTTTATTTATTTATTTGACAGAGAGAGACACAGCGAGAAAGGGGACACAAGCAGGGGGAGTGGGAGAGGGAGAAGCAGGCTTCCGGCTGAGCAAGGAGCCCGATGCAGGGCTCGATCCCAGGACCCCGGGATTATGACCTGAGCCAAAGGCAGACGCTTAACGACTGAGCCACCCAGGCGCCCCTCCTTCCGTCTTTTTTTTAAATTTCTTTTTCTTTTTTCTTTTTTTTTTTAAAGATTTTATTTATTTATTTGAGTGAGAGAGAGAGCACGAGTGGGGCAGGGAGGGGCAGAGGGAGAGGGAGAATATAATCAGAAATATTACATCCTGAATATTTATACCTTTCAAAGAATTAAAAAATTGCCAAGACCTTTCATTTTGACCTACTGTTGCCCCTTAAAAAGTGCTGTTTAGGACCTTGCTGTTAGCATGTTTTTGAGACCAAATTCCTAGCCCTCTTATCTCTCCCCACCCAAACAGCACTGTTCTCGGCAATGCACGAAGATGTGAAGTGCTTTACTTGCGTTCAGGGAAGGGGGAAGGAAAAGATTGCCCTTAAATGTTGCTGCTCAGGCATTGCAACAATCCTTGGGCTCATCTTTTTTCTTTTTGTGTGTATTAATGCAAACGAGTCTTGAGTTAGATTTTCAGATGCCATGTGAGACCTTTCTGGCCTTTCCCTGAAGAGAAAATCTAGTCTTTTTTTTTTTAAGATTTTTTTTATTTATTTAACAAAGATAGAGAGCACAAGTAGGCAGAGCAGCAGACAGAGGGAGAGGGAGAAGCAGACTCTCCGCCGAGCAGGGAGCCCGATGTGGGGCTCGATCCCAGGACCCTGGGATCATGACCTGAGCCGAAGGCAGCCGCCCAACCGACTGAGCCACCCAACCGACTGAGCCACCCAGGCGCCCGGAAATCTAGTCTTTTAACTTTAGAACAGAATCTCAATGATAAATGGAATTTATTATTGTACATGATTTCCAGCAGTGCCAAGTTCAGTGGACCTTTTAGTAAATCAGCTGATGCTGTATCATTAACAACATGTAGTGCTCTGAAATCATGCCTGTGTTATCCTCTTGAAAAGATTATTTTACTGCTCTTTTGGAAGCTAACCCAACAAAAATTACCATACAAGTTGTTGTTGTTGTTTTCATTTGTTTCATGGTTTTGTTTGTTTTCTTCTGTCTCAGCTCAGAAAGTCATTTGCTTTATTACTCTGGGACTGCAGGAGGAATATTTCATACCTACTTTACAGATTTTTGTGAATATTGGAAAGATGGTATATAAGGAATCCAGTTGTGGCTGCCATGTGATAGACATTCAATAAATGGCTATTATTAGTAATAATTAAAGATACCTCCAGAATGAGAGAAATTTAAGAATTACGCAATTTCATCTTTTCAGCAAAATTAGTTTACACAATAAAAATGCGTGGAAATTTTGCTAAGCATATATGCGATGCAGCAGAGTTTCTGTTTGAGAAAATTGGACATAACCTAAATGTTCATTAGGTTCATGGAATAATGGAATATTATTCAGCCTTTAGTAATAAAGAATATGTAGTGACATGAAAAGATGTTCACAATATAGAGGGGAAGCAGATTCAAAGTTATTATGTATGCCATTATTTCATTTTTTTAAAAAGCAGGATAGGAAAGGTTTAGAGGACATGTAGCAAGGCAGAAAAATCATCGCCATCTAGAGATAATGAAAGTATAGATAATTTTTTCTTTTTTAATTTCTTTAGCTATAATTTCTAATTTTTATAGAGATAATACTTTGCTTTTAAAATAAGAGAAAAAAAGCAATGGTTTTTAAAATTTATGTCAGTTCCCTGGAGATAAGCCCAATTTGAATATTGAGTTAAACAGTGTTGATTGTATAAACTTACATCCATTTTCAAAACCTAGCTTTGGTTAGTTAAAAATTTAATGCAGTTTTCAGAAGAGTTGGTAGTAAAAGAAAAAAATTAACCGTGGCCAAGTAGTATTTACAACCAAGTGTCATGGGATCACTAATCTTTGGGAGTTTTCCTACCCAGCAATATCAACCAGTATATCTCAGGAATGCTGATTGCTCATTATTTGTCTTTTACCTCATACAGCTGGTAGGGAGGATCCAGTCTTCAAGGTAATGAATTAGAAACTTGAAGGGAATGAATTTCATGAAATCATGAAATTCACTAAGAGCCTGGTGAGGTTGAAGCCTCACCTCTCTGAGGAATGTGATTTGTGTACCTTTAGGAGCTGTAACCAGATGGGGAGGAATTTGAAGGCTTGAGAATGGGATAGTTTATGCACTAGAATAATATGAAATGGTGCCATCCCCAGTGTATGTACTGATTATTTCTAGCTGAGCATTTGAGATGTGAAAGACCAAGCCCAGTTTTTAGGATCTCCGCTTCATTTCTTGTTGCTCTTCATTTGTAATCCCATGGATTCATGTGGGGCTTTCAAAAACACAACGTCACAACAGAAACTGAGTGCGTGCACACATATACGCACACGTACACACGAGAAAAGACTGGGCTGGAATAAGAAGAATAGGAAACATCTTTGCCCTCAGAGAGTTTATAGTCTAATACGTTTAGGACCCAGAGCTATGAACTTTGCCTGCAAATAGGCGGCTTGGGGCAGTATTTTAGAAGGCACCAAATGCTGTCAGAGTAGTATTTCTCTGTATTTGAAGTATTTCTCAAGTATTTGTGGCCAGTCTGTTCCTTGTTTGGAATCCAGTTCACTTTGGAAGCCTAGACCTGAGCCTGGCCACCAGCCTTGAGACTGTTTTGCTATAAATAGGCACAGCTGGAATTAAGAGGCCTTCCTCTGTAGGACTATCAGATTTCATTCTTGGAACTCCTACCATGCTTTCCCAGTTTGGATACTGTCTTGAGAAAGTGCTCCAAACACGAAAACTTCTTTCATGAGGATTTTTTAATTCAGAGGCAAAGGACCGAAGGAGTGAATTGACTTAGGACATGGGCTCTGGGGTAGGATGACCTGTGTTTGAATCCCAGGTCCTCCTCCATCATGTGGTCTTTGGAAAGCTTTGTGGCTTCAGTTACTTAATTGTAAAATGGAATTAAAAATACTTGGGGCGCCTGGGTGGCTCAGTCATTAAGCGTCTGCCTTCGGCTCAGGTCATGATCCCGGGGTCCTGGGATCGAGTCCCACATCAGGCTCCCTGCTCAGCAGGGAGTCTGCTTCTCCCTCTCCCTCTGCCTCTCCCCCTGCTTATGTTCTCTCTCCCTTTCTCTCTCTCAAATAAATAAAATCTTTAAAAAAAAAAAAATACTTCACAGGCTTTGTAAAGAATAAATGAGATACACATGTCAAGTAATTGAACACAGTGCCTACAACATACTGTCAACAAGTGGGTGCTGTGATCATGATCATCAGTCGTGATAATGCCTGATGGAGCCTTCTGCGCAGGCAGCACTGGGTCCCTGCTTGGAATATCCTCTCAGTAAATATGTCGACAGCCCCACAAACTGTAACTTACAAACCTCCGGAGATTAACTTAGAGCCCTTTTAGTCAAGTATGCATAGGACGTTCACCTCACACTGTGACACAGTGTGAAAACCACAAAGTTATCTGTAACGTTTCTGGTCTTGCATCCTGTGTTTCAGAGCACTTGACCTGGATACCACCTTGTGTCGCTCTCCCATGCTCTCCGCCTCAACTCTGCTTATTTCTTGGCCTTCTGTGGATTCAAAGGCCTGCCTCACTGCCATCTTTGCCCTTCCGAGCCCTAACCATTGCCTGGCCTGCCTCCCCCCCAACCCTTGCCAATCTCCCTCCCATTACTAAGACCGTTCCTGGAAATACTGCAGAAGCTTTCTGTGGTCCATAAGAAAAGTGATAGTATCCCTTGGCCTTCTTGGTCCCTCCGCCCTCCTCAGAGAGGAAAAACAAACTAAAAGTGAGGAAGTCACTGGTTACTGAAAGTGGAAAACACAAGCCAGGAAGTGAAAGGGGTTTCCCAGGATGGTAGGGAAGGGTGGTCCCCGGACCAGCTGCTCACACCACCTAAGAGAGCAAGTCCAGACACCCCTCCAAGAGACGCTCTCTTAGAAGAGGAAATTGGTAGAACACCTGACCCTTGTGAGAGGAGATTTAGACCACTGAGGAGAGGTTTGAGGTTGAATCAATATGGGAAAAAAGCAAGACATTGGAGGAAAAACAAAAAGTTGTATGGGATGGAAAGATGAATTTGACATCCCTACCTGGCTTAGCTTTGAATCGCATTTACATATTCATGAAGTGGAAAATTTGATAATGACCTAACCAAAATGATGATATAATTAGAAGGATGGGTATATTTATGGGGTGGGGGAGAAGCTAAATCCTCTTCCATAGTGGAAAGTCAGTAAGTAACGCTCAAAAGGGATGAAGCAACAAGGAACAAAACCAGTGTATTATTTAGAAACAGGGAGGGATAGACCAAAATACTCAGCCAACAGAGCAGTTGCCTTTGAAGAAAGGAATACTGGAAGAGGTAAACAGGGGACTGCTCTCTTTATACCGATCTTGGAGAACTTTGGGACTTTTTAAACTTTGTGCAAGTATAACTGATAAAAAATTAAAGCAGAAAAAGCACAGATGCAGGGTGCCTGGGTGGCTGTTGGTTAAGCATCTGTCTTCAGCTCAGGTCATGATCTCAGGGTCCTGGGACTGAGCCCTGCGGCAGGCTCCCCGCTCAGCAGGGAGTCTGCTTCTCCCTCCCTCTGGCCCCGCTTGTGCGCTCTCTCTCAAATAAATACATAATTTTCTTTTAAGCACAGATGCATAGCAACAAAGGCTAAAAAAGAAGGTGAGAATAATAGGGGGAAGAAAAATAGTTAACAGATTTTATTTATAAAAATGTGTGTGGTTTGGAAGAATATTCATCATCTCTGGATTGAATAATTTCCCCCTTTTTATACTCTTCTGAAATTCTTGCAGCGGGGCGTGTATTCCTTCCTAGTAAGAAAAAAAGCGATTTCATGTTGCAGGAAAGGAAGCAATTAGAAAGTGAGAGGAAAACTATGTACAAAGATGTTGATGATACATTGTTAATAATCCTAAGAAATCAGAAACAGCATGTCTGATCATCCAGAAAAGGGTAATAAATTACGGTGCACATGCCCAGTGAAATAGTATGCAGTTCACCTTTAGTTAAGCTGTCCCCTCGGCTTAAATGCTCTGTACCTTCCTTCCCCCCCCCTTTTGGTATCTTCCTTAACCATCCCAGATGCACCTCTGACAGCCACCACCGTCACCTACCCACCCTACCCCACTGTCACCTCTGTGTCAGATGTGTAAGTTACCCCTATTCTGTGTTTCCAAAATGCTCTATGGTCTGAGTCGAGACGCTTGCCACCTAATGTTATAATTATCTGTCTGTCTTGTCCACTGAACCTTCCTGATAGCTAGGATTGCGTCTTACTCACTTTGACCACTTCAGTGCAAAGCACAAGGCGTGATAAATATCAGGTGCCTAATACATGTTTGCAGGATAAAAAATAATGTGGGAAATCCTGGTCATGTTAAGTAGATGAGAAAAAGTAGCACCTGCACTTCAGGGTTGTTCCAAGGATTAGATGGGAAAATCCAGCTAAAACAGTAGAATGCCAAGCATCGGTGTGTTCAGTGAACAGAGGATAAACATAGTGGGAGTGTACGAACAACAATGACAAGAGCTGTATATTTTTTGTTTTCACAGATAGCCCCAGTGCAGGCCTTGGGCCTTGTGGCTGGGTTTTGGTGGCTGTCTCGTTCTTGTTCACGGTTATAACTTTCCCCATATCGATATGGATGTGCATAAAGGTAAAGAATACGTCACTTCCGTCTGCAAAGGGGCTAAGCCCACGTTGTGTGTATGTGTGTGGAAAAGGGAGAGAGAGAGAGACCTACTGGCCTGAATTCTTTTTCCTTCATCTCTCCCTTGGAAAATTCCCTCTAGTCACCTACTGTAATGGAATCTGGGGACTTCCTTTCAGCCATGGTCCAGGCAGTCCTTCTCATAGGTTAGAGTAAGGACCCCCATCTGAAATCTTCTGAGATCAAGGATGTGGGGTGGTCCTGTCCAGAGTCAAGACGCTGAGGTTTGTCTCCTGGCTCCATTGTTCACTGTGTGAACTTTGCCACATCTCCTCCCTGTAAAATGGGAGGAAGTAACAACATGCACTTCACGGGGCTGTTGCGAGGATTAACTGATGTATCGAAACATACTTATCCCAATGCCTGGCATATGGCAAGGGCCCCCAGTGGCTGGTTATTTTTTCCATAAAGTTATTAATACTTCGATAAATAACTATCATTTACACATTCCTAAGAAGGTAAAATAGGCTCCAAGAATTTTCAGATACATTTATTATTATAATTTAAGGAATTGGGAGACAAACTATGGGGAATTCAGTTGTTTGTTGTTGTTGTTTTGATTTTTTCTGTATTAACAATGCATGAGTAACTGAATGATTATGTTAACAGCTGAGGAGTAAAGGATTTGCTCCTATATACTACCCTATACTTCCCAAATTTTATACAGTGAATATCTATTACTTTTATAATCAGATAAAAAAGTAGTGAATACATATTGTGCTTGGTAATTAAACATTGGACGTGTTATTTATAGATACCGTTTGGATTTTATTTTATTTTTTTTAAGTTTTATGTGTTTAAGAAATCCCTACATCCCACATGGGGCTCGAACTCATGACCCCGAGGTCAAGAGTCACATGCCCTTAAGACTGGGCCAGGCAGGTGCCCTGATACTGTTCAGACTTTAGAGAAAAAAAAAAAATGGAGGCATCTAACCTGTTTAGAGCAGAATATATATTTAAGAAGCCATCTATAAACATACATCGTATATAGATATTTGCACTCTTCGTGTTCAATTACCATTTGTGTTTTTGATCTAGATCATTAAAGAATATGAAAGAGCCATCATCTTTAGATTGGGTCGCATTTTACAAGGAGGAGCAAAAGGACCTGGTCAGTACTAGAATTCCGTGTGGGTGGCCTGGAGACTGAAGTTCTTCCTCTTGGTGATGTGACTTCCCTTATGCGGGTCCCTTCTGTGTTGACTTGGAAAAGAGCGCCTGTAACAGAAGCCATATGACGGTAGTGGTGGTGCTGGCCAGTCTTGCTACAGTCACCCTTTCCTTCCCTGGCTCCCCTCCCCTTCCCATCCCCGCTGATAAGACTATTTTAGGCCAAGAATAGCCACAGCTGTGGAAGTTTGAGCATGGGGAATTTCTACTCGCTAAAGGCTTTCTGGATTTTGTTCTCTGTGCCTTATTTTTGGCAAACTTCCCTTAAGCCCCTACTGTATTCCAAGCTCTGGGAATTCAAGGGAGACTAAAATATGGTTCCTGCCCGCAAGGAGCTTGCCGTCTAGTGGACGCCAAAAAGAAAGCAGTTACAATCCCGTGTGCTAAGTACCATGACCAAGTCATTGCAGATAGCTGTGGAAACCCGGAGACAGGTGACGGGCCCCAAGTGGGAGGATGAGACCAGGCTTTGGAGGTGACATCTTGGCCGAGTCTTGAGGCATGGAGAGGTGTTGGCCAGAGGGGCGGTGTTCCCGGCAGACACACAACATGTGCAGAGCCATGTCGAGGGGAGTATGGTGGCCCAGGGGCCTGCAGGTCGCTCAGCCCCAGGGAGAGCATGGAGGTCGAGGAGAGGGGAGCGGCCGAAGAGGGGCGCCAGGGCAGGTCATGCAGGACCTTGTGTGGCCCATAGGGGTCCGTAGGTCAGGAAAGATGGTTGTGCTTGCAGCTGAGAAAGTGGGTCAAAGGAGAGAACCTGGAGGCCTAAAAAGACGTGGGAAGGATTGCGTTGGTCTAAGTGAAAACCAGACAGCCAGCGGCAGTGGAGTTAGGAGATCACATCGCGGGCCTCAGAGGCGTGCACCGAGACGACCTGGCTTCCTTCCGTGGGCTACGTTGAGAATTAGAGCAACCGGACGAGGTGCCGGTGTCTCTCGCTAGTGTTCTGTGTTTCTTCGTTGCAGGTTTGTTTTTTGTTCTGCCCTGCACTGACAGCTTCATCAAGGTGGACATGAGAACCATTTCATTTGACATTCCTCCCCAGGAGGTAAGGTGACGGTCCTTTGCCATCAGTAACAGATGTCACGTGTGAAAGTAGCTGGCAACGAGAGCAGCACAGAATATGGTGGTGCTGAGAGCACGGTGTAGAGCCTGTCTGCTGTCACCATTTTCTAGCTGTGTGACTTTGAGCAAGTTCCTTAACCTCTCTGTGCCTTAGTTTCCTCATCTGTAAAATTAGAGGTTATAATAGTCAGACCTACTGTTTTTTTTTTTTTTTTTGAGATAGACAGAGAGAGAGAGAGAGCACAAGCCAGAGGGGGGGGGAGAGGCCGAGGGAGCAGCAGACTCCCCGCGGAGCAGGGAACCCGGATGTGGGACTCAATCCCAGGACCCTGAGATTATGACCTGAGCCGAAGGCAGATGCTTAACCGACTGAGCCACCCAGGTGCCCCAGTAGGACTTACTTAGAAGGTTCTTGTGAGGACTGAGACGTTATATGTAAAGTGCTTAGAACAGTGGCTGATAAACAGTAAGTGCTACATCCATGCTTATTATTACCAAGCGTAGCATAACGTTAGCATTATCATATTTGTCATCCTTTTGACTGCCACATTTCTCTGCTATGGGTTTCTGATAGAAAATCCAGCTTAGTACAATATTCTTTTTTTTTTTTTTTAATATTTTATTTATTTATTTGACAGAGAGAGAACACAAGCAGGGGGAGTGGGGGAGGGAGAAGCAGGCTTCCCGCTGAGCGGGGAACCCGATGCGGGGCTCGATCCCAGGACCCTGGGATCATGACCTGAGCCGAAGGCAGCCGCTTAAACGACTGAGCCACCCAGGCGCCCTTAGTACAATATTCTTAAGGTTCGTGATTGTATTCGAGATAAAGAATTAGGAGCTGCTCATTTGGCATTTTAGATAAAGCATATAATGTTTTATAACAGTAATTTTTTTTTTTAAAGATTTTATTTATTTATTTGACAGAGAGAGAGACAGCAAGAGAGGGAACACAAGCAGGGGGAGTGGGAGAGGGAGAAGCAGGCTTCCTGTGAGCAGGGAGCCCAATGCGGGGCTTGATCCCAGGACCCTGGGATCATGACCTGAGCCGAAGGCAGACGCTTAACGACTGAGCCACCCAGGCACCCCTATAATAGTAATTTCTCCATGCTCTTTCAAACTACTTTGCAAGGAATGTCACAGTTGAAACTCACCGCAGGATCCGTAACTGCCGAGGGGCAGAGGGATCCCAGCAGACCAGACTGGCAGAGCCGAGAGCGACGGTCCGCTCAGTGGGTTCTTCGCCGAGTGCTTTTCCCACAGCTCCATGCTAAATGCACCCGACGTGCACTCCGTCACGGCCCGGGACAGTGAGGGCCATCCTGGGCCGCATGTCCGGGGAGGCATCATCACCATCACCGGGGCAGATAGAAAGCCTGGAAACAGGATGAAGGGAGGGACAGAAGAATCATGTCAAGTGTTTCCTGGCCAGAGGCCAGGTGCACAGCAGGGTGGTGGAGCCTGGCCGCGCTGGTTGCCTTCTCTTGTCCCCGACTCCAGGAACCGGCGTAGGAACCTCCTTGCTGATGCCAAGCAGTGGGTGATGAGGTCAGACTTTATCATCCACATGCATGTAGGGACACCAGGAATCGCTTTTACCCACGAGAACAGGGCTAAGAGGCATGCTGTATTCTCTGCATGTTTTCCCATCTTTCAGAGAAGATGGAGCCTCGGAAGGAGCCCCTCGCAGGGTAGCTGGGAGTCCTGATGTCCTCGATAAAGGTGGTGGACATCTGGCAGGCTTGCCGTAAGCCGCTCCTTCCGGCTGCTCTCTCCTCTGCTGTGGGCCGCTGACTCGCAGCGGATTGGCACTTGGCGAGCAGTCCTTTCTGCGACCCCCTGTGAACATAATACAAAGGAAGAGAAATACTCCGCCGACGATGAACAGTAGCAGCTGTCGAAACCTCTGGCTGTGGCAGTCACAGGGGCAAGAGACTGTTTAGAAAGGATACACATTTTCCTATCACATCATGGGAAATAATTCATTTTCACACAAAGATGGTGATACGTTATTAGAAATATTTTTAGATTATCAGAAAAAAAGATAACTGCTTTCCTGCCTTGACAGGGACTAAACTGCTATGGAAACCCATCGTCATTACTACCTGCCATTTACATAGCCCTTTACACTTTCAAAAGAGCCTCCTCGTTCTACGGATCTTCAACTTCAAAGCAATTGGCAAACCATTTGCGTAGAATTGGGCAGTATTATTAGCCCCATCTCACAGGTGAAGACTCTGTAGGTCAAGCAGGTTAAGAGCCTCACTAGAGATCACCGAGGGAGGTACAGGGGGTACAGCTCACGTGTCCTGACCCTCCCTCCCACGCTCCGCCTCAATCACACTCTTCCTAGGATCACGTTTCAGTTCATCTCTTGGTTATTCACTACCTGCTATGTATCCAACGCTCCTCCGCTGCTAGAGATAACAAAGCCAAACTGCCCTCAAGAAATGCATGGCCTAGTAGAGAAGCAATGAGGCCAACCAGCAACACAGTCCCTGCAGTTAGGTGCCAGGGGAAAAGTGGTTAACCCTGCCTGGTCAGGGAAGTTTCCCAGAGGAAAAGACACTTGAGTTGTGTCTTGGATAATGAATAATCGCGTGCCAGTCTGCTGGTGTGGGGGAGAGGGGGGGAGAGGACATCCAAGCAGAGGGGACGCCTGCACGAAGGCCTGGGGCACGGAACATGGTGCTCGGGGACCTACACCTTGTCCTGTGCAGTGTGTGTGCAGGAGGGAGCAGGAAGGAGTGAGGCCAAAGGGCCAGCTGTCAGAGGACCTGTCTGCCAAACTAAGGAGCCGCCCTGAAGCGGGGAGGGAGGAAGAAGCATTGACGCATCATGTCCTGGAAAGCATTTTTATGTAGCATGCTATAAAATATATTTTTACCCTGACCTCACTCAATAACAACAGTCCCCATTCCCTTTTTGTTCAACTTCACTGTACCGCCTCAGAGAGTTCACCAAGCCCAGGCTCTGCCCCAGCGCCGTGCCATTTCGTGCATTATGCTCCCTGCTTCGCATACTCTGCCGCCACCCTCGGGAAATTACTTCTTTCAAGACGTAGTTCAAGTATCACCCCTGCCCCCGACAACTGCCCCTCCTTTGTCCCATCAAGGCTCCCTTGATCCCCCACCCTCTTTGAAAGTGCCTGCTATGGAGTGCTGTCTCAGAATTTGTTGAATGATCGAAGGAATTAATGAATAAGTGAATGTATTTTATTAAAATTCTAAAGGCATCGTTAGCTTTCGGATGCTTTGTTGTCTTAGTCCATTCGGGCGGATATAACCAAATCCCATACACTGCGTGGCTCATAAACGACTGGAATATATTGCTCACCGTCCTAGAAGCTAGAATCCAAGGTCAGGGGACCAGCAGACTCAGAGCCTGTATGAGGGGCTGCTTCCTCGTCCATAGACGACCATGAAGGTTCAACCCCTATGACCTAATCACATCCCAAAGGCCCCACCTCCTAATGCCATCACATGGGGGGTTAGGGTTCAGCGTCTGAATTTGGAGGGCACACAACATTCAGTCAATAGGACTTACTAAAGAAAATCAGCCGATGTCTTAAGATGTTCCGTAGAATAACATTGCTTACACTTAGATTAAGGAAGGAGTTGGTTGGCAGGTGTAAAATGGCTTTCTTGCTATTACAGATCCTCACCAAGGATTCGGTGACCGTCAGTGTGGATGGTGTGGTCTATTACCGCGTTCAGAATGCTACCCTGGCCGTGGCGAATATCACCAACGCCGACTCGGCAACCCGTCTTCTGGCACAAACGACTCTGAGGAATGTCCTGGGCACCAAGAACCTTTCCCAGATCCTCTCCGACAGAGAAGAGATTGCACACAACATGCAGGTGAGGCTGTGAGTCCCCAGAAATTCAAAGATGAAGTCAAGGGTTAGTGGTTGGTTGACAACTTTTGATTAATTCCAACTGGGGGGGATCCCTGGCGGGCCTTTTTCTCTTCACAGAAAGGTTTTCTCAAACTCGATGGAAGGGAATATTTTTCACACAAATAGCTCATGGGTTAACAGCTCAGATGCGTGCATTATATTTTTATTCCCTTCAGTGTAAGGTTGTTTTTTTTTTTCCCCCAGAATTAGCATTAACCTTTTTTCTTTAGCGTAATAATTCTGAGGCCATTCTGCAAGACCGTGTGGGTGTCCTTAAAGCTCTATTCTCTGCACGAGTCCCATGACTTCCCTTGTAACTCATATGCATCCCAAGCTTTCTAGAGTAATAGATTATGAATTAAACCTGACTTGTTCAAAGAAGATAAAGGACTAAAATCCGAGATCTTGTTATTTGTATAAACGTCCTTGTGTGTCAAATCTGTGACCTTAGCTGATGCGCACAACCACTGTAGGAAACAGAAAGGAAGGTTTCGTTGCTCCCATTGTAAAGGGACGAAGTGGAAGCGGGAAGAAGCGCTGTGGCTTACACGGAGTCACGTTAGATCAGGAGCCAGCTGGCCACCTGCTTTTATTAGTGACGTGGGACTGGGATACAGCCATCCCTGTGGCTTTTGACCCACATCGGCACGGTTAAATAGTTGCAAGAGAGACTGAAAATAATCACTGTCTGGCCCTTTGAGGAAAAGTTTGCCAACCCCTGCATGAGCTTCTTAGTAATGGAACCAGGATCAGCTCCCCGGGGCCTCGGCCCCCGCAGAAGGTAACTAGCCTCTCTCCCGGCACCCCCGCCAGCGCCCTGTCTGCTCCCAGCCCAGAGGTCTGCCGTCGGCCTCTGGGCTGGGCTGAGCATTCTTCGCTGGCCTTCTGTCTTCCAAACAGTGTACGCTGGATGATGCCACTGATGACTGGGGAATAAAGGTGGAGCGTGTGGAAATTAAGGACGTGAAGCTGCCCGTGCAGCTTCAGAGAGCTATGGCGGCTGAGGCAGAAGCGTCCCGGGAGGCCCGCGCCAAGGTAGCCTTGCTGTCTTGCCTTGTTTTTTTTTCTTTTTTCTTCTCTTCTTTCTTTCTTTCTTCCTTCCTTCCTTCCTTCCTTCCTTCCTTCCCTTTCCTTTCCTTTCTTCCTTTCTTTCTTTCCTTCCCTCCTTCCTTCCTTCCTTTCCTTTCTTCCTTTCTTTCTTTCCTTCCTTCCTTCCTTCCTTCCGTTTTTCCTATTGAGTTCTCTTCTTAATTACAAAACAGTAAAACATTGTCGTTATAAAAATGGAAGTAATCCTAAAGCGTTGAGTCAAGGTGAAAGCCTCCCTGTCACTTCCAGCAACATCCCCCCAGGGGCCACCACTCGTGACAGCTTAGTGTATATACTGGGGCTTTACCTGACGAGGGTGTTAGACTGCTGGCTTGTTTGTTTTACGAAAGTAGGGTCGTACCATACCTATTGTTCTCTGCCTTGCTCGTTTCGCTGAACAACATCCTGTGAGCACAGTGGTGCGTGCAGAGCCACCTCATTCTTCTGTGACTGCGTGTCCCACACTCTATGTTCCTGGTCCCCCACTAAGCACAAATTAACAGTTCTGACTTCAGCGCAGCTGGGCAGTCCCGTCAGTGTGCTTACCATTCATTCCTTCCCTATTTTGTTTCTTTCAAAGATTTTATTTTATTTTCTAAGTCATCTCTACACCCAGTGTGGGGCTCCAACTCACAGCCCCAAGGTCAAGAGTCGCACGCTCTACCGACCGAGCCAGCCAGGCACCCCTCCTTCGCTATTTTTGTCTTCTCTTTCATTCTCTCTTTTCTCAGGATCTTCTTCCTCTCTGTCCTCTTAACTTTTTTTCACTCCTCTTTCTCTGATGTCTGCTTTTTCCCCTCTTTCTGCCTACCTCTGGAGCCCGCATGGATGCATGCCCCCTATGCGGGGTATCGAGGAAATATCTATTAATCTAACCCAGGAAAGAGGATTTCTGGAGCTAATACATAAGGACACAGGGATATCTCGCCAAACCCAAGGTTGGGAAGCAGACTCAAGTCTCCAGAGTTGGAGCCAGGGACCGCAGTGCGGTCAGGACTGAAGGGAGCTGATCATTCCATCTCCTGGGCCCCACCTCACTGCTGACAGCTTGAGGGCAGAGCATCTGACTCTCAAGTTTACACGCCTCCCCAGCTGAACACTAAAGGGGACAGACCAGCCTTGATTCCACATTCACAGCAGAGAGATTTTCTTCGGTCAAAATTTAGTCAAAAGGGCAAAGTCAGGTATTAATAAGGTCCCACAGCCCCTTGCGCATATATGAATGGGTGGAGGAAGAGGGTCAGTTCTCATCAGAGGGGTTGCTGTGGACTCGACAGATCTCCCAAGACTCAAGGGGCAAACCAATCTGTTGTTTTGTTGGAAAATAGTAGCTGGAGATAATTGGCTAAGTGCAGAACCCTAACCTTCGAGTAGGAAGCCCTTTAAGCTGCAAATCAGGCCACTATAATTTCTTAGCCAACACCGAATAGAATAGTAGCTCCTTTGACACACTTTGACACAATAGAATAGTAGCTCCCAGAATTTTCTACTAACCAGAATTGTTAGGTTTTCCTAACGTGATAATTAATGCTTATGAGGACGACCTGGTAATACTGCAGAACCCTCAAGTGCTCTCTCTCTCAAAGTCATCACAGTTAGAAAACTAAGTGGTATTTCTGGTGACATTAAATATGCCCTGCTATAATCTAATGAGTATTTTGAAAATTAGGAATTGCTTTTACCTAGAATATGTCATTAACCAACAGCCCCATTTCCAAGCCATATCGAATGGAACTTATCATACATAGACAACTTAGAATGTCAGAGCCCGAAAAGTCCTTAGGGATTACCTTCAGAAGGTGACACATAACCTGGCCCAGATGCTGCCCCTCCACCCTCCTATTCCCCTGCTGGTAATTAACCACAGCACTGTTTTCCACTGAGTCTAAGCTTTGACCTCAGAATCCTCCTATTGCCCTCCAGGTGACAAGCCCCAACTGCTTGGAATTGGCTCTAAAAATGAAACTTATTTGCCATCCCACTATTCTGATGAAAAAATTGAAGCCCAGAAAATTTATGTGATTTCCTCAAGGCCACAGAGTTGATGAGTGGCCGTAGAAATTAAAAATTAGAATTCCCCTCTGCTCCTCACTGCCTCCTCTGGACTTCCCATGATGGACGGAGCCTCTGTGCAGGTGTTCTCACCAGCTAGGAAAGAGAATCCCTGATAACAATGGGAAGAGATAGAGGAAGCCGGTTAGAATGCTGAATTACTGTGCTCCCACTTGGATGAGACCGTAGGGACCATCTAGAATATTCTCGTGGACCTGGGCACTGACTGTCTTTAAAACCAGGGTGAACACATAGAATCACAAGGAGTCTCTCCCTTCCGTAAAATACAGCAGCCCTGCAGCCACCATAAGGCCAAAAATTCAAAATCATATATTCAGGTTCTCATGGAAAATAGGGAGTCTGTTTCTTCAATATATAAATTGTGAACCAAAAGGGTAGGAGAGCCTCTAGACTAAGAGACTTCAGAGAGAAATTCCTCAAGTTAATTAGCCATCAAGGAAATGCAAATTCAGATCACAAGCAGATGCCACACTAGATATCCACCAGAATGGTTCTAAAAAAAGAAAGAAAGAAAAGGAAAAGAACCGGGTGTGGGTGAGGGAGGACCTGGTGCTCTTATTTTGTTAACGAGACTGTAAATTTGGTGCCTCCACTTTGGAACACCATCTGGTGGCAGCGTGTACCCAACAGAAAGGCCTGTAGTAGAGTGTTCACAACAGCTTGTATTACCCCGAACTGGAAACTGCCCGCATGACCCTTGCCGTTGAATGGATAAAGTATGCTTTATTCACACGAAGGAGCACCATGCAATGAAGAGAATGAACGTCCAAGTGCTCGCAAACATGGTTTGAGAGAAAGGAGCCGGGCACAAAAGAGGACAGATTCTCCCGCAAGCTTGACAGCACGTTAGCCGAACCTCTTTCTCAAGTGTTTAGACCCGCTCTTAATGGCTTGAGATGTAATACCTTTTCCGCTTGCATCCTTCCAGATTTCCATTCTCATAACTCTCAAAAGAAGGCCCGGCACGTGCTTTCAGGCTCATATTCCCGGGCCTAGTTATCTATTAATTGAGAGGGTGGAGTGCAGAAACTGTGCCCTTCTCAGACCAGCCCGCCCGGGCTCTGGAAGGAGACAACAGTACCAACCTCACATACCTGAAAATGCCCGACTCGCAAGTGATGGTCTGTTGAGACGAAGTGTTGCTCGACATGGGGCTGCTGGGCGTTTGGCAGAGGCCCCACGCCCCACAGGTAGTTGGCTCTGCTTTCTGAGATCCCATTCACGGCATCTACGGGGCCTGTGTTTAGATGGATCCAGAGGTACTGCACCCACGTCTTTGCCAGCCTGCCCAGAGCTGCTTTTCCATTAACAACATGGCGTGCCTAGCCTGGTGGGTCCGGCTGCCCAGCCAAGAGACTGTGCATTGACTGGTAATGGGAGATGGGCTAGCCTTGCAGTTGGTCCTTGTCCAGACCAGGAAAAAGAAAAAAGTGCCTTACCGGCCGAGATGACATGCAAAAAGCTAGAGCCTGCCGTTCTCGGGGCAGGGGCTTGTTTTGCATTCTGTACATAAGGTGCCTGCCTTAGGGCACGGGTATGTGAGTCACTTTGAGTGTACCTGGTTCTTGCCCCTTCTCACACACCTACGTAGGACGTCCTGATAAATTAAGGTTTTTATCCTCTAAACTGAGTGCCTTCTCTTGGTAATACCATATCCGATAACCCCCATCTCACCTAATGGGACGACCCAGGCAACCGAAACCTAGAAACCCGGGTCCCCGCCTCTGTTCCTCTCCCTCCCTGTACCCAGTCAGCCTCCATACTGCTGACTTCCCTCCTGAATAGCCCCCCAGCCCATTCCTCCCTCCATCGCCACTACCAGCAAATCGCCCTGGTCACTCTGAGGCTGTCCCACTAGCAGCTGTCCGTGTCTCACCCGTCCTCAGGCATCTGTCAGTGTGTCTTCTTCAGCTAGATCTGATGAGGTTCCTGCTGGAAACTTCAGCTTCCCACTGCTGACAGGCTGCAGACCAAGCATCCCTGCCTCCGCTTGGCCTTACACCATATTCAGCCACTTACATTTTTTGGGAATGCACCAGCTTTTTTTTATACCTCGGTGCCTTTCCATGTGTGCTGCCTGAAGTATTCTTCTTCATCTTTGTCCAAACAGCAAAGCTTTCGTCCTGTTCTGTTCAACTTCTCTATCTCACCACCTCACCTTCTGCAAAAACTGCTTTCCTCTGAGGGCTGGCACTGTGCCTTGTATCCATCTCTGTCCACATCTGTCACGCTGGAACAAAGTGGCCTGTTTCCATGTCTGTGTCCCCTGCTTGACCAGTTGCTGAGGGAGGCGAGGGGGTCCACTCTCACCCCCAGCTCCTGCACAGGGCTTGACCCCTGGGCCCCAACAGTAACGGTGTAAGTAAATATGGCTCCACTGATCCTAGGACCATTGCTTCCGACTTTGACTCTCACGGGAGTATTATGAACCATGAATATTTTGAGATCCATGTGAAAATAACCTAGCGGAACTGCACGATTAAGCTGGAGGATCCTGGTATCTTCACCCCTCTTCTCCGACGATTATGAAGTAAAAGGAACTGCCTTGATTTGGCTTCCGAATCTTGTACGCATTAAGGCATAGGTGGATCCAAAAAATCGGGTCTTGACTTCCCACTTGCTCTTCCTATACAAGAGCCTCCATTTATACTTTCCACACGTACTACAGCTTTCTGTCTTCCTAACAATGGCCCGAGGAGGCAGGTGCTGTCCCATTTTAAGAATAAGAAACTGGAGCTCAGAATGTTAAATAACCCCCTTGAGGACACGCAGCTGGTAAGGGTTTAGGTTCAAGATTTGAGCTCAAGCCTGTCTCACTCCAGAGCCTCCCCACCACCCCCGGGATGTTCAAACGTTTATGCTCATGTAACCTCTCCAAGAATTTAGAAAAACTATGTTCCCATCACACATTTTAAATAGACCTGTAAAAATTTTCATTTGAATTGATATATTTGGTTGAGCATATAATCCCTGGCATGTTTTAAATATTGACATTTTACACTAAACCTGTGAACATCATTCTTTTAAATGTATCCAGTGAAATTCAAATAACATAATGACTCCATCATCTATTTAAAATACGTCAATAAGTTTTTCATAGTCGGGCATGTTTCACTGTGCCTTTCTCTCCTTGAACTTATATTTCCACTCCATCTCCTCCATGGATTTCTTTTCCTAATACAGTATATTTCGTCATGAATTATTTTATTACTCTACTGCAACACATTTAGTATCGAAGTTAAAATTAATTCTTAAAAAATTTCCTGTGACTATAAGCAAGGCATTTAAATGTTTCAGAATTTCTCCTCAATAATTTTTTTTTTACTAGAAATGCTTCTCTTAACAAGGTGAAGAATTCATATCTTCGTAGCTCGCTATTACTTATTGCCAAAAGATTAAACATCAATTCTAGTCTTACCTTTTTCATTTTTATAGATATAAGGAGTCAGAACTTTTGTTTACATAAATAAGTGGGTAGAAATGAAAGTTTTGTTTAAAGTCACGCCATGCAATTCTTTGCATTGCCTCTGATCTGAATTTATGTGCTAAAAAAATCATACAGCGATCTTCATCAGAAAATATATATATTTTTAAAGATTTTATTTATTTGACAGAGAGAGAGCACAAGCAGAGGGAGCGGTAGAGTGAGAGGGAGAAGCAGACTCCCTGCTGGGTGGGGAGCCCGACGTGGGGCTCGATACCGGGACCCCACGATCACGACCTGAGCCGAAGGCAGACGCTCAACTGACTGAGCCACCCAGGCACCGCTCAAAAAATATTTTTAATGACCATCAGCTTTCAGTTCACTCCTGTAAAGTTCTCTTTCCTTTCTTAACAGTCAAAGAACTAGAAATCCATTTGACTTGCAAAAGGATTCGTATCCGTCGTTAGTCACTCTCTCAACCCCTACACGGTATTTTGAATTGTCCCTTTGTCCGGTCCCCTGAAGCGTGTGAGAAAGATCACAGTAAAAGAGGATATCTTGGGCACCTGGGTGGCTCAGTTGGTTAAGCGACTGCCTTCGGCTCAGGTCATGATCCTGGAGTCCCGGGATCGAGTCCCGCATCGGGCTCCCTGCTCGGCGGGGAGCCTGCTTCTCCCTCTGACCCTCCTCCCTCTCGTGCTCTCTGTCTCTCTCTGTCTCAAATAAATAAATAAAATCTTTAAAAAAAAATTAATTAAAAAAAAAAGAGGATATCTTGATCTCAGGCACGTACTCAGGCAAATCAGATAGAGGAAAAAGGACAAATGGAAACTGGGTAACTGGAAACCGATTTCTTTTTTTTTTAATTTTTTTTTAAAAAGATTTTACTTATTTGAGAGAGAGAGAGAATGAGAGACAGAGAGCACGAGGGGGGGGATAAAAGGGAGAAGCAGACCCCCCGCTGAGCAGGGAGCCCGAGGCGGGACTCGATCCCGGGACTCCAGGATCAGGACCTGAGCCGAAGGCAGTTGCTTAACTGACTGAGCCACCCAGGCGTCCCTGGAAATCGATTTCTTAAAACCATTTTGGCTCGGCCCTGGAAGGTTTAATGTACATACCCGGGTTTGAAGACAGCTGCCTTTTTCTACGTTTTGACCACTCCTTGGTCCTGTCCCGTAGGTCATTGCAGCCGAGGGAGAAATGAACGCATCCAGGGCTCTGAAAGAAGCCTCTATGGTCATCACCGAATCTCCGGCAGCCCTTCAGCTGCGGTACCTCCAGACGCTGACGACCATCGCAGCTGAGAAAAACTCCACGATCGTCTTCCCCCTGCCCATAGACATGTTGCAAGGCATCGTGGGGGCAAAACAGTGAGCCGCAGAGGCCAACGCAGAGATGCACCCGTCCCTTCCAGGGTAGAGCGGGGACCAAATCAGCCCTTAACCTGTAAGGAGAGAGGAGGGCGGGACCTCGACTAAATATTCCTTCCTCTCTCTCCTTTTCCATATGTTGACTGCAAGGTTCTTAGAATGTGTAGTGATCCTAGCAACAGATGAAGATTGTTAGCTTGTAAACACTGAGAAAGAGAAGGGGTGCGGGGAGGGGACTAGTGATTTATAGAAGATAATTTCTTACTCGTTAAAATATTTAAAAGTTCATATATTTAGATCATTATGTAATAGGTTAAATCCCCCTTCTTTTGACTTTTCAGTGGGTCGTTCTGCAACCTCTATCTGCAGCCAGGCCAAAGGCGAGAAAATAGGTTATAACCACCACTTGACAGCCTGGCTGAATAAATGCTTTGCAGAAAGCAGAGACCTTAGGCTACGACCAGCTTCTCTGGGCCACACGTGCCTTACTCCCGGGGAATCTTAAGGAAACATTCTTGCCATCTGTTTACTTTCTAATCCCAGGCCATGTTTCAAAATAATCCTCTCTCCAGAGGAGGCAATTTCTTGCCTGTACCTGTCAACACTGGAGGAAATGGTCAAGATCAGTGAGAAAGATGATCTTAACCCTTGAAAGACTTGTAAATCTGCTGCCACAAAAATCCTTTAAGAATAATATGTTTCTTTTCTTTTTTTGCTCAAAACTTCTTTGAGCCTCTCTACGACCAAATGATTCCCCTGTGGTCTTTCAAACCAGCTAAATACTTGTCACAAAAGTGCTTTTTTCTCACTTTTAACTATTTTCATATATCAGGTTCTCAATAGTTTGATTTTTTAAATGACACTTTCTCTAAGTTCTATAAACAACTCTTTATATACCCATTCGAATAGCTTAAGGACTAATACTTTTTAAAAAAATGTCTTCAGAAAGCCATTCTATTTTACTGTCTGCATGCTATTAACTGTTGTACACTGTGAAATATTTTGGTTATCAGTCCCGTTCATTAAATACTATAAGGAATTCACAGTATATTGGGCACATAATAGCCAATGAGCTTGGCGAGACACTGTCAAACTTAGGATATACATACGGATCTAGGTCTTTTTTCTATTTGCAGAATCATCTTTTTCTGTCACTAATGTCGTTGCCTAAAGAGGAAGTGGTCAGCCCCTCTGAACCACAGTTGCTTATTTTGCAGTAATAGGAAACACCTTCAGTTTTGCAAATGTTCTTGAATCTGAGCAACGTGGCATTCTTCCTGGTCCGAAAACCTGGCTGGCAACATTCCTCCTTGAGGAACTCAAGTTACTCATTTTAAATAATGCTCTTATCTCTTTGGTGAGGTGGCAACCCATAAGGACCAGGAAACAACTCCCTATCCTGGCTGAAAAATCTCTTCTCAGGCTTAGAGTAACCGTGCGTTCCGCTCCTGGAGTTTCCCTATTTGCAGATACCAGTCTTCGCCTCCCTGCCTTGTGGATTCATAGCCCAGTAGGGTGGGATTAAATTGCTTGAGAGGGAGGAAGCATAAAAGGGGTCTAGGGTGAGTGTTGGTAGAAGAGGTTTTTCCACATGGCCTCCCTTTCCAATGCTGTACATAATAAAGTGTGCACTTGTACTCATTTTCTTTGGGTGAGAGTCTGTTTCTGCCTGCATTTAGTGTCTGTGGACTTCATTTTTCAGAAGTGGCCCGGGAGATCCTCCCATCCTGGGCTGGCTGCGTTGGCTTCTTCGTGTGCTCTTTATGGACCAAAAAAGGAGGAGAGCTTACAGTCGTCCATCTGTCGTCTTTCTTGTCTAGGCTCCCTCTGGTGCACCTGCCCACAGATTTTCCCTGGGGGGTTTGAGATCCATGGATACCCTGAATGCGTCGCTAGTTTAATTTCCCTTTGCTTTAATACAGACAGGACAGGAACTCCCTTCCGTCACCCAGTGGTCTGTCACATCCCCTGTGCCTTGCACACTGCCTGGCCCCAAGTACACAACTAATACCCAAGGTCGGACACAGGCCCAAGGTCAGACACAGGATCCAAGCCCAGGCCGGCCTCTTCGGCTCCTGTCATGGCCCACCACAATGACGTACACGTTGTAGATGACCGAACACAAGGTCACTTTTTTGAGGGCAAAAATTGTTAGGAAGAGAAACTATGTGGTTGATGTGATAGTGTTCTCAGTTCACCATTTTGCCTTTGAGAGAGATAAAACAGGAAGTCCCAGCGACTCCATAGCCTCAGGCAGCTTCCTTTCTCGGAGCACTGTGGAGCTCTTGTCAAAGGCCACAGCCACCAATAAACTGAAACTGGCCAATAAACCACCTTGAATGGCACTAGAGGAAATGAATTCAGGTCTACTTGCAATTCGTCCTCCCACGAGTTTTCAGGATGTGAGCTGGCTCGTCTAGACAGGCCTCCACCTGCCTCTTATGGAAGGTTCTAGAAGCTCCAGGTGAAAATGCTGCTGTTGTTCCAGAACTCTGCATTTGTCAAGTTGATCACTTTGACTGTGAAAGTAACCCTTTGGGGTGAGGCAGGAGTTAAAAGATCAGGTCCAAACCCCTTCGCATGGTAGTTGAGGTTCCCCTGGGCCCTGCCCACCTCTCGGATGGGAGGCCCAGCCCTCCCCAGCTGCTCTGGCCTTACGGGCTGTCCCTGAGCATACCGTTCTCCCTCATCGCTCCCTCTGTACTTGCTGCACAGTCTGCCTGAAATGCAAGGAGCACCCCACCCCACCCCGCCCCGTGTCTCACCTGGAAAATTCCTTCTCCACTCCCCTTGTCACCTCTGCGATGAATCAGAATCTCTGGAGGTAGGGCCCCTGGGGCACCTGTGGTTTAAAAAAGCTCCCTGGGCGATCTGAGTGAGCAGCAGCTCTGGAAATGGCAGTGTAAACACACACACACCCTTCCTACCGTATAAACCTTCACACTGGCCTCTGTTCCCTGTCCCAGCCCCAGGAATGGGAGACTCCCTCTGGAACAGGTGGGGATCAGGAGGACAGGGGGCACGGGAACAAAATGGCGGAGAACGTGGGGAGAAAAGACCAGAAGGATAGAGGGGAGGGAAAGGGATCTGTTCCACAGCAGTTCCTTGCTCTGGTTTGGAACATCCATGGAGAAAAGCTCTAGAAGAAGCTCATGGAAAAGTCTAAAAGGGATTTTGTGACACTCTGAGCGTGAGCAGAGATTCACGGCCTGTGGGGGGCGGGGGACAAAGTGGGGCACAGAGGAAGTCCCTCTCCCACGGCTTTGGGAGCCTTCAGGGGCACCTTCTGTGACGGTAACTTCAGTAGCCGAGGAGATTTCTCCAAATAGCTTTGGGGCAGCAGAATGACTCACGGAAGGCAGAGGAAGCCAGGAAGGTGTAGGCAGATTAGTTACAGGGCATGATGGCTGGGAGAAGGCACCTTGTCCAGGCTTCTAGGCAGCGAATGCAAATGGCTAAGGGGCCCAGCTGCTGGCTTTGAGCTCTGTCCCCACAGGTGCACCAAAGCCACGCCTCCTGATGACGGTGTGGAGTGGGGAGATAAGACACCACAGCCGCTCCTGGGGGGAGCGCAGCTCCTTCACTGGCTGATGGGACTGTGGCTCAGGAACACTTTGAATCAAACAGATATTTGCACCCCTGTGTCCACAGTGGTCTTGTTCACAATAGCCAGAACGTGGAAATGACCTGAGTGCCCACCGATGGATGAATGGATAAACCAGATGTGGTGTATACACACAATGGAATAGTAGTCAGCCACAAAAAAGGAATGAAAATGTGATATTTGCTGCAAAATATATGAATCTTGGAAACATTATGCTAAGTGAAACAAGCCAGACACAGAGGGCAAATTTTGTATGGGAAAAGGCAAATTCATGGAGACAGAAAACTGAATAAAGGTTACCAGGAGCAGAGAGGAAGGAGGAACGGGAGTTACTGTGTAATGGGCACACCATGTATGTTGGGGATATGAAAAAGGTTTGGGTACAGATCGTGGTGGTGACCTCACAACACCGTAAACGTATTTAATGCTACTGAATGCCACTTACGAATGGTCAAAATGAGTATTATATGTAGTTTTCCACAATAAAAAATAGCAAAAATGGGACTATGCAATTAAAAAAGCTTTTCTTTTGGCGGTTTTGGGTTTTTTTGTTTTTTTCCTTTCGCTCAAGCATTCCCCGACAAGCTCTGCCAGACTTGCCTGGACTACACAGCCATCTGGGGTGGGGCCCCCTCCCGAGTCCCTTCCACACAGGCCGTTCCCCTGGAGCCATCTCTCTGCACGTCCCACCTCATCCTGGCATCAGCTTCTCGAAGGTCCAGGATTCACACCCAGCATGAGTGAAGCTCATCCACCAGTGCAAGGGCAAAGGCAAGGCCCCTCCCTGGGCACTTCCAGAAGAATCACCAGGACAGACGGAGCCGCGGCAGGCTCACACACTTCCAAAAGCTTTTTATTGAATTCAATTTTCCAAAAGCACAGATACTTGAGACAATTTTCGCAAGGACCCTGAATTTTCACGTGGCTGTTTTAGGCTACAGTAAAAACACACTCACACACACCAGAGAGGCCCTGCTCACTGTAAGGTCTCCGACGGATGGACTGTTAGAAAAGGCACTGACCGGGGGCAGGGGTGGGGTTTCTCCTTCAGGCTGCCAGTTCAGCCATGGCCCTGTCCAAGGGGTCCACAGACCAGTAGCTGTCATCCCAGCCGAGGAACCAGCCCACGAAGGAGGGAGGCTCAAAGCCTTGCTTCACGATGGTGATGGGGGTCCGCCTGTCGCGATTAGCTGGGTCCGTCTCGATATATCGCTTAGCTGTAGATACACATGTGCAGGAAAAGGAAACCCCAGAAATCCTTAGTGATTCCTTCCCCAGGGGGAGGTGCTTCGGGGCAGGAGCTGCCTAGGCTTCTGGTTTTACTGTCTCCAATGCCCAGTCTCTGCACTAGACACCACCATCCCTTAAGGGCAATGACCCCACATGGCTCTCTTCCACCATCCTGCCCGTGAACCCCAGAAGGGACAGGGGTCACAGTTCAACTTCCTCCTTCACAAAGTTTTTATCATTTCTCACTCCTGCTCTCCCCTACTGGGAGATAGTAAAGAACCAGCTTTAGGGTTCCAGTTCCCAATCAGATCTGGTCAGCTACTAGGGCTCTAGTCAGGAACTCCCCAGACCCATGTGGGAAGCTGTTCCCACCACACCACAGGACACAGACCCACAGGCACACTCGGTCCTCACCAGAGCTCAACGCTTCTGTCTTCTCCTCTTCTTGAGAATCCTTTCCAACCCAGACAAAGACCTAGAGTGAGATGTGAAATGAGGCGGGTAGGAAGGTCCCAGCCACAGGGAGGGTCCGGGTGCTGGATGTGGGACACAGCCCGCAGCTGACAGAGCCCACACACCAGGACTGGAAGGATCTGGAACCAAGTCTGCAAACTGGTGACCCACCAGCATGCTTTGTCAGCCCACCCACCATCACATGTTGGTCTGCAACGTCTTTTTAGACAAGTTTAATTACCAGCTTACATTAACATCTAGAGTTGCCAGTTCTCTTGAAAACTTGGAGGATCTGGCCTTCACCTTTGTGTGGATGAAGCTGAGCAGCAGCTCCCCTGCCCCCACTTCAGACGAGCAGCTCCAGTTTGCCTCGAGCTCCAGCAGCTCGTGTCCCCCCGATCCCAGCCCCTCACTCACTAACATTGCTGACCACATGCATCAGGCACGGAGGTTGAGATCCCTCTCTAGAAGTGCATGAATGATCCCTCTATAGGGATCAGCAAGTGAGTGGCCAAACACATGCTCACAACAAATATGCCCTGAGCCTGCTACGTGCCATTTCTGTGTGTCTGGGCCGCATAGGTCTAAGGCTTGGAAAAAGTAGAAGTTTTGAGCTTGAATGCAAGTTTTGTAATACAAACATATTTATGCATCTCTAACATATTTTAAAAAGCACCTGTCACTGATACACTGATATTAGACAATAAAACACCAGACTTGATTTCTCTTATCTACAAATGTGTTCCCTGCTGAGCTAGAAGCCCCTTCGTGGCAGGTACTGTGTCTATTTTGCTCATCATAGGACTCCAGCATTGTTCCTGGAAGACGGTGTAGGAAATGCTGAGTGAATGAATAAGCAGATGAACGAACAGATTATGTAGCCAGGGGAGCAACTGGTAACAATAGCTGAAGGGCTCAAACTGTGAACATTCTGGCACCGATCTTCCCACTGGGCATCCCAAGCAGAGGTAGTGGGGAGACTTATGCCTTTGGGGCTGCCATCTGTAACCGATAACTCTGATAGGAAGGGTTATTGACTGCCATCCCCACGAGAACGTAAGCCCCGTAAGGGCAGGGGAGTGTCTGCTCTATCCCTAGCATCCGGATCAGTGTCTGGCACGAAGCAGGTGCTCAGTTAATATTAGTCGACTGAATGGCTCCATCCCCATCCGGTCCTACACAATAGTCTTCCCTAGGAGAAGAAGCAGAGAGCTCAGAGCCTTCTAAAACAGAAGGAGATGCAGTCTGAAACTTCCAGATGTCACTCTGTGGACAGTTTATGCATATGACATGCTAAATTCAAGTTTCTTCATCAATAGATTTAAAGTAAGAGTTCACACTCCGCTAAGGCCTGGGAGAGAATGCTGGTCATCTGATTTGCATTTATATGGTACTTTGCAGTTTGTGATGTGATCTAATCTGCATCTCATCTTAGTGAATGAGGCAAGGTAGGTACCATCACTCCCATTTTGCAGAGGAGGAAATGGAGGCCCAGAAGGGGGAAGGGACTCAACTGCAGCACGGGGACCTTTCCAGTAACACCTGGCAACTGATCTTAGAGCTGGATGTCTAGCTCCTCCCACTCCCTCAGCCCAGACAGCCTACACCTTCTGTCCTTCACCCACCTGGTCCCAGGTGTCCAGGAGCATGACGTCATCTGTGGCCAGGTCTTCCTGCATGAGCTCGCCAGGAACCTCTTCGATCTGGGAAGGAACAGAAGGGGTTAATGAAAGCTTACCAGCCCCCGCTCCCCCGAGGCTCCTTCCCCTGGCTGGGCTCACTGGGTTTGCACCCAGGAAGGAGTTGCTCCAGCCGCCCAGGAAGGAGTTGCTCCAGCCGGCAGGGGATCCTTCCTCCGTACTGTCTGCCTCCCCATGGGGGATGGGGGAGCAGAGGCAGAGACCTCCGCGGGGGCTCACCACAAAACGTCCGATCTTGTTGGAGCAGGCAAAGAGGCGAGGAGGGTGGGCGTCCATCTTCTTGTCCTTCAGCCGCGGGGACGTGCGGTAGACAGCCTTGCCGCCCAGGGCCTCCCAGAAGCTGTCTGTGAGGGGAGACCACAGCAGTTGGTCCCCTGACACCACCTCCCCCAGCACGCTCCTCAGACCTCATGGTAAAAACCCTGCCCTAGAACGACCCAGTGCTCTCAACCCCCCTCCACCCAGGGGACCAGAGAGGGAGAGGGCCTGAGGGAATCTGAAGGTGATGAAACAGAGACCAGAGAGCCGACTTGGCAGCACGCACACAGGCAGGACTACCTCTGGCTTCTGAATGACGACAGCACTGCGGGCTGGGGATAATTATCCCTGCTCAACAGACAGGGTGACGGAGGCTCAGAGAGGGTAATCCACTCACCCAACATCACACAGCTAGTAAGTGGGAAAGCCAGGGTACAAATCCTGTCGGGCTCCAACCCACCCCACCCGCCCGATTCTTTCCACTACACCTGCTCTGTCCACATGTGGCTATTTAAGTTCATTAAAATTAAATACAATTAGACATTCAGTTCCTCATTCTCATTAATTCCCAGGAGCCATATTTCAAGTGCTCAGTAGCCACATGTGACTAGTGGCCACCATATTGGACCTGGGCAGGTATGAACATGTCCAGCCTCTCAGAAAGTCCCACTGGACAGTGCAGCTGAAGACTGAGCTGCTCCTCCCCACTTCTACTGAGCATCAGGCGGGAAGGAATGGGCTCATAGCAAGAGCAGAGAGACTGAGGGCTGGCGTAAAGAAGATGTGCCCACCTATGTTCGGGAAACAGAGCAGGCTTGTGGCAATTCTATCCTTGGAGATTCTGAAGATTAGGAGAGGCTGCTACTCCTGCCTGTCTTTCAAGGCTTCCTAGCAAGTGACCACCTCTTCCAGCAGCCCTCCTTGAATGCCCCAGCCCACACTGAACTCTCCTTTCTCGTAGCTCCTGAAGGCCTCCCTCTCACTGACCATAGCCCTCAACCTGCTTTTCTTGAGCACTCCTTCGGGGACAGGCACTAGAAGGGGTGAGGATCCAGAGCCCCACCCCCCAAGCAGAAAGAAGGGAGGGAACCTAAGAGCTGCAGTCCCCAGAGAGCAGCAGGCCCCTCCGCCCCCAGCTCCTACCTGGCTCACTGCCTTCTGCCACCTGCACAGGTTGGACCCGCAGGACCCTGAGCAGCTCCCGGGCCCCCGTCTTCTCCACCTCGCTGGCTCCGGCACCCACCCACAAGTAGGTGGCCGAGGGAGTTTTCAGGACAAAGGCATCATTGGAGTTCAGCGCACCAGCCTTAGGAATTATCTGGGAAGGCAGCGCTCGATTAATCAGAAACCAGACCAAAAGTCCTCAGCCCCCTCTTTACTGCCCAGGAGACCCTGCAGCAGGACCAGCTCTTAGATGGAGACTTGGAAGAGCACCCCCATCACAGCTGAGAGCACAGACTTTGGACAATGAGGGGCTTAGTTGATTCCCATGATTCACTAACGTGCTGTGGCTCAACACGGTCATTCTAGAATTCTGGGCTGCATTAACAGAAGTTGAGTGCCCAGAACAAAGGAGGTGATAGTCCCATTCTCCTCTAGGCTGCTCTGAGCATCCTGTAGGAGTATGTTCAGGTCTGCATCTTCTGCCATAAAAGGGACAGAGACCACGTGGCATATAATCAGGAAGTGTCCAGATGGCGAAGAATGGACTACCTGTTAGGTAGTGAACTTTCCATTATGGAAAGTATGCAAGGAGCCCCGGGCATCCTTAAGACATGAGGAAGTCTAAGACATACAATTCTGCTTGCCAGGCCAGGGAAGTTACAAAAACCTCCTTCTTAACTCCTGACCCAACCGCCCCCTCCCCCAACCAGTCCTGTGCCCAGACATCTGCCCATCGAGCATGGGAGGTTTCAAGTAGGCCAATCCCTCCTGGGGTTCAGGGCCTGGGCCTTACCTCAACGGCTCTGGTGGCTCCAGAGCTGCTGGCCCGGACCTGGAAGAGGCGGGTACTGGCAGGGGCCGTCTGCCCGCCCTCACGGGACGTGCCACCCTTATAGATGATCATAGGTTTCCCGCCAAACAGGCTCATGAGGTGGGCTGGCTCCTTGCCTTGGACCACACGACTCTGGCAGGGTGACAGGACAGCAAGTCAGGCAAGGAGAGTGCGGGCATTCGTCCTTCTGTGCGGCAGCAAGCTCACCCCCCAGCCCAGCCACTATGGCCTAGGCCCATCCTCCAAACAAGGCCAGCACGCAGGTGTCTGCACGTGGTGGGGCGCATGACCCCACAGCACACGGGAGCTGGGCGGGGAAATGGAGAGTCCCCGGGAAGCTGGAGACAACGCCACTGCCTCATGTCCCCCGGGCACTGCCTCGGCTGCCCTCCCTTCCCATGAGGACCTGCCTTGCTGACCCTGAGTCTAGTCCAAGAACAAAGAGAACCAATGTTTGCAAATATTCCCTTAAATAGAAACACATGGATTGTTCATGGACATTCTTCCAGAATGGTGACGCCAGCTCAGGGCATGAAAGACGGCAGAGGGGTGAGAATACAGCTTCTAGACATGGAGAGACCCCTCTTGCACAGCCAGAGGGACCTCTTAAACCTATAAATCCCTTCACATCACATTTACCAGGGAGCAATATCCCCTTGTTCTCAGGGTTAAGGTCAATCCTCACCATGGCTTCTGGGTGGTCTGGCCCCTCTGCGTACCTCTCGAGACTTCTCTCATGGCACTCGGTCCCTTGGTCTACTGCTCAATGCCCCCTCTGACCTCAGTGCCTTTGCATATACTCTTCCCTCTGCCTGAAATGTGCCTGCCCAATTCCTACTCACCCATTGGGTCCCAGCAGAAAAGTATCTTCCTAAGGAGGTCCTTGTCTAATCCAGTTAGATCCTCCCAGGGATCTATTATGTCCTTACTTAACACACATGTAACTGGGGACTATTATGGGGGCCAGGTATGGCTCTAAATTTTTTACTAAGATTAACTCTTCATCTGCAAGGCAATCCTGGGGCAGAGAGAGGATACTTTGAGACTACAAAGGTACAGAGAGGCTAAGTGACTCATTCCTGGTCGCCCAGAGGTAAGACAGGATTCAAAGGTAAGACAGCAGGCTGCCTCCACATCCGCCCTCTGACTGAGTGGCCACACTGCCTCTCCTGAATGTCTGAACATCTTTCTCCTCCCCACACTACAAACCGTATGAGCGCAGGGGCGCGACCTGTGTGTTCAGGGCTGCAGATGGTGTCGGGCACACGGGAGCCCTGCACAAATGTTTGTGGGGTGGGTGGACAGTCAGCTAGAGGAGTGACCCCATGGACGAGGTGCATCACCTGCACAGGGGACCCCCCGAGCTCCTCATCCAGCTGGGCAGTCAGGATGGCAGACGCAGCGACCTCATCCTGCGTGGACTGGGCACCCTGCCTGAGAGAGGAGATGATACTCAGCACCAAGGTTTGCACAGAACCCAGAGTGTCTCCCTGGTCCCGGGCCTTGAGAAACCCACACGCCACAATCCCAGCTCAGCACCTGGCCTTCTTCTGAGATCTGAGCAAAACCAGTGGTCTCTCTTATCCTAAATGTGCCCTGTGGGGGGCCAGCGGGCTCACCCCAGGCAGAGCAGCCACGAGGGAAGGTGCCGGGAGATGCCAAGACGGAGAAAGGCGGCCAGGACATTTCTCACAGGGGACAGACAGGTCAGAGAACAGCAAGTGGGACATGAGCCCCTTCGCAGGGAAAAGACATCAGTACTCATAGCCTCATGTGAACCTGCTCAGAGAAGTCCGTGCAGATGTCCCCCAAAAGGATCCAAGCTGCTCGCCCTGAGAGGGGAGATTGGGCAGGGGCTTTGCTTTCCACCCCACCTCTTCCTATACTGTCCAAATTTCCCATAACTAATGTGTTATCTATAGAAGCAAACAAAATCTGACAAATCAAGTTGAGGATGCAGCTACCGTTTTTTAAAAAAATGCGTTCTTCTGAATTTTGTACCATGTGTATGTATTACCTAGTCAAAAAAAAAATTCTTTGAAGCTGCTTTTAAAAGTCTGACGTTGTCAAATGGAGAGGCGTTCTACAAAATAACCCACCGGCACTCTTCCAAAGTACCAAGGTCATGAGAGAAAAGACTGAGGAGCTGTCACAGATTAGGACTTGGTGATTAATCACTGAGGAGGCATGATGACTAAGTGCCATATGGGATCCTGGGTTAGATCCCAGGCCAGAAAGAGGACATGAGTGGGGCAACTGGTGAAATCCAAGGAAGGTCTACAGATTGGTAAATAGTATTGCATACTATGTTAATTTCCTGGTTTTGATCATTGTATTCGGGTTAGGTAAGATACGCACAGGGAGGGAGATGTGTAATGGGTACATCGAAACTGTACCATTTTTGCAACTTTTCAGGAAGCCTCAAGTTATGTCAAAACAAAAAATTTAAAGAGGAAGACATCCAACCATCATCAAAAAGTTTTGAGATGGTATAGTAAGAGCAATACAAGTTAAAAATATACTGAGATACTGTCTTATCAACGATAAGGTTGACAAACATCCAAAAGTTTGACAACATAGTCCACCAGTGAGGCCATGGGGAAACAGACTCACTGGTGCTGCTGGGAACGCAAAATGCTACAAAGTCCATCTAGGGAAACTGGGCACCATCTATTAAAATGACAACTGCATTTAGTCTTTGACCCAGCAATCCCACTTCTGGGAATTTACCCTACAGACATTTTTCTACACATTCAAATGATATTTGTTTAAAGGTCACTAATCATAGCAATGCTTGTAATAGCAAAAGACTGGAATCAATCCAAGTATGCATTCACAAGGAATTTGTTAAACAAGCAACAGTGTAGCCACACAGCAGAATATTATGCAGCTGTAAAAGAAAAAAAAAAAAAGAACAAGGAAGTACCCTCCGTACTGACATGGGTCCATCTCCAAGAAGTACTAAGTGAAAAAAGCAAAGTACATAACAATATACACAGTATGCTATCCTTTGAAGGGTAGGGAAGGGCGGGAACTAGGTAATATAGTCCTATTTGCAGGAAGAATTACTGGAAGAATATATATAAAAAACAAATGAAAGCCATTACAGAGGGGTGGGGATTGGAGAATGGGGTGAAGGGGGTTGGGATGGGAACAAGATTTCTCAACAGATACCTTTTTATTGTCTTGATTTTTGAATTTTGTGAATGCATTGCCCATTTTAATGGAATTAAAAAAAATTTTTTTTTAAAGAGAATTTTTTCATTATTACGTTATGTTAATCACCATACGTTACAGCATTAGTTTTTGATGTAGTGTTCTATGATTCATTCTTTGCGTATAATACCCAGTGCTCCACGCAGAACGTGCCCTCTTTAATACCCATCACCAGGCTAACCCATCCCCCCAGCCCCCTCCCCTCTAGAACCCTCAGTTTGTTTCTCAGAGTCCATAGTCTCTCATGGTTTGTCTCCCCCTTCGTTTGGAATTTAAATTTTTAGATTAGAAAACACGTGGTAGGTACAGTGCTTGGTGTGGAATTGTGGGAGGGATCTTCTGTTTGCTTCTCCCTACTCACTGCATCTCCTACAATGGACATGTCATATTTTTGGAAGAACGGTTTAAACGTTGTTACGAGAAATAAGACAAGAGGCATTGCCTCGAGGATAGGAGCCCTCCCTCACAGTGTGGCCATTCCACCACAGGCCTCTCAGCCCCATGCCATGCTCAGGGCCCAGTCGGAGCCCCCCCCCACATCCCATCCCCCAGCGCATGACCCCACAGCCTCACCAGTTGTAGATGATCTGTCCCTGACGGCCACCGTGACGGTAGTTGTACAGAATGATGTAACTGTCCCCACCGTAGAACTGCCCGTACATGGAGGGGTCCACAGGCACTTTGTTGGAGCCTTCGATTCTCCAGATCTGCCAGGACAAGGCCAGGCTCAGATGCGGTGCGGTTCCCCCCACCCAGACCCCCCCAACTCAGGCCAGTGGGGAACCGCGGGGTGGTGGGTCAGGGTTACACAACAGGACAAGCTTTTTATACGCGGCTCCACTTGGGCTCAGGCTGAACCTAAAGAATTTGCCCCAATCACTGAGCCACTAGGATTCAAACCCCGGATCCTTACATGACACCCCCACCCCACCCACCTCCTCGGAGTGGTCAGCACAGGCATGGGGAGCTGCACGGTGGTATTTAGGCCGTGCTTTCAGCGAGGGTAACACAGTGAGTGCCCACCTCCAAGTGTCGTGAGGATCAAGTGAGTTCACTCTCGAAAGTCCAGCACCGTGCCTGGCACAGGGAGACGACCGCCGTGTAGCTGGCAGCCACTCTCATTATTAGAATTGTGATTGAGGTGATTATTAGCGATACGGTCATCGGCATCGTTAGGGAGTTATCTGGATTGTACAGATCACCTCCAGAAGCAGGGGCATCCCTAGGTGACCTCAGAATGACCCTGCTGGCACGTGTCTTCCCAGAGCTCCAGTGACAGTTTTCCCAAGCGGTCATGAGGTCCTGCAGCGCCACCTGGTGGTACTTCGGAGACACTGCGCCCTCCAAGACCAAGAATCTCCAGACCTTGAAAATTCTAGGTGAGGGGTGGGATTAAACCCCATTTTATAGGTGAGAAGAGTGAGGGTCACTCAGCCAGGCTGCCAGAGCTCTTTTCACCTGTGCTACCCTGAACATTTTTACTGCATCCTGCCCTCCCACTGAAGTATGAATGAGTGATAATTATACCAATGGCAAAAATAAGAATAAATAAAAATGAACACTTTTGCTGTTTCTATCATGTAGAATAGAAACAAACAAGTAGACTCTACTTCATAAACATCTCTGAACCCCAGCCCCCACCTCTCCATCTTCACTGTGGCTTCCTGGGAGCCAGGCTGTCTTCTCTTACCTATACAATTACAAACATCTCCTCATAGGGTCTCAACCTTCATTTTCCTGCCTCTAATCCATTTTCACGGCAAGTTTTGAAAGCAGAGAATTGAGCTTGTTACATGTCTGCTTTTAAAGCAAGAAAAAGAAAAAACCCTCACTTGCACCCACTGGTTATGGGATCAAGTCCACGGTCCTGGACACGGCATTCAAGGCCCTTCCTTGAGGATGCAGTCAGCCCTACGCTCTTGGGACAGTTCCCTGCCTGGAATACCCACCATTCTTCCTCTCTGGCAGCAAACTTTGACTCATCCTCTGAGGCCCAACAGAAGGGTCCCCACCTCTGTGAAGACTGTTCCAACCACCCCACCCCTTTTGCCCTTTCTCTGTTCCCATAATCTGTGTGCTCGCCTCCAACCTTCCACCGACAGCACAGGTCTGAGCAATCAGCTGTTGCTGTGCTTGCACCAGGCACTCCTTGCTGGCAGGGTGACGTCTGAGACACTTGGCCTGGGGCCTGGCAAACAGTAGGTGCTTGGGGTATATTGGCTGTAAAAATTAACTGAGGCAAAAGAATCCCAACCACCAAGACTGTGGTCAAAACCTCATAGAGGAAGGGCCTCAGGGAAGCAGGAGGCAATGCATGAGCCAGAGGTGCCTGGGAGGGAGCACGGGAGGGGCCTGGACACCCCCACGCAATCCCCCAGGCACCTGTTTCTGGCCTGAGCCGTCGTCATCCATGCTGTGCTGGGCTGCCATGGCAGTGGACGTGTGCAGGGTGGCAGCATCGAAGGGCATGCGCTCCACATTGGCAATGTGGCTGGAGAGGTAGGCCAAGCCTGGGCCATCTGTCTGGTCTGGGTCCCGCCAGTTCTTGAAGAACTGCTTGAACAGCGGGGTCTCGCCACCCTCAGGAAGGACGGAGACCTGGACAGGTGAGGGAAGAGCAGGATGGGGGCGGGCTCAGGTCCCCCTGAGGACAGGGGCTGCCAGGCAGAGGTCCTCAGAGGAGACTCAGACACCCAGTCCGCACTGAGGCGGGTAGGGGAGGCCCACCCCGTCCCAGCCCCACCCCACCCGACCTGGACCTGTCCTCACCGTGCGGCTTGGCTCCAAGGCTCACCTGGGTCTGCCTGGGGTAGTCCATCTTGGAGATGAAGTCGGAGGCCGTTTTGAGGGCAGCCTTCCTTTCCTCCATGTTGGCCTGCTTGCCTGTCGGCAGGTGGGGGGTGAGGCACCCGGGGTCAGTGCTATGTCCTAACATCCAATGGTCCAGGGGAAGCAGCAGCCGAACTTCCCTCCCTATTCTTCTGACGCTGCAGACAGCCAAGACCAGACCCCTCCACCCAGAGATGACTGCTCCTAGAGCCCCTGGGGGTCCAGCTGGGGGTCGTAACTGATGGTAGTAACCACAGCAACCGTTGTGGTCCATTTACAGAGCATGTACTCTGTGCTCAGAACTGTCCATAGCTGATTTCATTTAATTCACACAATGACCCTTTGTGATAAAGATCATTATTAACTTGTCCCACTGACATATAAGAAAACCAGGGTCTTAGAGAGGTTAGCTGACTTGTCCAAGGCCACACAGCAAGAGGGAAAGCTGTGACTCTGAAGTCCACACACCACACCCTCGGGCCCCCTTCCTGCTCCTAGGCCACCTGTCCACAGTGGGGGCCTCCTCCCACTCCCCAGTCTGAAGTTCATGCCAACCTGAGAGCCTCCCCATGCCTGCACAGCTCCTGGCCAGCAGGTGCCAACCCGCAGTCCCCAGCCTTCCTACTGCCAAGGCTGAGGAGTCCAAAGAATAATAATAATGGCCATAAGTGCTCTATCTCTCTCTTCCTCTCTGCCCTTCTCTGTGCACCCACTGCCTCCCTCCCCCTTCTGTCCTCGTCCCCAGGACTAATGGTAGAGCATCCAAGCAGGATGCTGATGGGTCCTCTCAGAAGCATCTGGGCCAACGTTTTCCAAGAGCCTCTCATCATCAATCCCACAGGACATTCCCCACAGATTCCATGGACCCCTAGCACAGCATTTCCCAAATAGAAACCAGATCACTTTTGTGAAAAGCCCCAAGATACATTAGCAAGTTAAAGGTTCTTAAAAGGCCTGCAGTAAACAAGCCTGTTAACAGTGTTGCCCATAAACTTATTTGACCACAGAAATATACACTTTTTTTTTTTCTTTACAGGCTGCCAATTAGCCTCTGAGAGAACTGGTATTATAACATACCTGGGAAACACTGGTTTTAGCCCAAATGGGAAATCTGAGGCCCAGAGAGGGTAAGTCAAGTGCCCAAGATCACAAAGCGAGTCAATTGTAAAGCCACTGGCTTCAGAACAACACTCGATTGCTATTCTGGAGGCTGCCGTGCCCCAGGGTGCCTGCCACACACACTCTACCCTCCCAGGGCTGTAGGAGCTCCCACGAGGGCCTGGGGGCTGTCAGAAACCCTTTCCCTGCCCCCAGTACCTTTCCAGACAAAGATTTTCCCATCTCTGCCATGGTCCAGGATGAAGCAGTCTTCAGACTTCAAGGCCCCCTGGGCGAAGGGGTTCTCATCAGCCACGAGGGAGACCGACATGGTGCCCTCACCATTGGAGACCTGAGGGGACGAGGGACAGGAGGCCCAGAACATGAGTGACCTCCACCACTTCGGCCTGCCCAGGTGGGACCCCCAGGCTGACACATGGGTTGGCCCACATCCCAGCTGCCACCCCAAAAACACGGGAGAGTAACACCCAGACCCACGTCCCCAAGCTCTGAGGTATACTCAGGTTTTCTTTCCCCTTCTCTGCTTTGCCAAAAATCACACCTGCAACCCACATACACGTGTAACGTGGAAACTGCACACAGAAAGGGAAGTGGGGTAAGACGTGGGCATGCAGGTGGCACAGGAGATTTGTACAGTTGGCCGAGGAGACAGTCAATGTCATTCGTTAAAAAAAAAAACAAAAAACGAAGGTAGAAAGATATAAATGCAGATGCAGTGTGGTATCCTGGATTGGAATCGGGAATGAGAAATTGGGGAAACCCGAATCAAGTCTGTTGTTTAGTTAACAGTGTTGAACCAGTGTCAGTTTCTTGGTGTTGACAAACGTCTCTGGTTATGGTAAGATGTTAAGGAAAAGCCGGATGAAGGATATGTGGAAACCTTCCATCCTATCTTTGCAATTTTTCTGCAAACCTTCAAATTATTCCAAAATGAAAAGCTTTCAGGAAATTAAAATGAAAGTGTGCCATGCTAGTCAAAATTCAAAACACTGACAATCCCCAGTGTTGACAAGGTTCCAGATAATCTGGGAGCCCTTCCAGAGTGCAGTTTAATAATGTATCAGAACTTTAAGTAACAAACGCTCTACACTTACTGAGTACTTACTATGCACTGGGCACTGTTCTGAGCAATTTGTATAATTTAATAATTTATGCCATTGTAGAACTCCTTTAATCCTTGCAGCAACCCTGCGATAGTCCTACAGTATCCCCCATTTTATTCACAAGGAAACCAGGGCACAGAGAGGTTTAAGTAACTGAACAGCTAGAAGGCCATCCTGGGATTCGAAGACAGGCAATCTGACTCCAAAACTGGTATTTTCAATCACTGACTTATTATTCAGGCTTTGACCCCAAAATCCACGTCTGGGAACTTGCCCTAAGGCTTTACTCGGCACAAGTGCACGGAGAGGGACTCTTTGCAATCAGAAAGGGTGGATACATCCTAGTGTCCATAAATGTCTGTTGAGATTCTTACATTCATAAAATAGAATACAACAGAGCTACTACAAAGGGCCATCTAGATCACTGTTGTAGAAAGATATTCCTGGCCACGCTGAGAGGGAAAAAGAAGGTCACAGAAAAGCATGAATACTTTGGATCCATTTATACCAAACAGAGATGGAAAAGTGTGTAATTAGATACAGAAAGATGTAATCTGGACCTTCTTTCACTAAAATGATAGCTGTGTAACCATGGTAACCCTTAAAAAGGGTACGGGAGAGGCTGGTTTTTTAAAAATTGAGTTTTGTTACTTTTATAATTAAAACATTTTAAAAATAGTACTTGTTATCTTAAACTAGTGAAACTTCATTGACTTTAATTTTCTTTTTATGCTCTGGAGTATTGCTTACTATTTTCTTCAATGAATATACATTTCTTTATAATCAGAATAAAAATCAATGTGGTGTTTCTTTGGAGGTGATGGAAATCTGCACCCCATTTTGTTGTGATTTTACCACAAATAAGCTGAGGGCTTGACACGAGTATCATGGGCTCGGCCAGGCTTTCACCCAGAGCTCAGTCATGAGGCCAGAGTTCCTCAGCTCAAGCTCAGCCTGAGTTTTAAAAATCACAAGAAATAAATTATAACTAAGTAACTACACACACACACACACACACATACACACACGCCCATTTCTATAGTACTTCCCCAAGTATTTTCCTAAACATTTTCCCATGTTTTCTCTGTGGACTCCTAGAAATCCTGCAAAGTTGGCCTTACTGTCCTACTCCCCACCCACTTTACAGATGAGGAAACTGAGACCTAGAGAAAGACTACGTGCCGCCCAAGACGACACAGATGAGCATGATGTAAATGTGTCTACCTACAGTTGATCAAATTCTCTTATTCCTGGTGTAGGAAGGCAAAGGAAGTAGCTGGATGTCCGCTGGAGACATGTGGGAGCCGAGCCCCCGCCCGAGGGTGCTCTGCTTCGGGTCCCATGGCGGCAGAGCTCGGGAAGACCAAGTCCCCCACCTCCCTGTCCTGACCCCACACCCAGGAGACAGAGCAGCTGAGGCTCACCTTGTAGAGCTTGGCCAGCCTGCGGTTGGCCGCATCCTCCTTGGCTGTGTCTTCCATACCTGCAGGCAGAGCCGGCTTAGGGCCCAGCACCTGCAGGAGATGAGAGAGGGAAGAAAGTCCGGCCTTGACCTCAGGGAGGGGCCTGGGCTCCTCAGAGAGCTCCCTCCCCAGGCAGGCAAGGACCCTCCGGGCATCCACCGTGACACCCTCCACTAAGGGTAGGACCCCCTCCAGAGACGTCCTGCATCTCTTCACATGTCTCCTGTGTGCGGGTCTCAACCAGAGCTGCCTGTCAAGTCCTTCCCTCCCTGTTGCCCTGTCCCCGGGAGCTCCGTGAGAACACCCAGCTCCTCCACCCCCAGCACAGGCCTTCAAATATTCATGCTCCCATTTCCTCCCAGGCTTTCTCAGAATGATAAACACCTTCCCCCACACGGCTTTAGGTGATCCCACTCATTGCTCACACCCACGAGGCACCGATGATCACTCTCCTTTTAGAGGAGGAACCTGAAGTCCAGAGAGCTCAAGTAACTTGTACACACAGCTATGAGGTAGCTAAGTCAGAATTGGAACCCAGATCCCTGTGATTTCACAGCCTATTTTCACTCTTCCATTCTGGGCTACTCCAGAGTCAACAACCCCAGCTACTGCTGCTTCCAAGCCATGGTTGGTGTCCAGGCTCCTCCCCATAATAACCTTCTGCTCTTCCTAAAAAGTGGAACTCAACGCCCCCAGACAAGTAGAAGCCAAAGGGCATAGAGCAGAGCTTATGGTCTCCTCCTTTTCCTGGTGAATTCTGCCTCTATTGATATGTCCTCAAAGCACAACGGGGGGCAGTGCCATCCTGCAGTTGCCTGAATGGGCCATAAATCACTAGGAACGATCAGAAGAGGAAAGAGGGGATTGGGTCAGTTGTCTCTTTCTGATCTGGCTCCAGTTCCAGGATTGCTCTCAGAAGATGCCATAACCCTCCTCCTCAGTTCCTTGGGAGGACCTGGCCCTCCCAGCTGGAGGGTGTGGCTCATAACCCCAGAAGGCACCAGGCCCTGGGATTCCAGCCCCACCTCTCCGCAGAGTCTGGGAACTGTCTGGGAAGTTGCTCTTCCCCACTCTCTGAGGAGTCCCAGCTTAGTGGAAAAACAACTTCGCCTCAGGATTGCCCAACCGATGGAGGGACAAAATGAGCATCTGAGACTGACGCTCGGCCCCACCCTGCACCCCCGGGATGCGGCCCAAATACCTGGAGCATCGCCTCAGGCTCAGCGCCCTCCTCCGACACATACACTCGGGCCCGGCCACTCCGCTCGTTGTCCCGGATGCCCTTGGACACCTGTGTGGCCTTCAGCCTCTCAAATCGGTTGCTGCTGGAGCCACACCACTGGTAGATGTCCTGTAGGGCAGGGACCCTGTGTCAGGCAGCGCCCCAGCCTTCCTATCAGCCCCGCCCAGTGACACGGCCAGGAGGGGGTGTGTATGCCCACCTCGTTCTCAGCCTGCCCACGAGGCTGATGGGGCACGCACATGCCCACACCCAAGCACAATGGGCGTGATCCGTGTGCGCCAGGGTGTGTGACTGCACAGCTTGGAATGTGCATAAAAATGTCTGCCGGCTGGTGGGAGCGGAAATGGGCACAACCGTTTTGGAAAACCATTTAGCTGTAGCTACTAGAGCTCCATGTACTGCTATCTTTGACAGCATCCCTCCCAGACGCACACTCCACGGAAGTGCATTTGCACATGCCCCGGAAGACCCATGCAAGAACATTCAGGGGGGCACGCCTGGAATCGCCTCAAACCAGAAACTCTTCTGAGTGCCCATAAACAAGAAAAGCATAGATAAATAGGAGCACATCAGCCCAGTTCAGTGTGACATAGCAAGGGGAATGAACAATCTATGATTAAATGCCATATGGATAGATCTCAGAAACAGAATGTTGATCAAAAGTGGGCAGGCAGATCAGACAGAAGAAAGAATGATTCCATGTACATAAAGTTCAGAAATGGGTGGAACCCTGCTATGCTGCTCAGAGTTCGGGATTATGGTTACCCATGGGCTTGAAGGGACTAGATGAGGACAGGAGAGGGCTTCTATGAGCGCATGACATTCTGTTTCTTGATCCGGGTGTTGGTTACACCAGTGTGTTCACTTTGAGAAGTCCACTGAGCTATACACTCAGGATTCACACACTCTTTTGTGTACCTATTATACTTTAATAAAAGGCTCACACTAAATATACTTGCCTGTGTTTGCATGGACATTACACCACATACATAGATGAGGCGGCGGTGGAATGTCTGGCCATGTCCATTTGCAGGGATGAGTGCACCTGATGTCAAGAATGTGTACAAAGCATCACACATCTGTAAGCTGGGCTGGGGTAAGTGCATCCCACATGCACAACTACATGCATGAGACACATAGATGTGGGTCCTTGAACAGCACACCCAAGTCTCTGTTGTAGGCACTCATCATGGTACGCATGTCTGGGTCTGGTGGGCAAGAGCCGATAGTTTTCTCACATGCCTGCATTTGTGAATGACTATACGTAAGGCACATGAGATGTGCATATGAACACAAGATGTCGGGGAATCTACATGTCAGTCAAAGTCCGAGTACAACTGTGCACAAGGTCTGTGCACCTGTGTGTGATGGGCTTGAGTTTGCACGCGTGGGAGTCTATGCATGCTGGGCACCTCTGTCCTCCAGTCTCTGCAGGTGTGTCCGGCTCGTGCACAGAACATGTGTCTACACGGGGGCTGCTGTCCCTGGGGCTTGCCTGCCCATGTCTTTGCATGTGTTCACATGGGTGTGTCCCCCTCCCCAGAGTCAGGCCCAGCCAGGCAGAAGCATCTCAGGGGCCCCTGGGAAAAGGCAGGGCGGGACTTACGTTGCCCAGGTCCAAGATGAAGCAGTCACCATTGGTGAAGCTCTCCCAGGACACGGGCACCTCGGTGGCACGGACCACACGCCGCCCTTTGACCTGGAAGAGTCTCTGCACCACCACTTCATTGGGTACCACGTGCTTGAATCCTGATGCCACGCCTCCTTTCTGTTGGGTCAAGCAGACAGTGTCAGTCCAGGGCAAAGTGTCCAGGGAAGCAGATATAGGGGGAGGGGAGAGGGGAGAATTGAAGGAAATTCTGGCCTGTGGACCAGCGGCCTTCCAGCAGATTCCTTGGTCAGATTCTATCAGCTGCCACCCCTTTGAATCTCATACTCCACTAACAAAGACCCCTGGGGCCACTTGCCTGAATTGAAAAGCTACAGACATTCCTTTCTCAAAACCAGCATTTCCCAAGGAATGTTCTAAGGAACTCTGGTCCTCCAAGTTATTCTGCAAGGAAAGGGTTCCAGGATCACAGAAGCACGGGGAATGCTTCTTTTTTTTAAAGATTTTATTTATTTATTTGACAGAGAGAGACACAGCGAGAGAGGGAACACAAGCAGAGGGAGTGGGAGAGGGAGAAGCAGGGGGAGTGGGAGAGGGAGAAGCAGGCTCCCCGCCGAGCAGGGAGCCCGACGCGGGGCTCGATCCCAGGACCCTGGGATCATGACCTGAGCCGAAGGCAGACGCTTAACAACTGAGCCACCCAGGCGCCATGGGGAATGCTTCTTACTGGCTCCCTGACCGTTCGTTACACAGTGCACGTCAGCATAACACAGGCTCTGAGAAGTCCTGTGGTAAAGAAATGGGCTGTCCGCCTTTTGTTTTATGCAGCATTTCCTGACCTTACTGAATCAAGAACTGCCTTCTCCACCACATCCTGCTTGCAGCTCAAGTGTCTTGCAAAGCCATTTTGAGAAATGCTCATTCCAAGCTTTCCCATCTTCCAGGCTCTCTAGGAAGATGGCTCCAACCCACACCCCCCTTCTCTCTCCACCTGCCGTACTGTAGCAAGTCCCATCCAAGTACAGAGCACCGACCTCAGGGTCAAGTCCCTGTCCTGCCACTACAGTGCTGGGTGACTCTGGGTAAGTCTCTTCCCCTCTCCGAGCCTCAGGCCTCTCTGTTCTGAAATGGGGACAGAAATCCCTGCTCTGCCAGGCTCTGCAGTGGTCACCAAGTCCCAGGGAAGGGGCCTTCAGTAGGCCTGCCCTGCAGTAGTCAAAACTGCGCTCGGCTCAGGAGAAACCAAGTAAAGGGGGCTGGCTTTCTCCCCAGCAGTCCCCAGCCCCAGTATGACAAGTCAGAGGTGACAAGGTCCTTACAGAGCTTCCCATTTTACTCATGGTAAACTGAAGCCCAAAGATGTGAAGTGACTCGCTCAAGGGCAGTCGGCAAGTGTACGGCAAAGCTCAGGCTGGAAACTTCACCTCCTATCCCCAAGCTTGCTCCACGTGCCTTCGGGGTGTAGGCAGAAGGGCTCCCACTAAGGCCAGAAGTGTGGCCACCCCGTCCAGGCCCCTCTTTGCCACCTCACTTTGCAGAGCAAAGCCAAGTCTGATTTGAGGCACAGATTCCATGAGGGCAAGGGGACCAAGGGAGCGAGTTTGAATTGGGCTCTTATTATGTCCACACACAGTAAGCAGCATAAAAGCGGTGGTGCAATGCCCACTGTGCTGGGCATGTTGCTCGCATCATCTATGAGGACGGTGTCCTTATCTCCATCTTACAGATGAGGAAAGTGGAGTCCAGAAACGAAGGGACTTACCCAAGAGCTCACAGCTAGTCAATGATGGAGCTAGGGTTCGAACCCAAGTGTGACTGAATCCATAAAGCCCACATTCTTTCCCCAACATCAGGTTTTCTTTCTTTCTTTTTTTTTTTAAAGATTTTATTTATTTGAGAGAGAGAGAATGAGAGACAGAGAGCATGAGAGGGAGGAGGGTCAGAGGGAGAAGCAGACTCCCTGCCGAGCAGGGAGCCCGATGCGGGACTCGATCCTGGGACTCCAGGATCATGACCTGAGCCGAAGGCAGTCGCTTAACCAACTGAGCCACCCAGGCGCCCAACATCAGGTTTTTTTAGAGCAAAGGTAACTAGGGTCACCCAGGATGGAAGGCAGAAACAAGGCACTGCTCAGAGCAAAGTTGGTCCAATAGAAGAGTGGTTTCTCCTATTGTGAGTGAAGCGCCCCCTGGTGTCCTTTCTTGGTACCAGCATGAGGCCTTTCAAGAGCATCCCCTTGGGCTGAGCCAGGGCTGCCCAAGGTGTTCACAGAGCCTTTCCTTCCACTCTACTTCAAGGGACCTCTCGCTGGGGGGCAGGTGAGGAAGGGCAGCTGAGGAAGAAGATGCAAAGCCCTGCGCTCACCTGGTAATGACCACAGAGGCTGCCACTTAGGGAGTCCATGCCCGGGAGCTGGGGCACCTGCTTTACAGACATGCAATCGGGTCCTCACAACAAGCCCCTAAGGGAAGGACTCTCGTTGCCCCACTTCACAGACTAGAAAACTGAGGTCTAAAGAGGTTACACCCTAAACCCAGGGTCCCAGCTAGTTGGTGGCAGTACTCCCATGTTTGCCCTTCCAGGGATCCAGCCTTGCCCGTCTACCAGCCCAGGAACTCCTGAGTGTCCACAGACAGTTCTGATCCAAGCACTTCATTCTAAAAAGACAGTGGATCTGAAAAGCTTCTCCAAAAGGTGCTGGAATGACGCACCAACCATTTCCATGGATTCCTCAGAGAGGAGACAATGGGGACATGGCGGAAGAGAAAGGCCCTTAACTCTTTTTTATACGTTTCTGAACTATTTCACTTGTTCAAGCATGCCTTTTATTTGTTATTTAAAAATAGAAACATTTTTTTAAAAAGGAAAAGGTTGTTTTATGTCATAAACCTCGGTTTCAATAAATTCTCTGTATGTGAATTTATAAAGTAAACGGATGCTTGATATTTCATGATGGTGGACATGAATCTCCTGATTAATTAACTTACCAATCTAGGAAATTAGACTTGGAAACATGAACAGAAAGATAAAAGCAAGCTCTTGGAAGACATTAGTGGATCTAAAAGTACAGGGGGTGGAAATTTTCACTGTAACCTTCAGAATTGGTTGTTGCTTTCTATGGTCTAATTATTAGGCCGAGATTGGCATCACATTATTTGAACAAAATTCAATAGGATGGTCTTAAAAGTCACTTTCCAAATTAAAGTGATGAGTATATAGATAGATAGTTCCCTGTCTATACATGAATATACATAGCTATATGTTCGTAGAGAAACATTATCCATTTGATATATATATAGATAGTAGACAGATCTATATATATAGATATATAAATATATATAATTATGTATATATATATATATATCTGTAAAGTTGAATTTGGTGTATATCTCTAAAAGTAGAATCATGGAGAGCTTTCACTTTCTAAAACCTGTATTTCTATAATGTTTGACACTTTACTAAAAGCTTGTATTACTCGTAGTCAGAGAAAGAAAAAAAAGCTACAAAGATCTTTCATTTTTTAAACTGTTAAACTGCTTATAAAACAAAGAAAAATGTATTGACTGGGGCTGGTCCCCTCCAGCCCCCTGAACTCTGGGTTCCTTATCTCAGAAATGGGAGGGAGGCCCGGAAGGGCTCGGTGGGGCCAGGGGCTTCTCTGACTCAGCTCAGCCTGGATTCTGTTTGAACAAAGGGTTTCAAATAACCCAGCCACAAAGGGTCTCTAGGGTTCTGTCTGAGAGGTGGAGGAGGAAAGGGAAGAGGAGGAGAGATGGACCAATTCTGGAAAGTGCAGTACTTTTAAGGATTGGGGGGTTACAGAACAAGAGGGGCCAGGCCCTACGACAGCCCTTTCTAGTGGCTCCTGTCCCCTCCCTGCCCCTTCTCACACCCTGAGGACAGAATTGGTTCCAAGGAGCAGGCTTTCACAGGAACAAGTCTTGCGTAACAAGCTCTGCTCCTTGGGGATCTATAATTGATGAGGGCACCAGGCCAAGAACTTTAGGCCTGCCAAGTGCGGGGGCAGCTGGAGGACTTGCAGAAGGTGGAAAACAGGACCAGCTTTGGACCTCCCATTTCCACCAGGAGGAGCCTGGGCCTTTTAGGACTGAAGTCCCAAATCCAGTCCCAGATGCTCCCTGGAGCATTCCTCAGAGTATGGTCCAAGAACATCCTGGAAAAAGCACCAGAGGGTAGAAGAGGCTTGCTACCCACGCAGATTCCGAGGCCCCATCTGCACGAAGATCAGAGACCAGGGAGGCTTGAAACATCCACTCTGAGCGAGCTCTGTGCTAGGCCCTTCACACTGAATCCCAGCTCCGTCATTTACCAGCTGTGTAAGCTGCTAACCTTGTCCAGAAGTGAAGCTGCTGTGTCTACACAGCAGCAACAATCAACAGGCACAGTTGTTACAGGGGCTCAATAAATACGTGAGAGCACACGGCCAGAGGCACCCGACTGGCCCAAAGCCTCACGGCAGTTACAGGGGCTAGCCTTGGGTGCTGAACCTCATTCTCCCTTACTCCTCGTCAAGTGCTCTTTCCACTTCCTGCTCTAAGAACTGTAAGAAGGCCTGGTCCTTCTCCAGCTCTGGGGCCTGGTTCCCAACCACCTCACCTCTTCTTCTTAATACACCAAGGCCTCATAAAGGAGGAAGGTGGAGCTGGACAGCTCAGCAGGAGGAGCTGTGGGTATGGATAACCTGGCAGACAGGGGGCATGAGGTAGGCTCCAGGGCATCCAGCCCAGCTCCACCCAGCCCAGGCCCGAGTGCCTGTTCCCAGAACACACCCTACCCTGGGCTATCTGGATCCCAGAATGCTTTCCCATTATCCAATCCCCTGTGCCCTCACCTGAACAGACTCTTGTTCAGACCCTGTTGGCACAGAGGACCCTAAGGCCCAGAGAGGGACAAGGACTTCTCTAAGGTCACACAGCACATCAACAGCACAGATGGGGCTTCACCCCTATATGAGAACCCCGCTCATGAGAGGCACATTGGTGTAGTGGAAAGAATGCTGGGAGTCAGGAGATCTTGGTTCTAGTCCTGGCTCTGGGACCGACTTGCTGTGTGACCCTGTGCCAGTTGCTTAACCTCTCTGTGCCTCAGTTTCCCTTCCTACCTTCAAATAAGATTTTTGGACTCTGACATTAAGGCTCATCTGGCTATCAAAGCTTGTGATCCCCTCCCTATCCTGACCGAAGAGAACTGCAGCTTTGTAAACCTACAGCTTTCCCTGAGCCCTTCCAGGGTGCCAAGCCCTGGGCAAGGCATTTCCCAGCTACCCTTCATCAAATCCTCTCTCCAGGAGTGAAGGGAGGGTACAACAGGCTCTCACGTAACTAGAGAGGAAAGGGAGGCTCTCAGAGACACCAAGTGGCTGGCTTGTCACGCATATTAGGGCAGAGCCTCTCAGAGCTCCTAGCTTGGCTTTGCTTAGCCCCACCTGGCTGAGGGTTGCAGGGGAAGAGCTCTGTGTTGGCTCAGACTCCTCAGAGTTCACGTTCAAGGGGGATTCTGATGAAAATAATGAGGAATGTGGTCAAGGGTACCCTTTCAAATACCTAACATGGGGCCTTCTGTTGGCAGGGCCTAAGCACTAATGGGTGTAGGAACAGGACTGTTGGGGAAGTGATAGGCTGGGTTCCCACCCCTCGCTGCTGGGGCTAGGAAGACAACCCTGTGAAGTGATGAATTTTCTTCTCTCCATTTTAAGATAAGAAATCAGAAGCTCAGGGGCGCCTGGGTGGCTCAGTCGGTTAAGCAGCTGCCTTCGGCTCAGGTCATGATCCCAGGGTCCCGGGATCGAGCCCTGCATCGGGCTCCCTGCTCAGCGGGAAGCCTGCTTCTCCCTCTCCCACTCCCCCTGCTTATGTTCCTGCTCTTGCTGTCTCTCTCTCTGTCAAATAAATAAATAAAATCTTAAAAAAAAAGAAATCAGAAGCTCAGAGAGGCAGTGTGATTTGTCCAAGGTCACATAGCTAGGAAGGCCCAGAATTCAAACCCAGGGCTAGCTAGCTCCAAAAGCCGAGCTCTGACCCGTCTGCCACATCATCCCACAAGGCTGAGAGATGGGTGGACCTGAGTGAGGCTCTGCCATTGGTGCCTCTGTCCCTGATGCCTGGGACCTACCCTGTACTTGAGGCCAGACTTGAAGTAGCCCAGGAAGGTGGCCGACTCGAAGCCCTGGACCTCACGGTGCTGCACGGCCCGGCCATTCAGGTAGTCATCCAGCTGCACTGTGAAGATGGCGGCTGCCCCGCTCTCATCCTGGCTGCACTCATTGCCTAGGGGGCATCAGAACAGCGTGAGCCTGGCTTCCCAAAAGCAGTCCCAGCCTCCCATGGAAGAGGAGTCCGGAGCCCCCAGGGCTGCCCTGGCCTGGCTGTAGAAGCTGGGCAAGCCCTTGCCTTCTGTGGGCCTCAGTTGATCCATCTGTATAATGGGGCAGTGGGGGCTGGACTCCATGGTCTCTAAGAGTCCTCTCAGCTCTGACACGTCCCCCATACTCACCTCTCTCATTCCCCCCGTACTCACTCTCAGACCTCTAGACATGAAGTAGGGCCTGAGGCAGTGGCTCAACTCACAGATTAGGAAAGGGAGGTGCAAAGAGCAGGCAGGATTTATGGAGTCACCCAGCAGAGCGGGGACTCCAGGCTCCTAACTCCGAAGGGCAAACTGGGGTGTGGCTGGAAGTGAGCCAGGGAAGTGTGGAGGGGCTCCAGGGGCCCCACGTCAGCCCAGCTCTGAGCACCATGGTAACCTCTCGAACCCTCAAACCCTCCCGTGAGGTCGTGTGGTGTCATCACCACGTCCCCTTTACAGAGGCACTGGGTGGCCTGCCAAAGGGCAGAGCCGGGGTCTGAACTGGGACAGGCTGGCTCTAGAGTCCCGGGACACCATTAGCCAAGGGGCTGGCACATATCTGATGCTCAACAGTCTCTTAGTTCCCGTGGCGCTTCCTGGGGACCATGCCTCCAGGGGCCACGCTTTACGGGGGGGGGGGGGGCCTCACCGAGCCAGTAGTGGAGGTCATACTGCAGGTTCCCATTCCTCAACTGCAGCGTCTTCAGGATGACGTAGGCGTCGCCTGTGAAGAAGTCTCCATAGAGGCTGGGGGGCACAGGCACCAGGTCAAACTTCTCCACGCGCCAGATCTGCAGGCCGGGCTCCTTCCCCGCCTTAAGGAACTCGGGGTGCTCCACCACCATGCTGCTGGGCTGGAAGAGACAGGAGGAGCCTGAGCAGAGGCAGGAGCCTTGGCGAGGAGAGACCCCAGGACACGAGGGAGGGTGGTTTCCAGCCCCAAGAGCATCTCACTTGAGCCTCTGACTCTCCCCACCCCGGAGGCGAGCCTACCCCTGTCTCTGGGAGTGAGCAAACAGGGCAGAGTTTAGGCTCCAAACCCTGTCCTTGACCAGAGTCTGTCTTGCCTACTCAGCTCACTGATGATGGAGGAACAGAAGGCTCTACCTTCCTTCTCCCTCCCCTTCTTAGTGCCAATTGGATGGGGCAGCTGAGGCATGGAGAGGTGAAAGTGATTCTGCCAAGGACCCCCGGCTAGGAAGTGGCATAGCAGGCATTGCCCACAAGCTCCAAGAGCAGAAGTTCTGGAACCATAGGGAGAACCCCTCACATGGCAAAGGTAAATCTGGGGTCTCCAGGGGTTCAGTGTGTTCCCTTCCAGCATCCTCAGCGACTCTTAGAACTAGAAGGGTCCTCAGAGAGCTCATTATCCAACCCCATTCTGCAGATAGGGAAATTGAGGCCCAAACAGAGGAGACTGGCCCAAGGTCACACAGCCTGTTTGCTTTTGCTCTTTGGAAGATTTCCCATGTCCCATCCATATCCCCATCACACTCCCAAGAAGGACCTAGATGGCTGAGCCCAAGTGGCCTCCTGAGCTGTCTGCCTCCTCCCTCCTGCCCCCCCACCAACATCCCACCCCCAATTCCATTTCTTGGGAAAGGTGGAGAGGACGCAGCCAGGGTCTGTAGGAGCCTGTTGGAGATGAGGTGGTCAAGGATGGGGGAAAGCCCGTCAGACATGCACAGGGTCTAGAGATGGAGCAGAGCAGGATGGTTAGCCTGGAGCTGGACGGCAGAAATCAGCAGGCACAGGTCACCTCAGGCCGGAGGACGGATCTAAGGGAAACCAGATGGGGAGCACTCAGGCAGAGGGGTGGAGAAACACAAAAGGAAAACAGGAGAGAGAAGGAGAAACCAGACAGGGCAGACATATCAGGGAAGGAAGAATAAATAACAGTAATGAGGATAAGCAGACAGAGGTGAGATCATACAAGAAAGAGGGGGGAAATACTGGAGAGGGAAAAGAGAAATCAGATGAGAAAGAAGAATCTGAAATGAAAGAAAAAAAATCAGAAGATGGGTCCAAGGACAGGACACATCCCTATAACTAAAACTCTCAGCTGACTGGGGGCGGGAGGGCTCCGGGTCACCTGAGGAGGCAAGGTAAGTGGCCACCCAGCACGCTTCTACTGGGGAGGATCCCTGCCCGTGGGCCTGACAAATTTATCACCGCAAACTGTGCAGTGGTCCCTGACTCTGCTATTCCTAATCTGCTGCCTACCTCAGCCCGCACATGACTGACCCCAGGGCTGCGCCAACGTCGAGCTGGGAGTCTAAGCCCTGAGGCTTTGGAAATATCGAAGAACTATTTGAGGCCTTTGTCTCGGCTACTGGCTACTGCATGTAGTTTTGTCCATTTCCTTGGGAAGACAACTCAGTACATTCTCTGCTAGTTATTCACAGAATATCAGAGCTGGGAGGAATCTTAGAGAGAGATTCTCGTGTCCCACACTGTTGGGGAAGGGAAGTGACTTATCCATGGTCACTCTGCCATCCAGTAACAGAGCAGGGCCCTGGCTTCTCATTCCACGCTGCATGCCGCCTCCCTCACGCGGCATCCTCAGGATCAGCAGTCACTGTCAAAGCCTCAACCCTCAACCAAGGGGTCCTTGGCAGAATCACTTCCACCTCTCCATGCCTCAGGCCCTTCAAGATCCTAAAGTGTCTCCTGAAACATCAGAGTTTAAATGTTGTTCAAGACAAAAAAAAAAAAAAAAAAATCAAAAGAGGGGAGAGAAATCAGGCAGAGGGAAAAGGAGAAATCAGGAGGCGGAGATGGGTAAGAAATCAAAAGGCAGAGGCTAGGGAACAAGAAATCCGGCCAAGGTGAGGTTAGCCTCTAGGGAGGGTAACAGCCAGGCGCCCTGAGGCTCCCACCCTCAATCCACGGGAGCCCCGGAAGCAGCAAGAGATACTTACAAAGCAACAAAACAGTTTTTCCATTCTAGACCTGAATTACTCCCCTTTTCCTAGCGCTGTATCTGCAAGAACTTACAATAGAGAGTTACTCCGGGAGCCCCGGGGCCCCCTGGGCACTCACCCGCGCCTGGGGCACCCGCCCCTGGGCCGCCCCCCGCGAAGCGGTGGCCGCGAGAGCCGGCGGCGACAGCGCGCACAGCGCCAGGACCAGCGCGCAGAGAAGCGCGGGCGCAGAGTGGTGCGGAGCCATGGCAGCGCCGGCGGCAGAAGACCCCAGTCGGCAGCCTCGATCTCCGGGTCACCGAGCCTATATAGCCGCCGGCCCTTCCCACTCAAGCCGGGGACCGCCCCTTAGGGAGGGCGCGGGCCCGGGAGGGGCGGGGATCAGGCCTGGAGGTTGGAGACGTCGGGGATCCAACCCCGACAGACCCGACTGGGCGTAGCTGTCCCTTCACCCCTGCTCTGGGGGCGAGACCCAGCAAAGGGCCTGAAATACAGCAGGCGCCAACGCAATGCACACTAAAGGGGTGCGTGCAGGTATGAAAGGCAGAAAGCCCAGCTCAGCCTCCTGGTGTGCCCCAGCGAGCCCCCTCCCCTCTCTGCACCTAACATCTCCAGCAAAAACATAAAAAACAGTTTTTGAAGGCTTTCCACACATCATATAAAGGCTGGCGTCTCCTACCATCCTTTACAGAGTAGGTACTATGGACAGCCCCATTTTACAAAGGGAAAGACTGAGTGCAGAATGGTCAAGCAACTTGCACACAGCTAGGAAATGGTGCCGCCAAGATCTGAACTCAGGTAGTTTGGGTGGAAGGCCCACCTAGGCAGCATGCAGCTGCCCCCAGCTAGGGGCAGGCATGCAGGGGGCTTGCCTTCATTGCTCCAGTGAGCAAGCAAGACTCCAGAGGGACAGGCAGACCTCTCAGCTGAGATGGCAGGTTCTGCTTTACTTGAGACCACCCTTCTTTCCTTCTTTTTAAAAAGTTTGTTTTTATTTTTTAAAGACCTTATTTATTTATTTATTTATTTGAGAAAGAGAGAGAGAGGGAGGGAGTGTGCATGAGGAGGGGGGCAGAGGGACAAGCAGACTCCCTGCTGAGCCCGGAGCCTAACGCAGGCAGGATCCTAAGATCAAGACTTGAGCTGAAGTCAGACGCTTAACCGATTGAGCCATCCAGGAGCCCCAACAGGTTTTATTTTTTAAAAGTTTATTTTTATCACAACTTAAAGTCACCTATTTGTACCAATTGTTCCCTCTCAACCCCACTCAGTTTTCCCCAGGAGCAACCTATTCGATCGACCTCCTTTAGTTGATGCTTCTGGGCTTGCCCTCATATCTTAAATACCAAGCCCTGTTGGTTCTTGTAGTTGGTGGTGGTGGTTCTGTGGGTTTATTTTTTCTTTTTTCCAGGGGAGGGTTTTTTTTTTTTTTTTTTTTCCACTTCCAGATCTTATCTATCGGCTCCCCCTGGGGAAGACGGATTTAAGTCTCTTCCTCATTCTAAGGCTCCCTTCCCACCCTCCCTACTGTCCCACTAGAGGCACCCAGGCATTGTGTTAGAACAAATAATATTCCGAGTCAAGGAGGCCTGCTTTCCACCTCCATCAACTCCTCCCTTATCCCTCCCACCACTCTGTTGGACCCACTTCTCTGTTTCCAAGTTCTCTTCCCATCCTCTCTCCCAACAGCCTAGTGCAATGAGAGGAAGTGAACTGGGGAGCTGGAGATCTGGTTTGACCCCCGCTTCCACTGTGTGTAAAATACTTTATGCCTCAGTCTCCTCATCTACTAAATGGGTATAGTAGTTGCTGAGGATTAAATCAGTCTGATGTAGTTGCTGAGGATTAAGTCAGTCTGTATATATGAAAATGGCCTGGCCTGCAACTAGGTAAATGGGTTCCTGTCCCCATTCCCCCCAAGCTATGGTCACCTATCCCAGCTCCTCCTGGAGCCCAGCTTCTATCAAATCAGGCTGAAGTTTGCCTTGCACCACCCACAACTTCCTCCCACTTAAGGCAGTCTGTGGGTCAGATAAAGAGCTAAGGGAACACAGAGAGAAGGCAATTCAGACTGTAGGGATTGCAAGAAGGCTTTGTGATAGAAAGGACTTGTGACCTAGGCCTCAAAGGACAAGGAAGAGGGAGATTGAGAAAAAAAGACATTCTAAGAGAGGGGACAGCACGGGCAAAGGGCAAGCAAACACAGGCCACATCCAGTGGATAAGGAGGGGTCCAACCTAAAACACAGGGAGCAAGAAGAGATGAGATGGTGGCAGGAGTCACAGGGGCCCATGTGCCCCGCTGGAGTCTGAACTTTATCCCGGGGTCTGTGGGGAGTCCTAGGGAGGTGCCTGAGGCCTGGGCCTGCAGAGTCTGCATTCAGAGCTCTTCCCTCTTGCTGGGGATTTGGAGGATTATAAAAACCCCAGAGTTCCCATATGCTCTTGCCGTAAGCATAAACCGGTTTCACCTCTCTGGATAGCAATTTAACTCCCCAAATTCGAGAACGACACAATGCAACAAAAGTTCCGCTTCCTTCAGTATTACTTACAGAGAAACACCAAAATATATATACAAGGATTCACTGAAGCATCGTTTGAAGAAAACTGGAAAGGACCCAAATGTCCCGATTCAATAAATTACAGAGCCACCATACAATGGACTACTTTGCAGCTGTGAAGAAAGAATGAGCTAGATCTGATTGTGCCTGGCACATAGTAGGGATGCAGGAAGTAAAGAGAAACCTTTAAGTGCAAAAGGCAAATTGTACAAGGACTATAGTATGGCTCCTCTCCTCTTTTTTTATAAGGGTTCCGTTTTTGCACACATCCTTAAAAAGTCAAGGAGGGTAAACGCCAAACTGTCCAGGCAGTTTGCTTGAAAGGGACGAAGGGGGAGAGTTGTGCTTGCCCAAGGCTGGAGTGAGCGCCCAGATCCCTGTCATCGGCCTGAGAGGACACCCAAGGGTAATGAAAACATTCTAACAGTGGAAAATGGTGATGATTACACTCTCGAAAAATCTACCAAAAATCAGAGTACTGAACGCTTACAGTGGGCGAATTGTTATGGTAGATAACTTACACCTAAATACTTGCCTGGAAATAAAATGAGCTGTAGGGTTTGAAACTACAAGCATGCATCCATCCACTGTCATTGGGGTTTTTTTTCCCTTTTAAAAAGAAATAATACCATTAAAAATATACTTCAAGTGATGCCTGCTCATTAGACAGTTCAGAAAATACAAACAAAGAAGGAAGAAGAAATTTCCTCACCATCCCAGCCCCCAGAGTGAAAGTGAGTTGGCAGCTAGCCTAGCTGAGCAGTCCCTTCTGGAGCAGTGTGGCCCTGACCTGGCCGGTTGGTGATTCACAGAAGACTGCTGCGGCTTTGGCCTTGGCCCCGGGGGTCACTGACCACCAGCCCAGGGTCCCCGGCCCCCAGGTTACTGACTACAAAGGCCCTGCAGCTTTGCCTGTCACATAGCTCTGGAGCCTGGGACCTGATGAAGAGACCCCAGCCCCTTCCCACCACCCCCACTCCCGCCCAGGGGAGCCCACAGCCTGGAAATTCTCGCTACAGGGCAGTGATGTGTGGGCTCCAATGGGGCAACGTGGCCTTACGCTGCTCCCTGCCTGGGGGAGGATGTGTGAGTTCAAGACAGCAGGGGGATTTGGGTGCAAAAGAAAGACACCTAGGTAAAAAGGAAGAGGCTCAAGTGCTAGGCCTGCCTCTGCCACTGACTTCTTGGGTGACTTTGGACAAGTCCCTGTCCTTGTCTGAGCCTCAAGTCTCCATATGCCCCATGTATTGGGGCAGCATGCTCTGACTCTTAAGATGCATTCCCAGAAACTGGCTGTGCAACCATATCCAGAACCTATGTATCTGTGAGCTTCAGGGTTCCCATCTGTAAAACAGGGGCACTGGAGTGGGTCACCTCTACAGGACCCTCTGATTCAGACAGTCCAGGGCCCAACCTGCAGAAGGAGAAACTACCATCACCAATGGCAGCATGCCACCTCACCTGCGGGTCCAGACATCTCTGGGAGAAGAGAGATAGGAAAGTGGCGCGGGGGTCCAATACCGAGTCTCCTCACAGCGACCAGGGGAAACAGGCATTCAAGTCCCCATGTTACAGATGGGGACACAGACTCAGGGAGCTTCAGTCACTGACTCAGGGCCACTCAGCTGGAAAGAGGCATTGCTGAGATTCAAACACAAGCCTCTAGTCCCCAAGCTCTGTCTGGGGGTATCAAGCAGGACCACCTGCCACCATCCGGCCTGGGCAGGGAGCAACAGTGATGTTTCCAGATGAAGGGCTGCAGTCCCTAAACCAGTCAAGCCCAGGCCAAGCCTGGCAGCCAGGAGTCTCTGAGACAGCCAACCCCCGCCCCCCCCCCCCACCTCCCCAGGCTGGGGCAGGAGATCACAGGAAGGCCCTCTGGGCCTCCACATACCTGTGTGAGTACCCAGGGCAAAGGCATGTCCTAGGAAGACCCCCAGGCTGTGGCCACAGAGCAGAAGAGAGACCGAGGCCCCTGTACTCTGGGCCACTCATGGGCCTGGTTTCTTTGAGTTGGGGAGCCAGGCTGGCTCTGCCACCACCTGCCCTGTGAGCACATGCCCTAGTCCCTGTCCTCCTCTGGAACTCAGACATCCCCTTGACCCTCGATCTTGGCTGCTCCTGGCTCCTGCCCACTGCCCAGCACCTGCTAGGCAGCTTTTCAGTGTCTGCCACAGGAAGGGGCCCATGTCCCTCCCCTGCAGTTAGACCCCCTCAACCAGCTCTGGCCCTGCTCCCTCTCACTCTGTGACCTTAGGCTTGTCTTCATGTCTCTCTGGGTGTCCCAGGGCAGCTACCAGAGACTGGAGGAGGCGGTCGCACCTTCCGCCCCCAGCCACTACGTACAAAAGGCCCTTGGCTGGGCCTGGAAGACACCACCCTGTTCTTTTCTCTTCACCCCAAACACTGCTGCTCATTTCTCAGGCAGCCGGCCACTCACGGGAAGCCCTGTCTCTCGGAGCTTGTTTGCTTTCTGGCTCACTGCTGTTCTCTGGGTCCTCCTGGGAACACCCGCCCCTCCTGCCCTGGACTGTGCTAATATAATCAGTAAACAGAGAAGCCAGTTACGAAACCCAGCGAAACTGGACAGGGCCTTGGTGCGGTGTGGGGAGCCTGTGGACTTGAAAACACACGTGTTTCAGAACCTTGGAAACTCCACTCCTGGGATCAGGGCCTCAGTCTCCTTATCTCTCGAATGGGAGAATGATACCTATCTCACAGAGAAGGGAGGAGGGCCAAAGGCCCAACACACAGGAGGAGCTCTACAAAAGTCAGCACCCTTCTTCCTGAAACCGTCTCGTTTCTTTGCACAGAGGCCTTTGCTCAGCACGTACACACCCCACGAGAGGAACAGATAAGGTTACGGATTCCACAGTGAGATCCTTGAGTTGAGGTGGAAGCTGTGTGACCCGGAGCAAGTTACCCTCCCTCTGAGCCTCAGGTCAGCCATCTGTGAACAGGGATAGTGAGGTCCAGTCAAAGGAGAGTTGGGAGCTCTGGACTGTTGGCGGGAGTTACCCAGAGGAGGATTTGTTAGCCGCAATGTTCATTAGTCCATCCTCTTTGTAGACGATGATACCAAGAATAAGAGTGTCATTTCTCGGAGTCACACAGCAAGTACCTGGCAGGGTACCCTTAGAACCCAGGTCTCGGGTTCCCAGATCAGAGCTGAGGCCTGAGCCCGTGATAGGACAGGGTCCCCTGGAAAAGCCAGCTGGACCTCCGCCTTGGCCCTGTCTACCCTGGGTGTGGACAGCTGTTGGGGAGATGGCCAGTAGAGCTTGGCTGACGCCACATCCAAGAGGCCAACTATCCCAGGGACTGAAGCCACTGGCCCTTTCCCAGTTTCCAGAGGCAACCCCACTTAGTGCTGAGAGCCAGGACAGGACATTGAGAGGGGGCCTGGCCCCACCACTTCCTGACCCCATGCCCTGGAAGCAGCCAGATTTGGCCATGGCTAGGAGCCCAGCACCCTTCCTGCCAGGGTCCACTTTGTAGTCTGTCTCCCCTTCTCGGTGGGCGGGGGGCGGGGGGAGCTGGCCCTCGGAGGCTTGGCAGGCCAGCGGCTGGGGCTGTAAACAGTGACAAAAGCCGTGTCCTAGGCCCTCCAGCACCCCGCAACCCAGCAACAGGGGACACAGGGCACAAACACAAGTCAGCAGCAGGACAAAGAGGCCCAACTATAGGCAATGTAGCCGTGGGACCAGGAGATGATGGGGACACAGTCTCCAGATGCAAACATCTGGGGAGGCAGGGGCTCTGATGCCCGAACCAGAGCCAGAATGAGCAGAAGCCATGGGAGGCAGCTCTCTGCTCCACAGAGGAAAGGCTTTCCAAGAAGGAGAAAAACAACGGGCATGACTGTAGCAAGAGCTCCTGCCAGGAAAATCTGGGTGTAAAGCCCTGACCTAGCACTCCCGAGCTGTGTGGCTTTCAGCGAGTCGCTTCTGCTCTCTGGGCCTCAATCTCCTCATCTGTAAAATGGGGATTGTAATACCTTCTTCCTAGGGTTGCTGTGAGAATTTAGTAAGGTAAAACACATGTGGGGCTTAGCAAAGCGTTCGGCATAGAGTATGCAACTATAAAGCAAGCTTTGGTTATTGTTTGCTGGGGGTTCAGTAAGTATCTCTGAGACTGAAGTTCCTTATGCATAAAACTGGGGTAAAACTATCTTTCTCAAAGGCAAGTGGAGGGGACTGAATGAGACCATAAATGTGAAGATCCTAGGACTATGGCTGGCATAAAATAAATGTTCAAAAATGCCACTTTCTTTCCCCCTCTTCTGGAGAGGTAATGAGCTGCTCAGTGGTGACCAGCCAAGAGGACTCAGGAGACGAGTGAACCAGCTCATCTCTAATGACCCTTTGGGCCCTGGGGCTCTAGGATTCTGAAAGAAACAGGAAAGGCAAATAAGGTTTGTGCATTTGGCCAAGGTCCCTCCTGCCTGTCTGGGGATCAAGTTCATCCTTCAGGATTTACCAGGCATGTTAGAAGCTCCCTAGGCCAACAGTCATCATGGTGGGAACAATGAAAACAGGACATCAGAAGACAGTGACATGTCCCTCCTGCTGGGGACTCTAAATGAAGCCCTTCTTGGTCCCTGAGCCTTGCACAGCCAACTATGGCCAACACCCCCGTGCTGGGCTCTGGCAAGAAGCTCGAGCCCATCCACCTGGGTATCAGTCTGCATGCTGCAGGCAGAACTCTGGAGAAACACAAAGGGGGCAGGTGTGGGACAGAGGAGAGATGACAGGGTCCAGGAGCAGGGGTCAAGCCCCCACGAGCTCAGGATACCAAGAATGACCAACAGGGTGAAGGATGCACAACCTTCTATCAAAGGGAACACAAGGCAATGTCCAGTGTGAGTTTGAACACAACCTAAATCCCTACTGCAAGGGGACTCGGGCAAGGGGCCTTTCTGCAATGCTTTAATTTCCTCCTCTAGAAAATGGGGTGACGATTCCTACCCTGTAGGGTGTCTTGGAGGATTGAAGGAGCCCCTGGCACTGTGCTTGGCATGCAGCAGGTACTCAATAGCCATAATATCCAAAGACAAACTCCCAGCATATATCTAGACCCTATACACATACAGCTCACTGGTCCCCATATCTACCCTTGACCTCTATCTCTGTGTCCTTGCATGCAGAACAGGAGAGGGCTGGGGAGCCCAGCCAAGGCCCAGAGACCCAGAATGGTTGCTGGTGCCAGAGATGGGGAGGCATCTCAGGAGAGGGCCTCCAGCCAGCACCTAAAGAGCTTGCCCTGCCTTCCAGCCCCTCATGAGTTTCTCCTCATGACACTCTGCTCTCTTCTCTGGTCTGCCCCCACCACAAAGAACGAGGGCTCCGGAGTCACCATCTGATCCCAGTCCTATCACTCAGTACCCGGTGACCCTGAGAAAGTGACTCAACCTCTCTGAGCCTGTGTCCTTGGGTATAAAGTGGCCAGGTGATCTCATAGGCTTACCAAAACTTGATACTAGTAAAAGTCAGTTATGGAAAAACTCCAAAGCCTATGGCATGATTAGAGATTCTTTGCAATGTATCTCAAACTTTTACCCACAATAGAACTACCAGAGATTCAAAGATATTTTTTATTGTTACTAATCCTTTTAATTTTAATAGTTTTTTTCTAAAGTTCTTTTCCCTCTTCAACGTAAACAGAGGTAGAATAATGGAATGCTTTTGTTCCTTTCCCGGCTCAGAAAATAATCACAACCAGATGGAAGAATGAAACAAGATCTAGCACACCACAAAACTCAGTGCTTGGCCCAAGGTCGCTCTCCGAAACGGGGGCCGTCTTCTCTCCCTGGGGGTGTTCCCAGCTTCACCTCTGCCCAGGCACCTGCCCTGTGACCAGCATCCTCCTGCAGGTGTCCGGCCCTCTGGGGGCTTCCGGAACCCTCTGTGACACTGAGCCTAACCAGAGTCATTCCACCGGGACATTTTACAGAAGGGCTGAGGCCAGAGTGGAAGTCTCAACCCCCCACACTCCCTTCCCGCTTCACACTCACTTCCCATCTCCTACCTCCCCTCCACCACACACACATCTCAGGACTGTCCTGGTTCAGGGTCTCCATCTTTCCTCTGCAACCACTGCACCAGCTTTCCCACTGCCTTCGACTCTCCCATGATCCATAGAGATTGTATCATCACTTGTCAAGACCCTTCCATAGCCCCCAGTGCAGACTGAAAGTCAGGACCCCCAACCTGGCATTCAAGGCCCTCCTTGCTCTTTCAGCCTCGTTACCCACTGATAGCCCCAACAACACTCTCTGTGCCACCTAACCTTGCCTCGTTACGTCACTCTTCTGCCTCCAGAAGAGCTGGGGGTCTAGCCTCAGCTCTGCCTCTGCCCCTGTGTGACCCTGGGCAAGCTCCTGCCTTTCTGAGCCTCAGTCTCCTCATCAGGCTACTGGGGCTCACGTGCAGACCAGACAAGAGAAGGCCGTGTGCACCAGGTGCCAGAGGGCTCAGGAAATGCTAGCCTGGAGCCACTGCCTCCTCCAGGCACCCCGCACCCCCCCTCCATTCCTCCCGCAGCAGCTGGTGGCATCCTGCTTCTTAACCCCAGCAGCTGTGTGTGCTCTCTCCCCTAAGCCCCCCGGAATGCAGACGTGCTTGCAGCCAGCAGCGGCAGCCAGGGAGGGGAGCAGAAGACAGGAAGGCTTAGAGGAAAATTACCCGGCTCTGGCCCAGCCAATGGTGGCGCTCACAGCTCCCTCCCAGAGAAGGGATCTGGGGGCCTGGCAGGCTCTTTCTGAGCCGTGGTCTTGGCCCCAAGCCTTGACCCCTGTCTGAGCTCATAGGGTAGTAGGGGGTACCCTGGGCCCCACTCGTCCAGGACACTCCCACTCTGGCATCGAAAGAGACAGGGAGGAGGAGGCAAAAAAAAAAAAAAAAAAAAAAAAAAAAAAAAAACCAGACAGGCCTTTGTGAGAGGAGAAAATTGGCACACTGACATGGAAACGGTCCTTCTGCGGCCCGGGAGCCTGTCCTGTTGCTGTATCTCAAGCCCCGTATCCTGGCTCCCATGTCCCAGCATCATATACACCACGTTCTCTACGCCCCATACCAGGCCCGTGTTCCTCATGCCTTGTCCTGCATGTGTACCCTGATGCGTGGTGCGTGCACTGGGGCCCACATCACTTAGACCGTACATCACGCCCCATGTACATCTGTGTTTGATGCACTCTGTCGTACATACCATCTTTTGAAATACCAGGTCCTGTCCCTTGAAAGTGTGTGTCACAAACTGTGCCAGACAAACAGGGTCCCTCACTCCGTGCTGTGTTTCCAGTCTGCAGTGTAAGGATGAAGGAGGACAGATTCCCAGCCCTTCCAACTGTTACCTATGCAACCAGAGAGAAGTTACCTCCGCTCTTGGTGCCTCAGTATCTTTGGCTATGAAATAGAAATGATATTAACACTCACGGCATAAGAGTTGTGGGCATTAAAGGAGATCATGCATTTAAAATGCTTAGCCCAGTGCTCCGCACAGAGTCAATACAATGTTTGCTGACATTGTTACAAACACACCCAGGGACCTGTACTACCTCCTAAACTCCCTGCCAGGCTCCCACATCCCTGGCTCCCACTAGGCATCAGACCTTCCACCACATTAGTGAAATTCAAACAATAAGCTGCAAGAAGGATATGATTTTCCCCTCTGCTACGGAGGAGAAATCCAAAGCTCAGAGAGGGGCAATAATGTGCATGCGGTCACACAGCCAGAAGGAGTGAAGCTGGGAGGGGCACACAGGTCTGGGCACTTGAAGAGACAGAAAGTAGATTAGTGGTGGACCAGGGAGGGGTGGGTGTGGAGACTGCCAGCAAGCAGGCAAAGGCATCATTTAGGGAGGATTTGGGGTGATGGAAATATTCTCAAACTGGATTGTGGTAATGGTGGCATAATTCTGTAAATTTACTAAAAGTCATTGAATTAATGAAAATAGGTGAATTATGTGTATGTAAATTACGTATAAATTTACTTTGACAACTTATGTACATTAGACTTCCAAAAAGCTGTGTTGTTTTTTTCTTTTTTTTAAAGCCCATGCACTTCCCATGCTCCATTCTGCCCAAGCATGCAGCGAGAAAAGTGACTCCCCGAGAGTTAGGACGGATGGTCAAGCAGAGGCTTAGCAACCAACCACTCCGAGGCCCAGCCAGGAAGAGCCTTGCACTGTGAGATTCCCAAACACCTCTGCAGCCCAGGTGTGCAGCACAATCACCCAGGGAGCTCCAGAAAACCTGGATTCCCAGGCCCCACGCCCAGCCTCTGAATCTATAGGTCAGGGTTCGGCCCAGGCACCTGGGATTCTGAGGCTCAGCCTGGACTGGGAGCCCTCATCAAAGCTCAGCATCTCCTTTCACACTTGGGGAAACAGAGGCCAGGCAGGACTGGGGACGTATCAGACCTAGTGGATCAAGCAGTGGGAAAGCCAGGGCTGGAATTGGGGGCTCCCTTTCTTGTCCTTTCTCTCGTTTCCCTCCTCCTCCCTGGCCCTCTGCCTCCTGGTGACTCAGGGCTCTGAGTCATCCTGTGGCACCACAGAGGAAACTTCTCAGGAAAAACAATCCCCAAACAAAGCCTCCCCTGATCTGGGGAACAGAATAGGCCCAGGAGGCTAAGAGAGGGAGGGGAGAAGAATATAGGCTGGAGGTGGAGGGCAGGACCCTAAGACCTGGTCTCTCCTATTGGCCACTGACTTGTGTGGGGCCCTAGAGATGGCATTTCTCTGCTCTGAGCCTCAGTTTCCCCACCTGTAAATAACACCTACTATTGCACATAGAGGCTTATTATGAGTGGTCCCACTCAACATGATAAGTATTTATAAGCTTTTTCTTATTGATAATGCTTCCCCCAAACCCATGGCTAGCATCATGCCCATTTTACAGGCAGGGAAACTAAGGTTCAGAGGGGTTCACCCAAGGTTGCACAGTTACGAAGTGTAGAGCAGGGTCTGAATCTAGGCCTATGTAAGTCTGAGGTCTTCCTCTCATGCCTATACACCTTTAAAACATACCTACTGCATGCATCAAACATATGGTGGATGGCCACAGTAGGTGCTCAACTACAGATGCCCTTCCCCTTCCGCCTTTCCTCCCGACCCCGTAGGGAGCACACATGAACTCAGGGTAATCACTCAGCAGGGGCACAAGGCAGGGAGCACCCAGGGCCTAAAGAGCCATAGAGGAGGAAGATCTGAGCAGAGCCTAAAGACTGAAGGGAGGTTTTTCTCTGGGGAGCTGGGAACTGGGCAAGTCAGGTGGAGGGAACAGCAAAGGCAAAGGCTCAGAGGTGTGACCCACATAGAGCAATGCAAACACTGGAGAGGCGTGGCTGGGGAAGGGGTCTGACTGCCAGGAGTGCTGGCCTGGTCCCAGGCAGTAGGGAGAACAGGATCAAAGGTGGTTTGTGCTCTGCAGAGGGCCTGGCTGGCAGCTGACCTGGGAGAGTTGGACTCCCCCTGGAGCCCCTCCCCTGAGCAGGCTTCAGGGACCACCGCAGATCCCTTGCTACTCACCCACAGGTCAGAATCTCCTCCAAGGGCCTCTTCCTCGGCCATAGCTGGGCTGGGCAGAGAGTAGGTGAGCCTCTCCTTCCCACATCAACCTAATCACACAGGCCTATAAATAGGACCCTGTGGCTTAGTCTGAAATAGCTTTGCCAGGCCCAAGTCCGCAGCTATCACATGGGCACACACAGTTCCGGAAATGGTCCTTGACACATTGGCACATTAAAAACCGAAACTTCGGGCGCCTGGGTGGCTCAGTTGGTTAAGCAACTGCCTTCAGCTCGGGTCATGATCCTGGAGTCCCGGGATCGAGTCCCGCATCGGGCTCCCTGCTCGGCAGGGAGTCTGCTCCTCCCTCTCATGCTCTCTGTCTCTCATTCTCTCTGTCTCAAATAAATAAATAAAATCTTTAAAAAAAAAAAAAAAACCGAAACTTCCTCAGGAAACTATTGTTCATGCTCTAATTCACTTTCTTAAACATGAAGTAGTGGGCTGGGGAGCAGAGCCCACCCAACTCCTGCTGATGACTGGAGACGGGCCTTGTGAGCCCTTCTCTGCTTCGTACTCTCTGGGGACCCTGAGCAAGCCAATACCTCTCTCTGGGCCTCAATTTCCCCAAATGTAACGACGGTGGTTGCATGATTTTCTCAGGGCCTGTCTAGCCAGGATACTCCCTGGAAATGTCCGGGAGAGCTCCTAGCCCCAAAATGCTCATTCCATTGTTACCCCTCCCCCCATCAACTTGGGAATTTTTTTTTTAATTATCAGCATTTGAAAAGTGAGAATTCCAAGTGGGAGAAATGAACAGGTCCGAGCCCTGCCACTGAAGGGCTGGGTGACCTTAGATGAGTCACTGTCTCTCTCTGGGCCCCAGATTCCTCAGCCATATGATAAAGGGGCTGGTGGGATGATTACAGATTTGAGGCCACAGAGGACTCCCCAAGGGGCAGGTTAGAACACAACGGGGCTGTTACCAACTGACAGGGAAATAAACATAATCGAGCTGTCTACACCAGGCCCATGCTTAGGACTTTATTTCCCCATTGGTGATCCTCAGCAACCCTCTATCACCCCCATTTTCACAGGTGAGTAAACTGAGGCTAAGAGATTAAGGGATGTGACTAGCAAGTCAGGGCCAGAGTGACGTTTCAGGCTCAGACCATTGCCTCTGGTGCCCAGGATGTAACCGCACTTGGTACTGCACTGAAATGGTGTTGGTGGCTCAGGAGTGCCGACCAACGGGGATATAACCCAATAAGGGCAGGGGACAGAAAGGGGAAGAGTATTTTACTGTGTGTGTGTGGCTGGGAGTGACCAGGCTTCACCCAGTGACACTCATTCTCTCCAACCAGTTGACCCTCCCATGTGCCCTCCCCTCCGCCTCCCACCTGTTCTCAAATTGCATTGTGCTAATCACTCCTCAGCTCAAAGCCTGTCCATGGCTCCCTGGCACCCAGAGGACTGAGACCCAGCATCTCTGGCCACTCCCCACCTCAGCCCCACATTCCTGCTTTAGCCACACTGCTCACTAGTCCCTAAGCACAGCGGCTCCGGGTGGCCTTTGCACACGTGACTCCCTTGGCTGGAATGTCCCAGTGCCCCCTTAGCCCAGTGCTTGACGTAGAGTAGGAAAAGCCCTCCCTGGCTCCTGGAGACCCTGGCCCTCATCCCAGTGCACTATGGGCCTCAGCCCCCACAAATCTTGATTTCCAAGGGTGGGGTGGGATCTAACTCACCTCCCCTCTGCAGTGCAGAAGCTCAGCAAGGGTTGGCCAGGTAAATGAAAAGATGCAAAGAGCAGAGAGAATGCTGGAAAGTGCACATTTCCCAGGACTGACCAATACCAAGCATGGAAGCCTCTACTGAGGCATAGCGTCAGGACACCACGCTGTGGCAGAGCCAAAAATTACACCCTCAGGACGGATCAGAGTCAGAGTGGGACCTGCGCTAGCTCTCTCAAGGGCTCCCCCTAATAAGGCAATCTGTGCAGGTCTCTCTCCTGCTTGAAAACCTGTGGTGCCCCAGTGGTTTAGGATAAAAACCCAAACTCTGACCAAGGCCCCCAAGGGCCTGCATGCCTGGGGCGCTGCCTGGTCTCCAGGGCCTTCCATGGTCATGACCATGCTCCTCTCTTCCAGTTCCTCCCAGAGTCATGTTCCTCTCTTCCTGTTACTCAACGACTCCACATGCAACATCCTGCCTCGCAACCACGTGTCCGTGCTGTTCCCTGAGCCTGGGGGCTCCCTTCCCTGCTCACGCAGCCACCTGCCGTCCCCTCTCCAGGTCTGGGCTTTCTCAGGGAGGCCTCAGTCCTGTGTCGGGTCAATATGCCGCCACGCCCACCCAACTCCACTTGCTCTTATAACCCTAGTCGTCTCCTTCTCAGCATGGTCTGTCATGCATATCATGGCTGAGTGCTGTAAGCCCCAACACTGCATGGCCCATGAGGGATGGGAATATCTTGTTCTTTGCTGATGCTCCAACACCGGTTCCGGGCCCAGGTATCTGGTGAATGAATGAACAGAGGAGCAAATGAACCTATATGTGTAATTCAAGACCAGAAGGTGGTGAGAATCCTAGTGAACGCTGGAGGCAGGAAGACAGAGTCCTAAGAAGATCAGAGAAGTGGCAGATCAACTGAGGGGGGGCAGCGTCCCAGGAGCAACAAGGAGAGTGCTTCCGGAAGGAAAGGTATCCAGTGCTGCAGCAGGTGGACGTGGAGACCTGAGGAAGTGCCACCGGGTTTTGACAAGCAGGAGGTCCCTGGCGCCCCCTGGTTGAACCCCAGTTCAGCAGAGGCGGGCTTGAGGTGGGGCGCACTGCAGGGGGGCAGCACTTGAAGGGGGTGGGGTAGCAAAGCTCATATTAACAGGTACTCAGCTAGGCTTGAGCCAGCCTGGCCCGGCAGGTTCTGCAGAAGTGGGGAAGACAGAAGACAGGTCCCTGTGTCCTTGCTGTCAAAAGCATTGGCGGAGTGTAACACTCTTTGGTGACAGATCACTTTGAGGCAATTCAGCTCTGGGAACTGTCAGGGCTCAGGCCCCGAAGCCGGAGTATCAGAACAAAGACTGGCCCCAGCTCCCTCCCTTCTGGGCAGCATCAGGGCTGGCCCTTTGGCTATAGAACCCTTAGGGCGCAGCTGAAGTGAGCCAAGTCACATCTCTATGCCTAGCCAGCCTTCTAGGAATCCCTGGGTTTGTAGACAAAGCATTCCGGAGACCATCAGAAGGCCCCTGCATCTAAGCTCTGGGAAAGAGGAACAGCTCCAAGGAGTGTCACCACCCGAAAGCTAGCTGGGCCACAGCAGATGAGTAAACCCTGGAGTCATTCGGCCCTTTCTCCTTTTGGCCCCCAAAGGTGATGTCATGAGCTGGAGGGGTGCTTTCCAGGCTCTCCGCACAGTTGCTATTAGAAATTCACTTCTGTTCTGGCACTGGAGGCCGGGTTTTTCCCCTGGTAGGGATCCTTCCCACTTTGCAGCTCACAAAGCTCTTGAGCATCTACAAGCTCGTACAGTCCTCATGACAACCTTTTCAGGTGGGTGGGTGGGAGACCAATACACCCATTTTATAGGCGGAGAAACTGAGGCCTAAGCTGGGTCATGAAGTGGGTCCCTTGCTTCCAGCCCAGAGCGCTGCATGCCCACCCACTGCATGTCAGCCTCCTACAGGAGGTCACCTGTGAATCAGATAGTCATGTTGGCCCCATCCTGCCTGTTGTCCCAGGTGGGTATGACTCATTCGCCTGCCCTGTGACTCACACAGCTTGGGTACTCCTCCTATGGTCAACAAGCCTGGAGACTTGGCAGCCAGGGCCCAGCTTTTTCTCACCTCTCCAAAGCCTCCGGGAAGAATTCCTGGACCTCCAGGGAATCCACCCTCTTACAGAAGCGCTAACAGAGGCCTTGAGAAGGAAAGCAACTTTCCTTCAGCCACACAGTGAGAACATAGCACAGCGAGGATAGGGGCCCAGGCACCCTGGCACCCAGCCCAGCCCTTGTGTCTGCCCCACAGGATCACCCTTGCCCGGCCTCCCTCACAAGGGAGAGCGAGGAACAAATGAGGCAATGGGCAGAAACGCACTCTGGGCTTTACTAGAGAAACCTCAGGGACTCCCTTTGAATCCACGGTAGTGACCAGCAGCTGTTTCCACTGTCCCTTCCAGACTCCCCTGGGCAGCCAGAGCTGGGTTTAGGAGGATGCAGGGGTGTCTGCTCTGCTCCACCTACCTTGCAGGGCTGTGAGGGGGAAAGAGGACTGCTCCGTGCAGAGGTGCTGGGACCACGGCAGAGGCACGGTACAAGGGGCTTATCAGCACCACCTGTAAATAAAGGGCCAAGAATCTCAACATCAGGCACTCAAGATCATCTGGTCAAAACCCCCATTTGATACTTCCATTCCACTCATCCCCAGCATCCACCACCACAGTCACACGGCCTCTACTTGCACACTTGAAGCAATGGGGCACTCACTTCCTGCCAAGGCTGTAAGATCTTCTGTTGAAGAGTTTAGCTGGTTGAAAGAACTGTCCTCAGGATGGGCTAAAATCTCTCTCCCTATGCTTTACACCTGCTGGTTCTCGCTCTATCTGCTCAGATCACCCAGAACAGGTCTGTCACCCTGTTTCCCGATGGCTCCTTAGAGACAAAGACAGTGATCTTGGGCCCCTCAAGTCTTCTACAAGTTGTATACCCTCTTTCCTCCAGCTTTTCCTGAAACCAGACCAGGTGTCTGGTTCCCTCCCTCACCCCCTTCCCTGATCAGCTCCAAATGAACCTTGTCCCTACTGACAGCACAAGACCCAAAATTTGACATTCAGGCGAGCTCTATCCAGGGCAGGGCAAGCAGAACTCTCACCTCCATCATTCTATACATCATGCCTCTATTAATCCAACCTAAAATCCCATTTGCATGTAAGGCAACCCCAGGGCATGTCTGAATTCAGCTTATGGTCAACTTCAGAGCTATGGTTCAGTATTCTGGAGTTAGACGAAATGACCCCTCATTTAACTAACTGCATAACTTGATCAGGTTACTTTACCCTGAGTCTCAGATTCCTTCTCTGTAAAAGGATTATGTTAGAACTTATTCCATAGGCTATTATAAGGATTAAATGAGATAAGATATGTCAAGGGTTTTGAACAGCATATATGTTTACTTTGATTGTTAATTAAATCTCTAAACCTTTTTCTAGAAATTATGTTTTTCTCATTCTGTACTTGTGCAGTTTGGGGACCCAAGCTGTTTACATGCTGTATCTCCACTTCTATGCCTAAGCCTTGCTCTACCATTGTAAGACCCTATTATCGTTATCCGGCAACAGGTCTTTCTCTCCCATCAGGCTGTGAGTCCTGCCAGTCTGCTTTGCCTCTGAAATTCTGGTCCAGGCCCATGAGCTGGCAAACAGCAGGACCAGTGGATTTATATGCTGGAGAAGTGAAAGAAGGACCAGCCAACATTGGCCCCACAGTGAATTGTGCATCCCAGCCCTTTGGCCCCCTGCCTTTCAGGGCCAAACTGGATCTTCACCCTTCCTCATTCCCCAGAGCTCTAGTCATCCACATTCAGGGGGCAGCTAAGCAAACTGGCCCTGCCTACATTGGAAAATTTCTCTGCCCAAACCACCTTCTCCAAGCCAAGGAGAGAGTCCAAGATCCTAAATACAGTGGGACCCTACAGGCTGCAGGGATTAAGACACCAGTGAGCCCTGTTCTCAGCTGACAGTCAATGGCCTAGGCCTTCCCGGTGTATTTCTGCATTGTGAGTGGCATACATAGCAAAGCAGGGGATCTGAAAAAGAGGCTGACTGCTTATCTGGCAGTGGTGTCCATCCCAGCTCTGTGGGCCTTCCTCAGAGAGTTCCACCTGGAACTTCCTGGTTCCAAGGATAGATCAAAGCAGACTTGGGTTGTATTGTGTTCCTACAAGTGACTAATGACCTCTCACTTTCTGTTAACTCTGTGTGAGGACAAGCCTTTGAAATCCAGCCCGCTTTTCCTCTACACACCTCCAAATCACCCCCTCATCCTCACTGGTGGTGCTACATTTCTTCCCAAATGTAATCTGTTCCTCCCCTGATGTTCCCCATCTCAGCAACAGCACCACCAGCCACCATCCACAGCCTGGGCCAGACCAGGCACCAGGGCACCACCCTCCTCAACCTCCCCTGCTCTATCACTCAGGCCTCCAACACCACCTCCCCCTGCCATGCCCTGCCCTGCCCTGCTGGTTCTGCTCAAATGCATCTTCTTGTCTCCACCCCCACTGTCAACATCCAGGTTCAGGTACCATCCACCTGTCATCTGGGTGACTGCAGTGGTCCCCCACCTCCTCTCTCCCCTACAGTGCAAGCCCAGGCCGTGTCACTCCTCTGCTCAGACTCCACCATGGTTCCCCTAGAGCCCCAGAGATAAAGTCCAAGAACCTCAGTGAACTTTTCAGGATCCTTCATGATCTGCTGCTGCCCACCCCATGAGCTTCAGCCTCTTCAGTTCCTGTCTTCCACCCATACCCCTCCAAGCTCCAGCTGGGGCGAAGCTGCACTCTCTGCCCTCTGAGTCCACATGTAATCTTCACAGAATCTCCTCTGTTCCAGAACTGTCTTCCATCCCTATTCTTCATTTCTCCTTCCACTCATGATCAAGCCCAGTTTCCTCCAGGAAGTTTGCTTTAACCTCTCCTCCCCCGTGAGGGTGAGCTCCTCTGGGCTCCCCCAGGCCTCTAGTCTTCCCTGTCACCCTGGATTATGGTCCGTTTCCGGGTTAGCCTCCCCCATTAGACTAAGATCTGTTCCCATGGATCCCAGCGCCTAGCCTAGGGCTGGGGCCACCACAGCTCAAGATTCACCAAAGGAAGAAGCTAGGAAATCACACGCATGCACACATGCATAGACACATGCATATATGTATATGAGTAAACATATACTCATGCACGTGTACATTTACAGACAGCTAAGAGCGCAGGTGCTGCCACCTATGGGCAAAAAGAGCATTACACTCTTCCCCAGGCTCTGGATGGGAGGAGCCCCAGAGACGCAAAGCATTAACTTCAGCTAACACGAAGTTGGTCTGTTTCCCATTCTGGACCTTAAGACTGCAACAACTTAAAAACAAGATCCACAAACCACTCACTCTAGTCCACCGCCCACATGCTCCAGAGGGAGTCATAAAGAGAGATGTTTCCTTCCAGCACTCACCATCCCTGTCTGGGGCCTGCGGAGCGCCTGTTTACTGAATTATATCTTAGAGACGGGGAGAAGGCACAGTCTGTTAGTGCTGCCCACCAGTGGAGGGGCTGGCCTTTGGGTAGAGAGCTCCCTGTTAGTGACACTGTGCAAGTCACCAGGAACCCCATATGTCTAGGTGGCTGAAGACGAGCTTTCTGCCCTTTGGGGTGGGGTAGGGGGAGGCCCCAAGCCGGAGGTGTTTTTCTCCTAAAAGACTGTTCCCAGCATAATGGGAGGACTTTCAGATTTGGCCGGAGAAACATGATCTCTGCCTTGCAATCCCTGAAGGGTTCAAATAGCCACCCCAAATGACAACCCTGCTTTTCTGAACACCTACCAAGTATTAAACTCTTGACATACATCATGTCTCATCCTCATGATACTCTGCCAGGCAGATATCATGGTTCCTGTTTTGTGAAGGAAGATACAAGCTCAGAGAGGTGAAGTAATGTGCTCAGTCACACAACTAAGATGTCTACACAGTTCCCACCAAGGCAGGCTGCCTCGCTGACTTCTTGGTCTCGCTAAGTTTCAGGCATTAAGGCTAGGTCTCTTGCATAGAGAAAAACACAAAGCTTTGGTTACTCTAGATCAGGGGTTAGCAAATTTTACTGTAAAGGGCCAGTTAGTAAATATGTTAGGCTTTGCAGGCCCCATACCTTGTCTGCTGCATATTCTTTCTTGTTTGGTTTTAGGTTTGGGTTTTTTTTGTTTTTTGTTTTTTTTTTAACAACCTTTTAAAACAATGTAAAAACCATTCTTAGCTCAAAGGCATACAATCACAGGCTGAGGCCTCCCCAGAACTGTAGTTTGCAGCCTACAGACTTGAGAGAAGAATGTCTATAATCTTAAGTATAAAAACTTCTGGTGGAAATAGTTAAGATGAATGCTAGGTCCTTCAGCTGTGTTTCTCCTGCTTCAGATAGCTTCCTGCTGAGTCGCTCTCTCCTAAAGAAGGGCTCTACCTTGTTCTGCAATTAGGCAGCAAAATATTTCAAGGGCTGTTCAAATTCTAGAAACTCAGCTGTGGACTAAACAGTTTGACTCCACATAGAGAACAAAAGCGAGAGGCAAATTCGATGTGTAGAAAGAACCTCTACCACAAGACATTAAGAGATCTAGGCTCTGGTCTGGGCCCTGAACAAGGGATTTAGAATCTTACTATGCAAAGTGTGGTCCCTGGACCAGCAACTTCTGCATTACCTGAGATCTCATTAGAAATGCAGAGCCTCAGGCCCCACCCCAGACCTAGTGAACCAGAATCTGAATTTTCACAAAATGCCCGAGTGATTCATGTTCACGATAAGTTTGAGATCTGCCAAAACATCTTTCATGTCCAACTGCAATATTGTTACCACAACCCTTTCCCTGAGGAAAGAAAGGGTTTAAAGACATCTTTCTTTATGTCATAGTATTTATTAAGTCTCTGACCTATCATCTGCACTAGGCACCCCGTTTTGGATGCACAATCAACAGACCAAGACCTGCCACTGGATCTTGAAATCAAATCTTTGACTGGCAGAAAAGTAGAAGGAGGAGAACCAGAGAAGGTGCCACTCCCCATTTCACAGTTGGGGGGGGATATCAGGCATGACTTTCCCAAGACTATGCTGCCAAGGAAAACAAGGGGCCTGACCAATGCTTCATTTTCCCAGGCCTTGGGTTTAATAACTGAACTCATTTTGGTTTAGATTAGAACTTTCGAAATCTCACAAGTGGTGGAGTAGCAACCAAGGGGCTCGCTGTGTGCTTTACAATAATTAATTGCTGTCTCTGGGCCTAAGTATCCCTGGTCATGAAGTAAGGGGTGGGGCCAGGCAATTCCCAAGGTCTAACTGTAAAAGCTGGAATCTGGAAGAACGATTTCGAGGCAAAAAGGCAGTCAGGAGAGGAGCCTTCTGCTGATGGTCACCACAGTCCCACCAAAGTCTCAGGGCTGATAACACAAAGTCAAGCCCATCATCCTCAGCGTGGAGGCAGAGCAGTGACCTGGTTTAAGCTCAAGGTCTTACCGCAAGTCCCAAGGAGAAACTGGAAATGAGAACAGGCTTCTCTCTCTGCTTCCTCAGCTTGGGACCATAATCGTCATCCTTACTGATGCTGAATTGTGCAAATGTATTTGCTAAATAAAAGAATGAAGTATGATGTTTTGGGGGAAATGGTCCCTGAGCCTTCTAGTAAGACAGCTAGAACTTTGATAACCAGCTTTTGACGCTCCACCAAGAAGGCTGCCACCCTCAAAAATGGCTGCCGGGAATAAGAACTGCTGGGGCCTTCTAGGCAGCAATTTGATAAAATGCAGCAAAGGTTGTAAAATGCATAATTTGACCCAGTAACTCCATTTCTTGGGCTCTCTTTTAGGAAATAATGAAAGAAGACTAACTTATACACTAGGATGTTCATTGCAGCATTGTTTATAAGCAGCCAAAATGCCTGATAATAAAGGAAAGTGAACCATAGTATATTCCCACTTAGATACAACAAGAGAGGGATGAAAAAGCAGGTTGGCATATATCATTTTCATAATAAAAAAATAAAACTTGTTTTTTTTTTTTTTACAAATAAAATGCATTATTTCATTTCTTTAATCGCCCAGACTATCAGAATGAAAGATTTTAAATAGAAATAGACACGCATTTATCTACTTAGGTAGAGAATACTTCTCAAATTCTTCTAAAATTAAATTCACAGTCCATAATAACATGAGAAAATATTTATGTCATCATGTTGCAAAAAAAAGTCAGAATAGAAAAATTATAAATGTGGTATGACCACAATTATATAGGGGTAAAAAAAAATGTGCTGCAAATATCAGGAAGGAAATGCCTCCAAATGTTAGCAGTGATTATCTCCCATTGGCAGAATTATGGACAGTTCTTATTTTTTTATTTGCTGAATTTCCTTATCATAAGCATTCATTATAGCTAGAAAAGGAAGGGGGGGGGGAAGTCCTTGGAGGAAAGGAGGAAAAAGCACCCCATTTCCCATGAGTATACCACCCATACCACTTTGCTACTCCCCAAAAATTAATTAGTATTTACTGTGTCCACTGAGGGCCCAGCCTCGCCATATCGCTTACACAAAGGAGATTAAGGGCCAGGCCCCACCCTGAAGGCTCATATATACCATCTATCTTTTGCTTGGCAAATAAGCCAGACCCACATGATATCCTTGTTGAGGTTGGAACGTAATAACACTATTTGTTTAATCAGTTTAGCAAGATAAATGAAACTACTCCCACTGGTGTGGCTCCTTCACTGAGTTCCCTGAGATTCTATGGCTGAAACCATTTCTGGAGCCCCCTGGGGAAGAGCAGGTTTCAGGGATCCTGTTATCCCTTAGTCTAAGCATTGAATGCAAGAGGTACAAGAAGTTCCCTCTGAGGCAGAACAAGCAAGGCCCGGCTAGGGACTAGGACAGGGAGCCAGGAAGGAACCTAAATGGCCGCGAGTCCCCTTGGGAGCTCACATCTCCAGACTTGACCTTCCTCATCGACAAATTAGGGCCCATCACGACAACCTCAGGGCTATTGTGAGGCTCAAAGAAAAGAAGGTAAATCATTTCATCTCTCTAGGCTGAGCCTCAGTTCCCCTGTCTGTGAAATGGAGTCAATATCTCCTCCCTCACAGGGCTGTGAAAAGACCAAATAAGACGGTGAACACACACAGCAAGCATGCTCCCTATGGTGGCCCTGATTCTTACTGCTTGTAGAACAGGGAATAAGATACATAAATGAATCTTGGGCCTCAACTTCCTTATCTGCACTATGGGGCAAACAATTCAGGCCACGAAGACCAAAGTCATGGACAGCAGCTGCATCTCCAGCTGGTGCTGGTGCTGGTGCAGGTTAAACATAATGACTGCTGTGGGCTCACTTTGAGGTCCACGTTCATGCGCTGAGCACAAAGCCCTCTGACTCAGAGACCATCAGAGCCAGGAAAGCCTGATATTATCATGCCCACCCCTGTAGTGCAGGGTGCGCCCTGAGGCCCAGAGAAAGACACACATTAGCACAAGTCACCCAGTACTTTGTCAATGGCAAAACCAGGACCCAAGTCCAGGCCTTCTGTTGCCCAGCCTTGCCCACCGCACCTACTGCTTTTCTCTGCTCTGCCCTCAAATTGCTGATGTGGTCCCAGGCCAGGGCAGGGGAGAGCAAGCATATGGTGGGGGAGTGTACGGGGGAGGGGGGCAGGGAGGGCGAAGCGGGCGAGCAGCAGGAACCCAGCCTGCCTGTGGGCTACAAACTCACAAACCACATCAGGCTGAAATATGACACACGCTCACTCAGTTGAAAGGGAGGAGACAGTTTTATTTAACATACCCTGGCTGCCTAAACACTGCTCTCTCCCTTTCCCTCCTCCGAAAAATGCATACCTCCCAGGACCTGCTTTTCCCTGCTTCTGCCAAAGGGCGGGGAGATGGTCCTGGCTGGGACCCCAACTCACAGAGTGACCTAGGGCAAGGGATCTTGTGTTCTCTCAGCCTTGATTCCCTGAAACAGAGGGGAGACTGACCTACACTTTGGAGTCCTGTTGATAGTTTTGGATGAGTTTCCCAGCGGTGCTCCTGGGAGGCCCTTCAGACCTCTGCTGCAGAGCTGAGCTCCCCAAGCTGTGCACACAGCACAACCCAGTTCTCATCATATCAGGACTACAAGGAAACTTCAGGATAACATTTAGTGAAGGGATTAAGAGTCAGGGCCCTGTAGTCAGAATTCCAGAAGCCGGGTGCCATCATCTTATAACGACAAAACCGGAGGCACGTTATTTAGACTGGGTACCTCATCTGGAAAAGGGGAAATAGTAGTGCCTACCTCAGAGGAACACTGGTAAGGAATCAAGGAAATAATTAATGTCCCTGTGGTTGATACACTAAAAGGCAGCTTTTTGTTATAATCAGGCCAGCCAACATCACCCCCATTTCACAGATGAGGAAACTGAGGCCCAGAGAGCCAGGACTTGCCAAAGGTCACTCAGAAGAATGAAGGCTGCAGCTCCGCTCCCAAATCAGTGCTTCTAATTCCTCTCAGTCCTGTGGTTTCTAATAAGTAAATATACACACTCAGAGGCTGTAGATACAGACTGTAAAGTTTGCTTGAAGAAAACCAGAGATCAATGCCTCAGCAAAGGACTACAGATCATGCAGAGATCATCTCAATGACCTACCTGGCAAATTCTTCTTTTTTTTTTTTAAGGAGTCCAACACGGGGCTTGAACTCATGACCCTGAGATCAAGACCTGAGCTGAGATCAAGAGTCAGACATTTAAGTGACTGAGCCACCCAGGCGTCCCTGCCTGGCAACTTCTCAAGAAAGACCCAAACTCCCCCCAGGAGTAGGAAGAAAGTGACCTATGGCACTGGATGGCTGAGAAGCGTAAGGCATCCAATCAACAACTCTTGCTCATCATAGCTTGGTAAAGTGCACACAAGGCTGCTAACAATGGCTACCTCTGGGGAAAGAAGGAGGTCTGGAGGGATGAAGTTTACACTATACTCTTCTCTACGTTAGACTCTTTAGCAATATTTTTTCCCACTTTAAAAAAAAAAACAAAAAACCCTGCAAAACTCGAAATAATTTAGCGGCCTTATCCAGTAGCTATCAGCCTGTTGTTTGCTTTTCGATGAAATTTACAGCAGGTTCTAAGACCTTTGGCTGGGCTTCCCAAATCTGCAACTCTGATCCATCCTGGTAGCCACTGCTCTGGTTCAGACCTGCACTCTCTTTAACTTGGACCACGTAACACCCTCCTCCTGGTCCCCCTGCCTCCAGTTTGCCCCTTCTGATGCATCCCCTACATCAACCACCAGATCAGTGAGAGTTTTTATCGTTGTTCTGCTCAAAACCTTTCTCAGCTTCTCACTGCCTTCAGGATAAAGTCCAAACCCTTAGTTTACAATCTGTATTTACAGTCTCAACTCCCACAACTGCACCGTTCCCTCATGGCCATTCTAGCCATGGACTGCTCAAGAAACCTCAGTACCTTTGTACAAACTGTTTCTGTTTCTTAGAATGTCTTTTCCCTCAACTCCTTTAACTGCTGGGAACCTATTACTTATTTTTGAGCCTGGGTTGCCCTGACAGATTTAGTCACCCCTTTATGGGTTGAAATAACTCTCAGTATCGAATGATTGTTTCAATCACTATGGATGGGAAGTATCTTGAGGACAGAGAGCTTTGTCCTCCTGGAGGCTTTTGGGCCCTCACAGGGCAAGGCACAGAACACAGGCCCAGGCAAGTGTTGAATCAAGGAAGGAGGGAAAGAAGGAAATGTCATGAGGGACAAATCCTACAGCCTCCCCACTCACCCCCAGCTGCCTGCTTTCCTAGGTTCATATTAGTCTGTAACAAAAAAAGACTATGGAAAATTCTGGAGTAAAGTTTCCTTCCTTGATTCACAAGGAAACCTTCTTTGCTGCTGTCTAACTTCCCCCCCGGGTGCCAACCCAAGCTCCCCGGCTGTTTACAATTTCCCTGGCATTTATAAATAGCAAGGCCTCAGAAAGGAAAATGGAATTTCAAAGGAGCTGGATGCTGCCTGACCTCCCATCCCATCCTTCCTCCTCTGCTCCAAGCCCCTTCCCCTTCACATCCCCAAGAAACACCAAACAGCACCCCCAAGTGTGTGGGAGGGGAGGGGCAGGGATGTCTCAATGAATGGAACACTCAAGAAAGAGTAAAAAGCCCCACCAGCTAGAAGGACTCGGCCAAAGGCCAACTGGAACTGGGTCCCAGCCCTGCCCCTTTGTCACAGTGTGACTGTGAGCCCATCAAAAGCTCTCGGGGCCCAGCTGTTCTCTCAGCTGTGGAATGGGGTTGCGGTGAGACTCCAGCAGGCCATGGTCACTGTAAAGTGCGGTGCAGCCAGCGGTCCCAGTGCGCTGGTCAGAAATGTGGTCCTGGGAGAACGGGCCGTGCAGGATTAAGTCTTTGAGAAGTGTCTAGGAGCTGAACTAAAGCAGAGGCTCCTCCCCAGAGGCCCCGCCTTCCACAAAGCCCGGGTTACCCCCCAGGACAGCCCTGAATTGCCTTTGGCTCTTCAGAGTTCTGGGTGTTTTAAAGATACCCTCTCTGCTCTGTGGAAGGTGTAAGGGCGGGATAAAAGGTGTATGTCTGGGCAGATAAAGGGCTGCAAAAGAACCCAATGTCCCCTGCCCACCCAAAGGCGCCCCCGCCTTCCAAAAACGTGGGCTTACCCTTGGCCACCGCCCAGAGCAGCCGGCCTGCACTAGACTAGGGGGGACACTGCTGTGACCAGATCCGGGCGGTGATTAGCCCCCAGAAGAGATAGGGGCCCAAGGAGAAAGGGAGACAACAATCACTGTTGTCAACTCTGAAAGAAGTTTCCGTGTGAGTCAGAGAAAAGAACGTACGCTGCAGGGCCGAGGAGGAGAAGGCACCTTCAGGTAACAAATGCAAGCAGATTTCAGACGAGTACAAGGAAGAAGTTTCTAACAGTCCTGGGCCCAAAAAAAGGAAGGAGGTGGAGGGCTCCTCATCGCCCGCGGAGAGCACGCAAAGGCATTATTACCTTGGAGTCAAGGATCCGCTGAGCAGACTCCCCCGCGGAGCCACCGCCCAAACCGCGGACGCGCGGCTACCTGCAAGCCCGGGTGGGATACACCGAGTGCCGGGGTGACTCCGAACCCAGTTCCCCCACCCGCGGGGGCGGGGTCAAGGTTAGCTCAGGTGCTTGCAGCCCAGCCTAGCGGGGCCTGTAGGTGGAGGCCCGGCCCCCTTTCTCCCCGGCCCTAGCCCCCCAGTCCAACCCTTCTTGGTCCCCTGGAAGACCAGCAAGGTGAGGGAGGAAGCCCTTCTCCAGCGATTCCCCGCTGCCGGAACGAGCTCCAGACGCGGGCTAGCTCGGACCGGGAGGGGAGGGAGAAGAAGGACCCAGATACCCGGGATCCCCAAGATGTCCGGGGCCGTGGCCGTCCCCCACCCCTACCTGCGGCTGAGGCGCTGCGGACGGCTGCTGCTGGGTCCAGCTGCGCTCAGCTGGTTCCGGGCGGCTGGGCGGGGGCTTGGCGGTCGTTCGGCCGCGGTGGGCAGGGCGCGGGAGGGAGCCGCCCTTGGGGCGGGGCGGCCGGGCCGGGAAGCGGGGCGGGGGGAGGAGCGCCGGCCCCTGCCCGCAGGCAGCTGGGAGGATGGCCATTCCGGCTCCAGGCGGGCATTCGTCGAGTGCACTCTGTGTCACTTTAGCAGACCCCTCGCTACCTCCTCGCAAGGAAGGCATCCGGCCCCTCCTAGGAATAAACTGAGTCTCAGAGCACGGAAGGGAGATCTGCAGGAGGGAGGGGAGAGTGAGGGGAAGGAGACCCAGGGGAGCGGCCGGGCTGGCTGGGCTGGGGCCAAAGAGCTCAGTTGCGGTGGGCAGCGTGCCATGCTCAGCTGGGATCCACGGAGGCAGATTTCAGCTTTAGAGAGTTCTGACTTCAGGAGGCAAAGCACTCCTCAGGAGAGGGCGAAATGGGCTACCAACAAAAGCAGAGGAGGTGTGCAAGCAGCCCCTAGGCCCACTGGACCAAATAAAGGAGAATGTTTCCCAACTTTATTCAGAATGAAAGAACAAGAAATGCCAAGTGCATCCCTGTCCTTAAAACAGAACCTTAAAAAAAGAATCTAAAGAGGCTTTGGAGTCAAATGGCCTTGGCTGGAACTCCTGACGCTTACCAGTCCAGTAACTTTGGGCAAGTGGCTTAACATTGGCAAAGTGTCATTTCCTCATTCGTAAAGTGGATATAATAATTGCCTCCTCGTGGGGCTCTTGGGAAGAGGCAGAGAAAGACTCTCAGCACAGTGGCAGTGATTCTCCATAAATGGAAGTTCTTACCAGTGTGATGGCGGATATTATTTTAGGTGACGGAGAAAATCCACGTTGTCAAAAAGATGAGTGCAAGGTCACTTTTAAACAAATGTGATATTTTCTTCATCTCAACAGCATCTCACATGCGTTGGAGAAACAGCCCCGTATGATGGCACAGGGCACGGGACGGCCTCCAGCAGTCCTGCTGCAAAGATGGGTTCCCAGGCCTCTTGCAGTGGCTCTGTGGCTCCATCCTCATGGGGAGGACTCCCACAGCAGGAAACTGGACCAGACGACCACGATGTCCATTTCCAGCCTTGGTGCGAGCAGCAACCCCATGTTCAGCTGGGTATATCTCCCTCTCACACAAGGTAAAATGTACCAAGTCAGTAATTGCCAGGTTCTGGGGATCCGAGCAGGAAAAGCTGGTGTTCAAGGAGCAGAGGAGCTAAGAGCACCATACTCACTTCCTGGTCTTTTATTTGTTTGTTTGTTTGTTTTTCCATTGAGTAGCAGGCCAGGGAAGCCACACAGCCTGGGGAATCCCAGCTCAGCTCTTCCACCTGACCTCCCCCCTCCCTTTCTGCAACTCAGGTAATTATAGGAACCATTTCTTGAACACCTCATGCCATGCTCTGGGCTTCCCATGTGCTACGGACTTTCATCCTCCCCTCCCCACCCAGGTAGGTGTTACCATGTACAGTTTTCAGATGAGGAGGCCAAGGCACAGAGATGGTTAAGTAGCTCTCCCAAGTTCACGCAGGTAACAACATACACACCTGAGTCGCTGGCCTCTCTCCTTTGCCCAGTGTCCGACGTCATACATCGCCACCTTTCCTGGCTTGGGAAACTCTACTCGGTTCCACTTTCCCTAAGAACTGAAGCAGGGCACTCACCCCAAAGAAAGGCTCATACCCTCCCTCTGCCACTCTGTTTTCAGAGGCTGCCCGTGGCCACCTGGGGGGTGGGTGGGGAGAAAGGCAAAAACACACGATTCAGCTCTGAGCTCTTTGATTATAAGACCTGGCATACACATGCCCCGGATTTGCCTAGCATATCATTTTCAAGGCCAGCAGCTTCTCTCCGGCAAAGAAAGGTAAACCTCTGAATCTGTGTCTCCCTAGAACTGGAGAATATCAGATAGAGATGGAGGAAATTTTAGAGAACATCTGGTCCAAGTCCTCACTATAGACATGGGGAAACTGAGGCCAACGGAGCACAGGTTTGCCCATACAACCCTCTGGTTGCTCCACTTGGTGCTGGAGAAGCACGTGAGCACCTGCTGCCCCCAGAAATAATGAAAAATTCTGATGAAGATAAGCAATACTTCTATTGGAGGGCCATGCAAATTCCTAGCCCTTTGCTTCGCAGACATTAACACATGTATTTCACAGCTGGCCAGGATGGATCTTGGCCTGACCTGTAGTCAGGGCCAAGTCGGCCTTGCGTGGATGCTAAGAAGTCTCCTCTGCCTTGGTATCTTATTCTCATTTCTTTCTAGACTCCTACTTGTACTCCTGTCCCTGCTGGCTCCAGGCATCAGTAAGGCCTTTTTTGCTCTAGATCCTCACCTCCAGAGTGAATGTCTTCTTGTTCTTGATAATATGGATCCCCTCTCACGGAAGAACTTGGATGTATCCTTTTGCCAGAAGACCACCGCCAGACCACTCCCTCGTCCTCCAGGAGTGAGGATGGCGGAAACAAAGGCCACAACCCAGGCTATACAGCAGATGATTTGGAGCTGTTGCTCCCCTTGTGAGAATGCCCCTGCCCACCCACAGGAGTGGCCCTCGCTTGGCACCTATATTTGTACATCCCACCCCACCCCACCCCAAACACGGTTGATAGTAATAAGAGTAGACACCAAAACCAAGCAGGACTATCAGAACTTGGAAACAAAGTTTGGGATATGGCAATTATGGTTAATTAAGTGGGCCTGTGAGGACTGGCCATCTCTGAAGGCTGAGACCGCCATTTTGAGGTGACCATCTTCCGCAGAGAAAGCCAACGAGACCCCCATTAAATGGCATGATGGATGTGGGTAAATCAGTGTGGGGAAACTCAGAGAGGAGACGGCCAGGTTGGCCAGGGAAGAATTTGGGATCCATGAGGGCTCTTTTGGATGCAGACCTCTCCTGATGCTAGCCTCAGGAAAGTAAGTTATTAGGACAAGCATTTATTGAGCATTGAATGCCTTCTAGCAGGTTCCTGGAAGCAGAGCACAAGATCAGGATTCTGTGCAAGCGATTAATTGAAGAGGTGCTCTTTGGGGATCCTGCAGTATCCCAAGGAGCCCTTAGGGCAGGACGCAGCTGGGCCTCAGAGTCAGCCCGGATGCAGGCCTGAGCATACAGGGTACCTGGAAAGTGCTTTGACTCCATCGCCCGTCTCAGCTCATCTGCTTCCTTGTGCTGCCTCAAATCGGAAAAGCACCTCTGCTTTCCACAAAATGGCTTTTACCAGCAGGGAGGTGGAATCTTTGTCTGTGGTCCACAGGCTAACTTGGGTCAGATGCCTACCCTTTATCCAGTGACTCTAGCCAGAGAGGCAGGGTCATATTGCACAAACCTGGCTGCTCCCACTGTAACCTGTAGATGGAGAGAAAGGGGGAGGGAGAGCCAGGCCGACAAGACAGTGTCACTAGGCGAGAGGACTCAGCCGGGCTTGAAAGGGTGGAAAGAGTTACGATTGGAGGTAAGAAATGGGACAGAATCTTCTGCTGGGGTACAGAGTCAGCAAAGGTGTGGAGGTTGGAGGAAGACAAGCCTGGAAGAAGGGGAGGAGTCTGGGTCCCTTCAGTGATGTGCTAGAGCACCAAAGCTGGCTGTTAAATCTCCAGGAATTTTTTTTTTTTTTTAAGATTTTATTTATTTGACAGAGAGAGCACAAGCAGAGGGAGAGAGAGGGAGAAGCAGGTTCCCTGCTGAGCAAGGAGCCCGATGTGGGACTCGATCCCTGGACCCTGGGATCATGACCTGGGCCTAAGGCAGCCGCTTAACCGACTGAGCCACCCAGGCGTCCCAAATCTCCAGGAATTTTGACAGCTGGTTGTTAAACGCAGCCTGTCCGCAGCTACACACAGCTGACCCGCTGACAGTGGCATAATAAGAATTAAAACTCAAATTATAGGGGTGCCTCCTGGTCACCTTATTATGCCAATTTATTATGTCAATTAAGCCTTATAACCACCTCCAAGTTAGGTATAATCTTCAGTTTTTCAAATACATTAAACAGGCTCAGAAAAGATAAGCAACCTGCTTACGTTTCCACAGCTGGGTGAGTAGAACTGGAACCCGAATCCAGGTGTGTCCCCAAAGCCCAGGTTCTTTCTACAGCCAAAGTGAAGAAAGTCAGGGGGAAGGTGAGGCTTCTTCCAGGCCTCCCATTCAGGATCAGGAATTATTTAATTTCATCTTGATAATGTTAGGGCCTGATGTTGGGCCCTTCCCTGCAATACTTCATAAATGCTTTATGACAACTCACTATTTATTTATATGGAAGGTATCTGGAGTTGTTTAAGAAATGTAGATCTATTTTAAGAAAGATTATAAACTGCTGTGCTTGAGAAATAAGTAATTCATAAAACCCTTTACATACGTACACACACCGCCCCCAGAAATCTTTGAGGCAGTGCTATTTTTGTATTCTTTTATGTACCCACAGAAGAAGTTCATGTTCTGTGTTTTTTCCTTACTTATTATTTACTTACTGCTTTTCTGAGTACGAGTTATGTGCCAAGCCTTGCACTTACGGCTAAGGGCATAGAGATGAATCAGCCATAGACTCAACCCTTGCAGGGCCTGTGGCCAAGGACACAGACAATTACAATAGGGTGTTATAGGAACCATAACAGAGGAAGCTCCGGTGGGGTTGGAAGGAGGCTGGGGGACACAGACAGGGTCCAAGAAGACTGCAAATAAGGAGATGAGCCAGGCCTTAAAGGACACCTCCCTGGGCCTCAGCTTCTTCATCTGATAACCGTGTCCACCTCCAAGAGTTGTGGAAAAATGGAAATGAAATTATCCATGTCCACCATTTGCTGCATTGAAAGGGCTCTGTAAACAGTAGCTGGTCTCATTAGGGGAGCCCCACAGTCAAAAGGCACGGAGGTGCTCAAGATGAGTTAGCACGTGCTAGCGTGTCTGGAATATACAGTACATGATCTGAGTTCTAGAAGATGAAACCAAGCAGCAAGAAGACAGCAGCATTCATAGGTGCCTGCTCCAGGCATTCCCTCCTTTGAAACGGATTGAAAATTCCTCAGATTGAAACTATGCTCCTTCCCAGTTTGGAGATGGAGAGATTGAGGCTCAGAGAGGTGAAGTTACTTGTTTACATTGCACAGCTGAGAAACGGCAGAGGTGGGATGAGAACTGAGATTTCACTCCAAAGCCAGTCTCCCGTGTGGGACTGACAGCAGGCCAGGCTGAAGGGATGGGGCACTGGGAAGCTGTCAGAGGCTCTCACGCAGGAGACTGACACTGTTGGAGCCAGCTCAAGAAGAAGTTTCCACGGAAGGGGACAGGGGCCCACTGGCCCCACAGCCCGGGCCTGCCAGGGATTTAGCAGAAGAGTTGGCTTTTGTTCTAGATGAATCAGCCCAGCTGTTTCTGAAAGCCCAGCCCCACTCTTCTGGGCTCAGCGGACCAGAAGGCATTCAGCTGTCCCCGCAGGTCACCAGTGGGGTGGGAGGGGGCAGTACTTTGTCCACTGGACTGCACCATTTACAGAGAGTTATATTATCACAACACGGAACAATGGGCTTTTTTTTTTTTTTTAAATCTTGTGCTGCATCTCTGGCTGCAAGTTGTAGTGGAAACACAGTCAGGACAGCAAAGCATTACCTTCTTTGGAAGGTGGAGAAACTAAAAAAACAAAATAAAAACCACCCATAATAGCTGATTGGATTAAGTTCTAGTCGAAGTTTGGTCTGGGTCCTCCACTCTGCTCCTCCTCCTTTCCCTTCTCCCTATTCTGTTTTGCTTCTCTTTTTCTCCTCAGGGCCTGCTCTTCCTCCCTCTCTTCTTCTCCTTTCTTACCACTGCTGCTGCACTAGCAGCCCTTTGCTGGAGTCCAGAGAGCCTTGCCTGGGGAATTCGGACACCTGAGTTCACTCCCTGTCCTGCCTCTTTCTTGCAGAGTGATCCAGGGCAAGTCACTCACTCGTCTGGGCCTCCATGATCCCATCTGTAAACTGGGAAGGTAGAAGTAACCACCCCCTAGGAGGGGTTAGACCTGGCTCACAAAACGGGATTTTTCAGCCCCTGCTTCTGCTGCACTGGCCCCAAGGAGAGCCAGAGGGCATCTGTCTCCTAAGATCTAGTACTGTCCATCACAAAGTTAGACTTTAGGTCAAGTCACTCTAGCTTTTCTTTATCTCACGTCTGCAATTTCTACGAATGCACAGTGCAAATGCAATCATTTCACTTCTTCGTTTTTCAAATCAAAGCCACAGACTTGAGTAACCCAATGCCTGATTAACAAGAAGCTCAGTGTTTCCCCGATGGAGTTCTTCTCTCCTCCCGAATGTTCCCAAACCCCAAGGCTGAAGAGCCCCAGCAGGGAGAGGGTCAGTCCACACTCACAGCAAGCAGCAATCTGGAGTTCTGCTTGCTCCCTGGTGCACAGTCTTGCTGTTTTACCCCAACCTCAGACAGATGACCCGGCAGATCCGGGTCCCTGGGCAGGTGCCAGGGGCCTCCGTGAGCTGTCCAGCTGCCTCATCGCTTAGCCTAGACGCACGCTCAAGTTTCTCCCACAGCCATCCTGCAAGGTCCTAGCCGGCCAGAGGCTCCATATCACAGTTTGTCTGCAGACCCGCCCTTAGAGACTACCAACTTCCCTCTTTTTTTGTCTCCAAATGCCCTACATGTCCCCCTTTAAGGATGAGGGAGCAACCTTCAGACAGCTAAAGGTGAATTACCCCAAGAGGACTTTTAAATTCCTCTTTCTCTAGAAGTGAAAAAGGAAAAACAGGTAAATCTTCAGCAAGCAACTTATGACACCTCTTTTAAAGTATACAACGGAATCATGGCATAAAATACAATTGGTTTGGTTTTATGGAACCCATGAAAAGCTACAGGAATCTTATGTGCCAAGGACCATGGCTTGGTAAGCTTTACATTTTATCACCATCCAGACAAATACCCAGCTTCTGTAGCCTGGCAGTGGTGGCCACATGTGATCTGGCCTTACTTTGTCTTTCCAGCTTCATCTCGTCCCCTCCCACCTCTGCCACCTAATCACCTGCTGATCTCCCAGCGAGTGGATCCTACTTTCTGTCACCTTGACACCTCCAGGCCTTTGTATCCCAGTTCTTTCTTGGGATTGCCCATCTCAACATTCCCCCCTGTTTAATTCTTCCCTACATGTGCAGACTCAATTTGGGGGGAACCTCCTTGGCAAAGCCTTCCCTGACTGCTCTGGGCCATATCATATTAGCTGACCCTCCCTGCTCCCACAGTCCCCTGTGATGTGTCCATCAGAGACTGGAAAAATCTGTCCTGCTATTCTACATCCCAGAACACTGTTTAATCTCCTTATAAATGATGGTTATTTTTAATGGTGTAATTACCGGTTTGTTTACTGTCTCCCCCACTAGACAGTGAGCTCCTTGAGGACAGGGCCAGATAGCTCATTCTCTTCTTGCCTATGAAAGTGCCCAGGACAGCAACCTGGGCAGAGAGACCCTCAACACACACTTACTGGATTGAAGTGAAATGGCACTTACCACACTGTGTTAGAATCATCTGTTTATATTTCTAGCTCTACCAGCGAACCCCTCATGGGCAGGGACAAAGTCTTGTTGGCCATTTGCTCTTCGTGCCCAGCATAGAACTTGGCACATGACAGGTTAGTAAACGTGGAATGAATGAGTGAGTGAAATGAGTTAAAAAGACTAACATGAAGGCAGGATGAACAAATGATCAAATAAAGGAATTCCAAATAACCTTTCTGAAACAACCAATTGATAGCTGTTACTTTCACTGTTTGAAATAAATATAAGGCTCCTCTCTTGATTCTGTTCACTGGTACCGTTGGAAAAAAAATCATAATGGAGTCGGTCAAGGCTAACCTTTAAAAAAACAATCACCACAGAAATCCAATGACTGGAGTAGCCTCTTAATGAATAGGCAAGACATTGATATCAATTTACATTAATTAGTAAGGCTAAGATACCCTCTTAAAATGTCTGCTTCCTTAACCCTCTAGATTTGTATCAAATATCACCCCTTAGTTTTTCCAAGTTTCATATTTAAAAAAAAAATTTTATTCCCTGTGTAACAACACTAATGTGTGTGTGTGTGTGTGAGAGAGAGAGAGAGAGAGAGAAAAGGGGAAACTACTATTTCTTCTCTACTGTTCACACAGAACTTCACTTCTGTAACCCAGTGTGAGGGGTTTTCCCCACACTGACCAATTCTGTGTTGGATGTCCTACAATTCAGTTTAGTTCTGACGCTGTCTATCTGGAGATAGGATCAGAGCCCACCCACAGGTTAGGGTGTGCTTCCCTACCCCACTTTGGATGCCAATTGCAAGTGTAGGCCTCAGGCAATAAACCAAAGGTTCCTACCACCCCCTTCTCAGGTTCAATAACTTACCAGAAAGGCTCACAGAACTCAGGAAAACGGTTGACTTACTAGGTTGCCAGTTTATTATAAAGGATACAACTCAGGAGCAGCCAGATAAAGGCATGCATAGAGCCAGGTGTGGAGGAAGGAGCAAGGAGCATCCATGCCCTCCAGAGGCACGAACCTCTCAGCACCTCTGCATATTCAGCAAACTGTAAGCACCCCGAACCCCACAGTGCAGGGATTTTTATGGAGGCTTTATCATGTGGGCATGATCAATTATTAACTCAGTCTGTAGTCCTTCTTCCCCCCTTCAGGGGCTGGTAGAATGGGGCTGAAAGTTCCAAGTTTCTACTCATGGCTTGGTCTTTCTGGTGACCAGCCCCCACCTGAAGCTCTCCAGGAGCCCACCAAGAATCTCCTCATTAGAACAACAGATGCTCCTATTGACCAGGAAATTCCAAGGGATTTAGGAGCCCTGTGTCAGAAACTAGGGTCAAAGAACAAATATTAGAACAAAAGATGTTCTTAGCACTTAGCACCTTTATCACTTAGGAAATTACAAAGGTTTTCAGATCTCTGGCCAGAAGCCAGGAACAAAGACCAAAATTTATATGACTTATTATGTCCCAATATCACAGTGTTTGTTCCATAATGTATGTATATTTAAATGCTCATAGTATTAAAAATACAGTAACTACTTAAAATGTCTTTAATATAGTCTTTAGTTTTGGGGCGCCTGGGTGGCTCAGTCGGTGAAGTGGCCAGCTCATGATTTCGGCTCAGGTCATGATCTCAGGGTGGTGGGATCAGACTCTGTGCTCAGCACAGAGTCTGCTTGTCCCTCTCTCTCCCCTTCCCCCCCCCAGCCCCCCCCCGCGCCCCCCCTCAGTTGGTTAAGCATCTGCCTTGGGCTCAGGTCGTGATCCCGGAGTCCTGGAATTGAGCCCTGTGCAGGGCTCCTTGCTCAGCAGGGAGCCTGCTTCTCTCTCTCCCTCTGTCCCTCCCCTCGACTTGTTCTCTTTCTCTCCCTCCAAGCCAATTTCCACATGGCCCCAGAGGACTTTCCTAGGAAGACATATGCAGCACTGCATAGGAAAACAGAGTCTCTTACTGGCTAGTGAGACTATAAATTGGCACAAGCCCACAGATGGGCGATTGGAATATTTATCATTCTCTTTGAGCCGATGGTTCTACCTCCAGGAATTTCTTTTAACAGGTGTGCTCCAAAAATGTGCAAAATGGCGTTATGTACAAGGTTATCAGGGCAGTGTTGCCTATAGCAGCAAAAATATGGGAAATCAGCTACATGTCCATCAGTTGAGGATTATTTAAGTAAATTATGTAATATGCATTCACTGGAATATCATTCCCAAACTATATCTTTAGGTGAAAAAAAAAAAAACAAGGTACAAGTCAACATGTATGGAACGCCAGCATGTGTGTGAAGAATAATAAGGAAGAGAAGGAACAGATGTATGTGTTTGCTTGCACTTGTATAAAATACTTTGTAAGTATACATAAGAAACTGGTGACGTGGGTCAACTCTGGGGAGAGTTCTGGTGGCTGATAGATGGGGCAGAGAGGAGATTTTTCTGCATATACCTTTTTGTTGCCTTTGAATTTTTAAACCATGTAAATGTATCATCTATTCAAAATAATAACAATCATAGAAAGAAAACACAGGTTGTGAGACACAAAAATATTGCTATATGTGCTTGTTACTAAAGAGATAGTAGAAGAATTCACCTCCTGCAGAAAATTGCTTTCAGTGTTGGGGGAAAAGCCTTCTAAGGGTCTTCTGGTTGTGCAAAGCCAAAGCCCAGTCTGGAGGGGAAAGGTTAAAACCATCAGATAGTAAAGGATGACCTCTTCACCTGAAGTTCTGGTTCAAAGCAATTCTTTTTTTTTTTAAGATTTTATTTATTTATTTGACAGAGAGCGATAGCGAGAGCAGGAACACTAGCAGGGGGAGTGGGAGAGGGAGAAGCAGGCTCCCCACTGAGCAGGGAGACCAATGCGGGGCTCGATCCCAGGACCCTGGGATCATGACCTGAGCCGAAGGCAGACGCTTAACCGACTGAGCCATGCAGGCACCTCTTGAAGCAATTCTTGACCCAAGAAAACTGGAGTTTGGGGCACTGGGAACTGGGGGAGAGAAAAGGAAAGAAAAAGGTCTAAATAAGAATAAGAAATAAGACCAGACCCTCCAGGGCTGAGATGGCTCCCTGTAATGGTGTAAAGTTGAAAGCCTTTATTTAGGGCTAGTGACTCTTGTTTTAGGGGGAGCCAAATCCTGCTCTTGTGTGAGTGTCAGGATGTGAAAGCTCAGACTGGCTTAAAACCAAGACAGCATGTAGCTGACTCCCTTTGTCTACAACTATTTTCTTTCACCTATTATGCAGCTTCTAGTTGAGTCCTCCCGAACCTTAAGAAGAGGGAAATCTTTTTCTTTTTTGGTCTGTTTGTATGAATTGCTGATGATCCAGGCTCTAGATTTAATAGATCATCAAGTCTTCTGTTAAAGAACTAGAGAACAGGAACTGGAATAGAGAAAGAAGGAAGTACTGTGGAGGAGACCAAAGGGAGAAAGAAAGATTTCTTCTCAAAACTAGGAGATGAGAGGTTTGGAGGAGGGGAAGAAAGTGATGGGGGCGTTTGCCACAAGTTCCCCACTGGCCTGGTTGCGATCTGGGCCAGTTTACCAAAAAGGAGGAAGATCCAAAGCTCAGCTGAGGCAGGTGAATGGAACTAGCAAAGAAGGCTTCAAGGGACGTTGTTCGAACATTAAGGAGCAGGGCGAGAACGGAGGCGTTGTCACAGATTGCTCAGCTATGACCAGAGAGAGAACCTCCTGTTGCCCACACCAACCTAGCCTACACACATTGTTTCTGTGTGGGCAGCCAACTGAATGGATCACGCCATTAGCATCAGTAACTCACTGGATGCTTGCCCACTCATACCATATGATTTCAGCATGAACCTGCTCCCTTACTCCAGGTGACAGATACCTACATCATGCCCCAGGACAAAATCTATAAGCCCAAAGCAAGGAATGAGACCCTGGACTCAGTGATGGGGTAATAAGAAAGCTCTGGTCATCTGTACTCGGCGGTGGAAGGAGAATAAGAAAAGTGGGAGCTGAACTGAATGAGCTCAAACCCTCCTGAGATGGGACAGTGGGTAACGACACTGTGGGTTGCGCATGGATAGGGGCGATCTGGATAGCAGAGTCTGGCAGATCTGATAATGCCACTCACTAGCCTATAACCTTTTAAGGGCTACTCTCTCCCTCTAGGGTAAATTCCAAATTTCTCAGCCTGGTGTATCATGATAGGCTAACTTCTGCTGCAGTAACAAATGAATCCCCAAATCCTAATGGCTTCACACAACAAAAGTCTATTTCTTGGTCATGGTACATATCCCGTGAATGTGCTCCACATAGTCATTCAAGAACCTAGACTGATTGAGAAGCCACCATCCTGGACCGCATCACTTGCAACATGTGGCCTCCCCAGTTACTGTGGCAAGACAGGAAGGCTAAGGGAGAACTTGCTTTTAAAAAATTTTTTTATTTTTAATTTATTTTTATTTTTTTTAAAGATTTTACTTATTTATTTGACAGAGAGAGACACAGTGAGAGAAAGAACACAAGCAGGGGGAGAGGGAGAAGCAGGCTTCCTGCTGAGCAGGGAGCCCGATGCGGGGCTCGATCCCAGGACCCTGGGATCCATGACCTGAGCCGAAGGCAGACGCTTAACGACTGAGCCACCCAGGCACCCCAGAACTTGCCTTTTAAAAAATACTTTAGCTCAGAACTGCCATGTGTGACTTCCATTTATAGCCCACTGTTGAACCTAGTCATGTGGTTCCCTCCAAGTGCAAGAAGACAGGGAGATGTTGGGGCACCTGGGTGGCTCAGTCAGTTAAGCATCTGCCTTCGGCTCAGGTCATGATCCCAGGGTCCTGGGATCGAGCCCGTCTTGGACTCCCTGCTCAGCAGGGAGCCTGCTTCTCCCTCTCCCTCTGCCTGCCACTCCCTGGGCTTGTGCTCTCTCTCTCTCTGTCAAATAAATAAATAATGGAAAAAAAAGAAGACAGGGAGATGTGGGGAGGAAATGAATATGTGGTGAGTGATAAATATCTCTGTCATACATAGCATTCAAGACCCTTTGTGATCTATTCTCAGGACCCCCTCCAGTTCATTTCCTGCCACTATCTCTCTTCCCAACTCATAATCCACCTGTGGTCACAGAAATTTTCTCTCATTTCCCCAGGCATGTCTTTGACCATGCACCCCCATACCTTTGCTTATTATGCTGGTTCCTGAACATAAAATGCCCCTTTCCTACCTTCCCCATCTGTCAACATTCTACTTCTCCTTTTCAGCCCAGTTCAAATGCTACCTTCTCCATTCCTGATCCCTCAGGAATACAGTTAATTGACCCTTTTCAGTTCTACCATATCTATTTTTATATACTTCCCTTAGCACTTAGGGTCTGTGGGACTGACTTCCTGGCATGTTTCACAGTGCCTGGTACATTATGGGTGCTAGAAAAATATTGGTTAAATAAATGCTTTGCGTTTAGAATTTTTCAGACAACAATTTAATTGTATGTTTTTCTCCACACCCATCCACCCACTCACAATAGGTTGTGAACTCTGGTTGATACAGACTAAACTTAACTTTCTTATATATTTTTTAAAGATTTTATTTATTTCAGAGAGAGAGAGAGCACTAGAGAGAGAGAGCAAGCACGAGTGGCGCCCCACAGACTAAACTTAATTTATCTCCACTCCCCCATTACCTTCCAACACTGGGAAAATTTTCAGCAAATGTTTTGGAGAGAATTGACCAATTTGTCCTATACTTAATTTTGAATAATGAATTAAAAAATAATTGCAAATAGGTGTTTTAAAAATTAGCATCTACTATGTGTATGCTATCCTTCAAATAAAAAGTTTAGTCTAAAAACAAACAGCAGGGGTGCCTGGGTGGCTCAGTCGGTTGAGGGTCTGACTCTTGGTTTCGGCTCAGGTCATGAAGGATCTCATGGTTGTGGGATTGAGCCCTGAGTCAGGCTCTGAGCTCAGTGTGGAGTAGGCTTCAGATTCTTTCTTCCCCACCCTCCCCCTCTGCCCCTTCCCGTGATCTCTCTCTCTAAAAGAAATAAATAAAATCTTTAAAAAATAAAAAACAACAGTGATGAGCAAAAAAAAAAGGAAATACTTAGAGAGTAAATTGCACAAAAGCAAAGACACTTCCGGAAGTTTCAGTCATTGTAATAGCATCTGTAGACAAAAGTCCTGAAGTTCCTTTGGGGACAGTAACATTGCCTGGAGCTAGCTAAAGCAAAAGGGAACCCAAGGGTAGAAACATGCTGGCCTCAGGATCAGGTGGAATTAGGTACCTTAGTGCTGGGGGACCACACACAGTCCTCTTTACTTCTTTCATCTCTGCTTCTCTTTGAGCATATACTTCATTATTCTCACTCCCTAAAAATCAGCTTTTTCTCCTTCTCAGAAAACAGCCACTTGAACCATCAACCAACAGCTAGCTACCTAGTTGCCAACTCCTTTCCAAAACGCAGCTGCTAGCTTCTTTGGCCCAATTTCAAGACCCTGGAGAAGGGGTCTGATTGGCCCAGCGGGATCACGTGCCCACCTGGCCCAATAGCGCAGGAGACCAGGGTGGAAAGTTCCCTGGCATTCCCCGGGCTATTTCTCACCCTGACCTTCACGGAGGAACCAGGCACCAGAAGACAGGGCTTGGGAAGAAAAACCCACTGCTGCCTGCCTGAAACCAGGAAAAGGGAGAAGCATTCTTGAGAAATTTGCTTCCCAGAAAGATAACATAATAAACATAAACATATAGTCTGAAAAGAACAAATGAGAAGGACACATGATTTCGGAAGGAACTAAAATGGCAGGAATCACAGACCTGTACCTCTGAAACAAATAATACATTATATGTTAAAAAAAAAAAAAAAAAGAAGAAGGGCGCCTGGGTGGCTCAGTTGGTTAAGCGACTCCCTTCGGCTCAGGTCATGATCCTGGAGTCCCGGGATCGAGTTCCGCATCGGGCTCCCTGCTCGGCGGGGGGTCTGCTTCGTCCTCTGACCCCATCCCCTCTCATGTGTTTTCTCTCTCTTTCTCTCTCTCTCAAATAAATAAATAAAATCTTTAAAAAAAAAAAAAGAAGAAGATGGCAGGAAGGGAAGAATGAAGGGAGGGAATCAGAGGGGGAGACGAACCATGAGAGACTATGGACTCTGAGAAACAAACTGAGGGTTCTAGAGGGGAGGGGGCTGGGGGGATGGGTTAGCCTGGTGATGGGTATTAAAGAGGGCACGTATTGCATGGAGCACTGGGTGTTATACGCAAACAATGAATCATGGAACGCTACATCAAAAACTAATGATGTAATGTATGGTGATTAACATAACATAATAAAAAAATAAAAATAATAAAATGGCAGGAACCACTTATAGTTACTGTATCTCCCAAATCTCTTGTGAAATAGCTCTCCCGCCCCCAGCCCCGTTGCCTCAGATCTTACCTTATCATCTTTGGTCTGAACTGTTGCAACAGCTTCTTAACTATTCTCAGCGCCTCCAGTCTCACTTCATCCTGATCATCCACCAGACCAGTGCTGCCAAATGATCTTTCTTTAAATGACGTGTGATCCTGTCATTTCCCTGCTTAAAACCCTTCGGTGGCCCCCATCACCTTCCAAACCTCCTAGCACAGCCTTCAAGGCCCTCCTTGGTCTAGCTCCAGCTTCACCTGCTCTCCTTCCCTAGATACCAGGACTCCTCCCCACCCCTCCTCACCAGCTCAGTGCTTTCCTACCTTCTCAAACATTTACTCTCTCTGTTCCCTCTGCCCAAGGTGCCCTTCCCATCTCCATTACTTCTGCCTGCTGATGCTACTTACCATTAATGTCCAGTTAAATATCTTCCCTCCCTCTGTGATGACTCCACATTGTGTCTGTTTTTAGCTCTGGAGACATCTGTCTCCTCCACTCTGTTCTCTCAAAGCACTAACCATGTCTCATTTATCTTCAAATCCCCAGTTCCAAGCCTAGGGCCTGAGTCATAGTAGGAATCAACACATGCTTATAGAAAGATGTAAGGAGAGAGGGAGGGAGAAGGGAAGAGAGGGGCTGGAGGAAGGGAGGGGGGAAGGAAGGATGGATGGAAGGAAAGGAGGGAGGAAGGAGAGAAGGATGAAGGAAGGATTAAGGAAAGACCAAGGACCTTGTTTTCTCCTCTATCAACCAACTTGGACAGGTTATGGCACTTCTCTGAGACTCCATTTCCTCCTTTATAAAATAACATCTATCCTACCTAACTCATGGGCTTATTGGAGATCAAATAAAGAAAAGAATGTGGAAGCACTTTAGTTCTATGCAAACATTCATTATTATTAATTGGCTGTTGTATAGAATTTATTCTCCTAACTACCTAAAGACTGCAGTCTTAGTGGACCACCTTTGTTGGTCAGGGTTCCCTTGCAGGGGTAGGAGTCAGGGGGCAGTGAGGTAGATTTGGTTTGTGTTTTATCAGTGACTCATTGCCAGAATTTTGTGAATCAAGTGGTGCTGACATTGTGATTCGTTAGGATCACAATGTAACAAGTGAGTTAATTTGATAACATTATTCTATTTGGGATCCCTTTTGTACTTATTAAATCTTGGGTCCTGATTTTATTGAAAAACAAGGAATATCCACAACCACTGACCATTACTAATGATTTAACTCAAATCAAAAAATCTCTACTTACTTCTCACTCAAGGTTCTGGATCAGTTTAATTGGAAAGTGGCTTGAGCTAGATGCTGCAATGGGAGATGAGGAAAAACTGCTTCAGTTTGCAACTACTTATCGATGGGAATCAGGATTTTCTCAATACTGTGCAACCAGAATAGAAGGCAGGAGGAAATCAGAAGCTGCACAGATGGAAGGCTCCAGCTGTCATGCTACAGTTGTCTAGTAGACCAGGTGGGGCCTGTTTAGGCCCGATGGTGTGGTAGGAAATAGAACAATGTGGGACAAATGTTGGATGGTGGTGCGGCAAGGGTTCTCTTAGGTGGGACTAAATGGGTACTTGAGGGCTGGCACAGCCGCCCCCGCCCCCACTCAGGGTCATGGCCTGAGCACCTCTGGCCTGGCTGGTTCCTAACTCCTTGGGGACTATAGTGACCACTGAACTTGAGCTTGTCTCTGTGAGGACCCAGGAGCAGCAGAGAGCCAAGTCTCCTCACTTGTATCCTTGTCCTATGCTTGTCTTCGGCATTGCTCCTTTACTTTAGTCAACCAAAGTAAAGCCTGTCCAAGTCATCATTCTCACCGATCTCTGTACCTACTCTAAACCTCATGATCTGGCCTGACTCAACTAGATATCTTTCGTCTGTCTGCCCAGTTGCTTCCCACCCCCGCATCTCTGGGAATTGTTCTTGCCACCCCCTCCATTCACACAAACACCACAGAAACCACAGGATCGGCCATTTTGCACACACCTTGGACCCTGGCCATGACTGACCTTGAATTAGGCCTGTCCTCTTGGATAGGACAAGCTCAGCTTCTGGACCAGTCAATGCCTTCCTCCAGAATTTTTGGAACAGGGTCCAGGGGGAGGGGGGAGAATCAGCCTCTATCTGGATAACTGAACTTGGATGTATAAAACCAGAAACTACAAATGTGCATATGTTCTACGGTGTTGATTGGAAAATGAAGAAAGCTGGTCTGCAATGAGATAGAGCAGTGAGATTCGAGATGGAGAAAGAGTACTGCCAGACTTTACATTTTGAACTATGTTTCTCCGTGGCATTTCTGTACTAGAATTCCATGAGATTGCCCTGAATGCCCAAAATAAATCTCCACATCTTGCCTAAGCTAAGCCAAGGTTTCTGTTAGTTGCAGACAAAGAAGTCTCATGTATATACATTGAGAAATTCCAATTTCAGTTTTTATCCATCAAAAACTACTTCATTTTCTCACTAACTAGCTTTATAATTAGCCAGTTTAACAAATCTGAATTTATGCAAATGAAATATCTATCAATTTGGATGCTTCTGACTTCAGGCTTGCATGCTTATGGTCACAAGGTGGCCCTTTTTCAGTATAAAAAAAATTTTTTAAACCACTTAAAAATAGAAAGAGTAGTATAATGACTCCAACCTATTCATCACCCAGCTCTCACAGCTATCACTACACAGTCACCCTGAATCATCTACACATTCACATGCCTTTCCCCTCCCCTCAGATTACCTTGAGGCAAGTCCTAGACATGGCATTATTTCTTCTGTAAATATTTCAGCATATATCTCTAAAAGATACAAATTCTTTTTTAAAACGTAGTCTCCACAATATCATGATCACAGCTGAAAATATTGACAATCATTTCCTAGTGCCATCAAATCTGCAAAAGGGTCCCCTTTCCCTGATTGTCTTAAAAATGCATTATTTTGCTAACTTATATTCATTTTAGTGATTATAGCAAAGAAATATATATTACTTTCTAAAGATAAAAGGTATAACATATTCATACTGATAGTTCCAAGTGAAATGGAGAACTATGGTTTTCACTCAACCTCACCAATCCTAATCTGTATTTCTATGTCAAGTATCTCAGTTCTCAAGGACACCAACATAACTACTTATTTTTAATCCCATAACATGTATGTCTTTCCATCTTTGGATATATACCTTTAGGGATACAGAGTGAAATGACAGTGATTTAAAGTCACTCAAAGTCATTCTGTGTGGTTATGTCATCCACTGAATGCACAAGTAGGATCACTTTTATTTCATTTTACTTTCAATTTCTAAGGATTTTTTAAATTTAATTTTGTTGTAATTATATAAAATACTTGCATGGCTCCCAAGTTAGATCTACAAAGCAAGGTATATTTATTTTAAAGTCTGGATTCTACTTTATCCTTTCCTCTCTAATCACTCTCTCTGCTATAATAGTGTTGTATTAAATTCTTATAGCTTCTTCTTTTATTTGTAGTTAAATGATTACATACTCTATACATGATTTTCTTACATTTCTCTTTTTACTTAAAAATATATCCTGGACATCACACGATAGTCATAGAGAATTTTCTTATTCCTTGGTACAGCTCCATAATACTCCATTTGGGGGATTGTACCATAGTTTATTCAATTAGTCTTCTTTTCTTTCTTTTTTTTTTTTAAGATTTTTTTTAGTTCTTAAGTAATCTCTACACCCAACATGGGGCTCAAGCTAACAACCCTGACATCAAGAGTCGCATGTTCCTCCAACTGAGCCAGCTGGGTGCCCTCAATGAGTCTTCTATTGATGGGCATTTGGGTTGTTTCCAGTCTCTTACAATTACAAACAGAGCTGCATGGATAGCCTTGTATGAACATCTTTTTGGATTTTTGCCAGGGCATCTCTGTGATAGATTTCTAGAAGTGGGATTGCTATATCACTGCACACCTGTCAGAATGACTAAAATTAAGAGAGAAAAAATGCAATACTGAATAATGATGAGGATGTGAAGCAACTGGAACTTTCCTACATTACTAATAGGGAGTACAAAATGGTACAGCCACTTTGAAAAACAGTTTGGCAGTCCCTTATGAAGTTTAATATATATATATATAGTATGACCTAGCAATTCCCTTCTTATATATTTACTCGAGAGAAATGAAAACTTATATTCACACAAAACTTGTCAGTACCTGAACATTTATAGAGGCTTTATTCATAATTGCCAAAGACTGGAAACAACTCAAGTGTCTTTCACCTGATGGGTAAATTGGGATACATCTCTACATTCAAATGCCACCCAGCAATAAAAGGAACAGACTACTGGTACACCACAACGTTGATGAATTTCAAATGCATTATTTTAAGAGAAAGAAGCCAGATTTAAAAAGCTACAAATTCCATGACTCCATTTATGTGACATTCTCTAAAAGGCAATACTAGAGGGACAGAGAATAGATCAGTGACTGCCAGGGGCTGAGGCGAGGGGATGGTTTGACCACTACGGGGCACCACAAAGGAATTTCTGAGGTTGACGGAACTGCTGTACATCTTGTCTGGGGTAGTAATTACACAACTATAGGTGTCTGACAAAACTCATAGAATTGTACACTATAAAGAGTTAATTTTATATGTAAATTATACCTCAGTAAACCTGAGGTAAAAAAAAAAATAAATGTACAGGTAATTTTGCTAATTAGTGCCAAAATCCCCTCTGTGGTAGAATGACTAATGGCTCCCACACATGTTCAGGTCCTAATTCCAGTAATCTGTGGATGTTACCTTATAAAGCAAACAGGATTTTGCAGACATATTAAGTTAAGAATCTTGAGATAAAGAGAGTATCCTGGCTTATGCAGGTAAACCCTAAATGCAATCATAAGTGTCCTTATAAAAGACAGGCAGAGGGAGGTTTTACCAGGGAGACGGCCACGTGAAGACAGAGCAGAGAGAGATTTGCTAGATTGCTGGCCTTGAAGATGGAGGAAGGAATTCAAGAAGATGCCAAGGAATTCAAGGAATGAAACTCTGGAAGGTGGAAAAGGCACGGAAACGGAATCTCCTCTGGACCCTCCAGAAGGAGCAGAGCCCTGCTAACACCTTGGTTTCAGCCCAGTGAGATTTCTGACCCCCAGAATTTTAAGAGGATAATCCCTGTTGTTGTAAGTCACCAAGTTCGTGGTAACTTGTTACTATGACAACTGAAGGCTAATACCCTCCATAGTGATTACACCGTTTCTGTAGCCCCACCAAAAGTGTAGGGGTGTCCTTTATTTAAGAATGAGGGAAATTTCCCCAGAAGCCCCAGAGTATCTCATCGGCCAGAATTGTGTTACATAGTCATTCCTAAACCAATCACTGGCAAGAATGATCAAACTTCCTCCTACCCCTTGGCCTGAGGCTGCCGCGTTCTCTCCCGAGCCACACAGTTGCCTAATTCTGACCAATATCAGGGTTCTGCCCTCAAGGGAGGAGAGGGCTATAGCTTTGGGTTGGCCACCAAAGGTACGTACCTCAAAAATTATTTGCAGAAGCGCACCTGGCTGGCTCAGTCAGTAGTGAATGCAACTCTTGATCTCAGGGTTGTGAGTTCCAGCCTAATGTTGGGTGTAGAGATTACTTAAAAATAAAATCTTAAAAATTTTTTTTTGCAGAAAAAGAAAACCCCTCAGTTCAATATACATTTTACAAGAATTTATTTTTTTAAAGATTTTATTTATTTATTTATTTATTTATTTATTTATTTATTTGAGAGAGAGCGTGGTCACACACAAGGCGGAGAGGGGCCGAGGGGGAGAGAGAGAGAATCTTGAGCAGAATCCACACGGAGCACGAGCCCAGTGCAGGGCTTGATCCCATGACCCTGAGAGCACAACCTGAGCCGAAACCAAGAGTCAGATGTTTAACCAACTGAGCCACCCAGGCACCCCCATTTTATAAGAATTTAAAAATCTAGTTGGGGTAGACTCTCTGAGGGGCCATTAACTGCACCTGATGCCCTGGCCCAACCAGGTTTTCCTCTGTCTGACTCCGTATGGCTTTGCCTTTTTTTCAGAGGAGACAGGGCCCAGCTGAACTCTGGTTGTGAGTCACCAAGGTTATATAAGGCCCTGTGAACACAGCCTGTCTTCCAGACAAATGTCCCACTTGCAATACTAACTCAAGTCCTATTAAGGGAATCTTCTGTTTTCTTCCTGTTTTAGCTTTTCTCTGACATAGTATCCTAGACTTTCGGAGCTGCAAATGCCCTTCGAGGTAGTAGCAGTAGTAGTCGTAATAACGATAATAATAATTGTAATTACAACAGCTACCAGTTATCAAGCATTTATTATATTTCAGGCACTTTGTATTTATTATCACATTTAATCCTCAAGTCTTCTTGGTGAAATAGATATTATCATCCCCATCTGATAGATTGTGAAACCCAGGAAGAGAAAGGGTGAGTTATCCAAGGCTAATGCTGGCACCGTTCAAACTGAGATCTGTAGACTCCAAAGTTTTTTCTATTAAACCCACAAAACCCAAAACCTTCCATTCTACAGATGGGAAATGAATACTCAGGGTGGAGGGGTGGAGAAGAAGGGGGCACCGGGAGGCATAAGCATCTTGTTCAGTTAACATGACCCAGGCTCACATTAACTTTTCTTGCCCGCCACAGGAACCAGTATTTACAAATCATCATGTCACTGAGTTTAATAAGAGAAAAGGTGTTTGGTTTTTTTTCTAAATGAGAGCAATTGTGATTATTGCATTTACCAAACATCATTAGGGGGTAAAAAAATTTAAAAATCACAGTTATAACATGAAGAGTGCCTTACAGTTTATAAAACACTTACAAATACTTTGTCTCACGTGATCCTTGCTACAGGTGTGGAGGAGGAAAATATGATTATTCCACTTCACAGATGAGGAAACTAAGACCCCCAAAAGGTTATATTACTTGCTTAAAGTCTCAGAGATCATTCAGTGGCAAAGCCAGAATCAAAATTTGGGGCCTGTTCCTTGGGAGGGAGCTTGTTGGCAATGAGGGCCTGACATTTTCCTATGAATTTTAGACTCTTATTTTCAAGTATAAAAAACTTAATTAAGATTTTGATTGGCTGACGTGATTTTTTTTTTTTTTTAGCTGAGATTTTTACACTGCATAAATCAACTTGGTGAGAAATGACATCTTTAAAATCTCAAGTCTTCTCGTCTTTCATTTTTTATGCCTCCAAGTAGAATCTAACGTTTGGGGTTTTTTTTTCTTAATAGAGACCCTTTGCACTTTTGCTGAGTTTTTCCTCTACAAACTGCCTTGGTAGCTAATTTGAATAACATCTTCAGTTCTGTTATGCTTTTTTTCTAATTGATTTTTATTACATGATTTTTATTTCCATTTAGTAACTTGATACTTGGTTGGACATTCTTGTTTATAAGAGCTTTTCTTGATCTTCAGTTCTGAGGATAGAATTATTCCATCTGCAAATTATTAAAAAAAAAAAACCAAAAAATCCAAAACCTGTTCTCCTGATTCCACCATGAGTGCTCCTTTTACCACATGACACTGCATTTTTCCACAGCTCTGCATTTTCCAGATGACTAAATGGCTCCTTTAAGTGCCAAAATATTTAGAAATATAAATGCCTGAGCTGAAAAATATTTCTCAAATGAATTACAATATGTAGCAAACAGCTGTGGTTTTGCCTGCACAATGCATCCTTCCCCCCATTTTTTAGAAGCTACACCTCTCTTTCTTTTGGGGAACTGTTCCTCCTGCAATCCATGAGGTCCTGGCAAGATTGTCCATCACGTGATCTGATTCACGTGTCCCTAAAGAGGCCCTGGTTCCACCACAGGCTGACCCAACTGACTCATCTAAGAATTGGTATCTTGAGAGAGGGACACCTGGCCAGAAGGCCATTGGAGCGGAGTCATCGAGAAGGCAGGCCCTAAAGAGATGTCCATGGGTTTTTCCCTGGAGCTGCCCAGATTTCCCTCCTTCCCAAAGCCTGTTTGTTCAAGTTCTCCTTTGGTTCCAGGAGCTACCCAGTATCCTTCCAGCACATTCTCTTTGTTTGCTTAGACTTGCTTCTGTTACAAATGATACAGATCTCGGTGCCCAAGAATTGGCTATAGACGATTCATCCTGTTGTGGGTTGAACTGTGCCCCCCACCCCAGGCCCACCAAAAAAAAAGAAAGAAAGAAATGTTGAAGTCCTAACCCTAGTGTCTCTAAATGTGATCTTATTTGGAAATAGGGTCTCTACAGAGGCATTCAAGTTAAAACAAGGTCAGAGGGTAGGCCCTAATCCAATACAGCTGGTGTTCCTAAAAAGAGAAGATTAGGGCACAGAGACAGGCACATATAAAAGGAAGACATTATGAAGACACACAGGGAGCAGGTCATATCAAGACAGAGAATTGGAGTGATGTATCTATAAGGCAAAAAATCCTGGAAGCTAGGAAAGAGACATAAAGAATAGCTCTTTCCTAGCACCTTTAGAGGGAGTCCATGGCCCTGCAGACAGGGTTCTGGCCTCCAGAACTTGAGACGATAGATTTCTCAAGTTTGTGGTACTTCATTCTGGCAGGCCTAGAAAACTAATCCTGACCCTCAAGGAAATATGGACTATTGTGAATGATGTATGGCAGATTGCTAGCTGTTCACCAAAACCTTTCTCCCCTTTTTTGCCTACAAGTAGCCTTGTAGCCAGGCACGTGACTGCCCCACTAGATCATCTTTGCCAGCTTCCCTTGTGGTCAGGGTGGCCTTGTATCTGACTTCTCCCCAGTGGAACATAACTGACTGTGACGTGTGCCATTGCTGGGTCTGAGCTCTAAAATATCCAGCAAGACTCCTCCACTCTAGTTTTTTTTTTAAGATTTTATTTATTTATTTATTTATTTATTTATTTATTTATTTGAGAGAGAGGGCAGGAGCAGAGCAGGAGGAAAATGGAGGGGGAAAGAATCTCAGGCAGACTCTTGAGCTGAGCTCAGAGCCTGACCTGGGGCTCCATCTCACGACCCTGAGATCGTGACCTGAGCTGAAACCAAGAGTTGGATGTTTAACCAGTTGAGCCACCCAGGCGGCCCAAGATTCTCCCACTCTTGTCTCCTTTCTCGCCAATGAGAACCCAGATGCAAGGGCTTCATCTGTGCAGAAGAAAACCCTGCCAATGCCATGGAAGAATACATGGCAGAGGAGGAAGACTCCCAGTTGGTCTGGACCACTCACTTCAAGGGGAAATAGGCCACTCTACTTTGTCTTTTTATTAGGAGCTTAGCTTCACCTCTAATGGACCCATGGTTATTGAGCTGAGACGAGATGCAAGGCAGTATTCCAGAACGGGAACTAGTAGTAGCTCATGGAACAGTGACCAAGAAAATAGTCTCCTTTGGTCTCTTGGGGCCTTTTTTTTTTTTTTTTGTGAGTCCATTTATATAAAATATCCAGATTTTTTTCTCTTGGGACTTTTTACAAGCTGCAGCCAAACTCTCAGCAACCTAAAAGGGAGATGCAAGATACTAAAACCAGCAGGGTGGCTGCTTCCAAAAGCATTTGGTATCTTCAACTGAGAGAATGACAAGCTCAAGTCTTGCGATATATACTACAAGGCACAGACTGACATTCAGAGCTTTTCTGCGGCCAAGTGAAAAATCTTTCGTCGGAGCCATGGGCTTAAGACAGCTGGAAGCCAAACTCAGATTCAAGGAGTTGCTGAATGTCAATGTCAGCTTATCACGTGGTTTTGCCAGGTTCCTTTTATGAAAAGATGCAGTTATCTGGAGGTCTCAGAGGACCTGGAGAATCTGAACCCACAAACTGTCTTCTGTCTGCAGTCGTTCCTATGTTGCCCCCTCTCCTGGAGAAGGAAGCTAACACTTTCCCTCATGCCCGACGTCTGCCTATTGCTCAGCCGGTAACTAACTCCATCTGGAGCAAGTGAATTGTTCTCACAGGAATATTTTACATTTATTTTTTATTTGGGTTTTCTTTCCCAGTACTTTTTGCTTCTGCCAGTGCCAGAGCCCATGGGCTTATGGAAAGGTTTTTACCCAGTCATGGTATGACACTGCCTCTTATTAAGGAATTCACTTCACAGAAAAAGTGGGAATGGCCTAATGCCCACAGGATTCACTGTCTGCCTAATGGATCCTGCCCATGACTCAGGCATAGCTGGCCTTAAACAACAGTAGGATGGCTCACAGGATCCATTGGCAGATAACTGCTTGCCTATCTGTGGAAGTTATCCATGCTCTGAGTCAGTATCCCATATGTGATGCTGTTTCCCTGTGTCTCTCTCTTTCCAGGACACAGAGGTGGGCGGGTACTGTTAATAGTCTCCCAGTAGCCTTTCCTATCTAATGTAGTAGAATTGATACCTGGCTGCATGATGACCCAGAGTTAAGATATCTGCCAGCCTTTTTGATCACTTTCCCTCCCCACTTTCCAGCTCTCAGCTGAATTGACTGGAAGTCTGACACCCATTGAAGTTACTGGGCTTGGGTTTTGGGTCTCCTCCTCCTCCTCCCTCTTTGAAATAGGGTCCTAAATACATCAAAATAAAAATCTTCTGCATAGTGAAGGAAACAGTCAACAAAACTAAAAGAATGGGAGGAGATATTTACAAATGACATAGCCAATAAAGGATTAGTATCCATAATATATAAAGAATTTATACAACTCAGCATCAAAAAACCCAAATAATCCAATTAACAAATGGGCAGAAGACACGAACAGACACTTCTCCAAAGAAGACATACAGATGGCCAACAGATACATGAAAAGATGTTCAATAGCACTGATCATCAGGGAAATGCAAATTAAAACTACAATGAGATAACACCTCACACCTGTCAGAATGGCTAAAATAAAAAACACAAGAAACAACAAGCGTTGGTGAGGATGTAGAGAAAAAGGGACCCTCTTGCACTGTTGGTGGGAGTGCAAACTGGTGCAGCCACTCTGGAAAACAGTATGGAGGGTCCTCAAAAAATTAAAAATAGAACTATCCTACAATCCAGCAATTGCAATATGGGTTATTTACCCAAAGAATACAAAAACACTAATTCGAAAGGATATATGCACCTCTATGTTTACTGCAGCATTATTTATAATAGCCAAACTATAGAAGCAGCCCAAGTGTCCATCAACAGATGAATGGATAAAGAAGATGTGGTATATATATGTATATATATATGTATGTATATATGTATATATATGTATACATGTATACATGTATATATATACAATGGAATATTATTTGGCCATAAAAAAGAATGAAGTCTTGCCATTTGCAACAATATGGATGGAGCTAGTGAGTATAATGCTAAGTGAAATAGGTCAGTCAGAGAAAGACAAATACCATGATTTCACTCGTGTGTGGAATTTAAGAAACTAAACAAAGAAAGGGGAAAGAAGAGAGAGAGAGACAAACCGAGAAACAGACACTTAGCTATAGAGGACAAACTGATGGTTGCCAGAGGGAAGGTGGATGGGGGATGGGCAAAATATGGGAAGGGCATGAAGAGGACACTTCTCATGATGAGCACTGACTCATGTATAGAATTGTTGAATCACTACACTGGACACCTGAAATTAATATAACACTGTATGTTAACTACATTGGAATTAAAATAAAAAAACTTAATAAAAATTTGAAAAATAATAAAAATAAAATAAAATAAACAAACAAAAAAGAAATAGTGTCCCAGGTAAACTACAGTTTCAAAGAGCTTTTCTTATTAGCGTTCTCAGTTGAGGTATTTGTTTCTGGGCTGGCTTAGATCTCGGCTACCTTCACCTAGTTATTGTTTGAAGTGTAGGAGTCTTTGGTAGATAATGTCAGCCTAAGACTCTCACAAATTATCTTGAGGATAGAAAAAAAGGGAAAAAAAATACCAAAAGCCTCCTGCTCTCCTCCCAATGACGTTTTCCATGGAAGGAATGTTATTATGCTGCTGATCATATTCTTTTCCTTTTATAGGGTCCCGCAGCTTTGCAGAATACTGTCATATTCTCACTTGCTCTTCCAAAACCTATGACCTAAAGGAAAGAGGGCAGGCCTGAAGGTCTGGGAGAGCTGGATGGAATCCCTGCTTTGCTGCTCAGTGGCTCTGAACTGCCAATTAATCATGTGTTAAAGGAGGGGTACAACAACATTTACCCTTTGCTTTTAACGTTGGGATTGTGATTACAAATGGTAAGTGCTCACGAAATCTGGTGAGTGATGCTGTGAAGTTTGCAGGGGAGGAATTATGAGCCCTGATTTACAAGTGAGGAAAATGAAATACACCAATGAGGACAAGAGTTGTCTAAGGTCACAGAGATGGAGTAGGATCTTCAAAATCCAAATCCAGATCCAAATCCATTGTTTTTTCTATCACCTCAATCTACTGAATAACAGAATTTTCTCAGCTTTTAATAATAATAACAGCATTGTTGGTGAAGCTAGCTTTCATTTATTTAACTTTTAAGATGTGTCAGACACTAGACTAAGCAGTTTATATGAATGAACCCATTTTACAGATGGAGGAGTCTGGGATTCAACAAGGTGAAGGAACTTGCCCAAAGACAAACACAAGGGCAGAATCTGCCTGGGTCTTAAAAGAAAACTTGGTTCTTTCTGACTCCAAAACCTATTCTCTTATCCCCCAAATTATAACTTCCTCAATAAATAAAATACCCTCGGAATGTGTTGCTAAATGTCTAAGTTCAAAGGTATAATGCAAATGTTTTCATCTTATTAGGAAAGCTCTGTGTGCAGTCAGCTAAAGATTTATCTGGCTTTGGGATCATCTACATGTCCTGATAAGGTCTCTTCTGCATTATAGGAATCGCTGGCCTATCAGGTTAATACTGTCCTAGGAATTTGGAATTGAAAGTCCTCAGCTTGATTAGGATCTCACATAAACTGTAAGGTGGCAAGCCACTTCATCTCTCTGGGCCTCCTTTTTCTCCTATTTAAAATAGGGGTAAAATGAAACCTAGAATATCTTCTTGTGACAGAAAGCAAAGAAGTGCTAAAAGTTACTGGAGACCCATCACAGCACACAGGAGCTGGCTCAAAGCAGTTCCCACTGGTCAGATCTGGGACAATTTGAACATCAAAATGAATAATGGTGATAAAGGATTGCTACACATTAAATAAAAAAGTAATCCATGAGTGTATAACGACACTCTAATAAAAAAAAAAAGGAAAAACAAAAGAAGCTCTCTCCATGTGAATGGAGAGAGTTCTACTATATCGAAGACTGTCAGCTAATAAGTGTAAAAGAAATTAGAAAATCATCATTTTGCAATCACCATAGCAATAATCGATTCAGGTAAGATCATTCATGGATGTGAAAACCATTGGTGAAAAATTGTTGGGGAACAGAATAGTCACATAGTCTTAAAGTATCTCCCCAGAAATCACTTATTAATTACAAAAAGAAAATGTACCTTTACAATGAAGACCATCTGGTGGACACCACCGTAACCAAGTTGTGTAAGAAAAATTCATCTCAGTCCCGTGTGTCCCCTTTATGACTCACAAAGAACACTTCACTTCTTACATTTCTGGTCACCAAATGGGGGGGGGGGTTCACACCAGAAATTCTCTGTACCACCAGTTGGATATCCTAAAATTTAACTCAATTCTAACATTATCTTCCTGGAGATAGCATCAGATCCCATAGGTTAAGGGCTCAGTCCACAAGACTGCTCCCACCCTACTTCAGATGCCAATCGCAAGTAGTTGGTCCCTAGGCTACCCACCATTTCTGTGCAATTTGGCTACAAATTGGAGGTCCCCATGGCCCCATCCTCAGGTTCAAATAATTTGCTAGAGTTCTCAAAGAAATCAAGGAAACATTGACACTGACCAGTTTATGAAAGGCTATGATAAAGGATACAGATAAACAGCCAGATGGAGATACATAGGGTGAACTCTGGGAGGGTCCTGAGCACAGGAGCTTCTGTTGCTGTGGAGTTGGGGTACGTCATCCTCCATGTGTGGATGTGTTTGCCAACCTGGAAGCACACAGAACCCCATACTTTGGGGATTTTTATGGAGGCTTCATTACACAGGCATGATTGAACATTAACTTCATCTTCAACCCCTCTCTCTTCTGGAGAGGATGAGAGGCAGGGCTGAAAGCTCCACACTTTTAGTCACGGCTTTGTCTTTCAGGTAACCAGCCCTTACCCAAGAGCCAACCAGGAGCCCACCCAAAGTTGCATCATTAGAACAAAAGACACTCCTATCACCCCAGGAAATCATAAGAGTTTCAGGAGCTCTGTGTCAGGACCCGGGGTGAAAGACAAGATATTCGAACAAAAAATGATGCTAGTGGTCCTATCACTTAGGAAATTACAAAGGGTTCAGGTGCTCTGTGCCAGGAATGAAGGGCAGAGACCTATTATCTCACACGAGTGACCAAATTTAGCATCACCTACAATGGCACACACTGACAACATGTACCTTCTGATGTGATGCGCTAGAAAAAACATGGCATCATCTGAATAGCATTTTTGCCCAGAGATGTATAACCTGATCAAATAACAAGGAGACACTAGAGAAGCCCAAATTGTGGGATGTTTTATAAAACAACTGTCCTAGACTCCAAAAATGCCAATGACATGAAAGAACAACAACAACAAAAAAAAAAGTGGGAAAAATTGTTCCAGGTTAATGGAAACTAAAGAGACATGACAATTTTATTTTTATTTTTTTTAAAGATTTTATTTATTTATTTGACAGAGAGACACACAGAGAGAGGGGGAACACAAGCAGGGGGAGTGGGAGAGGGAGAAGCAGGCTTCCCGCAGGGCAGGGAGCCCGATGAGGGGCTCGATCCCAGGACCCCGGGATCATGACCTGAGCCGAAGGCAGACGCTTATGGAATGAGCCACCCAGGTGCCCCAAGACATGACAATTTTAAATGTTTTCAATGCTTCTGGAAGAAAACTAAGAAGCTATAAAGGACATAATCAGGCCAACTGGAGAAATTCGAACATGGACCATTCTTAGGTATTAGTTTATCAATCTTGTATTTATTGAGTGTGATGATGACATCACAATTATGTAGAGAAGTGTTTTTATTTTTAGGAGACACATGCTAAAGATTTCAGGAGTGAAGAGTTATCATATCAGCAACTTTTAAATGGTTCAGAGGATAAATGTGTATGTGTGTGTACGTGCATACATGCACACAGAGCTACAACAACTATGGCAAAATTAGTGGACCTATATGAGAGGTGTGTGGTGTTTATTGTACAGTTCTTCCAACTTTTCTGTTTATCTGCATTTCTTTTTATTTTATTTTATTTTATTATGTTAGCCACCATACAATGTATCATTAGTTTTTGATATAGTGATCCACGATTCATTGTTTTTGTGTAACACCCAGTGCTCCATTCAGTATGTGCCCTCCTTAATACCCATCACTGGGCTAACTCATCCACCTACCTGCTCCCCCGTAAAACCCTCAGTTTGTTTCTCAGAATCCATAGTCTCTCATGGTTTGTCTCTCGCTCCAATTCCCCCCCGCCTTCATTTTTCCCTTCCTTCTCCTAATGTCCTCCATGTTATTCCTTATGTTCCACAAACAAGTGAAACCATATGATAATTGACTTTCTCTGCTTGACTTATTTCACTTGCCATAATCTCTTCCAGTCCCATCCATGTTGATGTAAAAGTTGGGTATTCATCTTTTCTGAAGGCTGAGTAATATTCCATTGTATATATGGACCACATCTTCTTTATCCATTCATCTGTTGAAGGGCATCTCAGCTCTTTCCACAGTTTGGCTATTATGGACATTGCTGCTATGAACATTGGGGTGCATATGGCCCTTCTTTTCACTACATCTGTGTCTTCAATGCCATCCCGATCAAAATTCCAATGACATTTTTCAAAGTGTTGGAACAAACAATCCTAAAATTTGTATGGAATCAGAAAAGACCCCGAATCGCCAAGGAAATGTTGAAAAAGAAAAACAAAGCTGGGGGCATCACGTTGCCAGATTTCAGCTATATTACAAAGCAGTGATCACCAAGACAGCATGGTACTGGCACAAAAACAGACATATAGACCAATGGAACAGAATAGAGAGCCCAGAAATGGACCCTCAACTCTACGGTCAAATAATCTTCGACAAAGGAGGAAAAAATATGCAATGGAAAAAAGACAGTCTCTTCAATAAATGGTGCTGGGAAAATTGGACAGCTATATACAGAAGAATGAAACTCGACCATTCTCTAACACCATACACAAAGATAAACTCAAAATGGATGAAAGACCTCAATGTGAGACAGGAATCCATCAAAATCCTAGAGGAGAACATAGGCAGTAACCTCTTTGACATCGCCCACAGCAACTTCTTTCAAGATACATCTCCAAAGGCTAGTGAAACAAAAGCAAAAATGAACTTTTGGGACTTCATCAAGATAAAAAGCTTCTGCACAGCAAAGGACACAGTCAACAGAACAGGGAGGCAACCCACAGAATGGGAGAAGATATTTGCAAATGACACTACAGATAAAGGGCTGGTATCCAAGGTCTATAAAGAACTTTTCAAACTCAACACCCAAAAAACAAATAATCAAGTCAAAAAATGCGCAGAAGACATGAACAGACACTTCTCCAAAGAAGACATACAAATGGCTAACAGACACATGAAAAAATGTTCATCATCATTAGCCATCAGGGAAATTCAAATCAAAACCACACTGAGATACCACCTTACACCAGTTAGAATGGCAAAAATTGACAAGGCAAGAAACAACAAATGTTGGAGAGGTTGTGGAGAAAGGGGAACCCTCTTACACTGTTGGTGGGAATGCAAGTTGGTACAGCCACTCTGGAAAACAGTGTGGAGGTGCCTCAAAAAATTAAAAATAGAGCTACCCTATGACCCAGGTATTGCACTACTGGGTGTTTATCTGAATTTCTTAAAATATAAAGCTGGGGGGAAAATGGAGGCAAAATAATGACAGTCTCTAAAAAGCAATTTAATGAGGTAATATCAGTAATGAGTCTGGCACACAGTAGATGCTCAATAAAACACTATTGGGGGTTAATATTTACCTAAGATCAAATGACTAAACCTTTGCAAAGCATCATTTATTATTCATCCAACAAACATAACACTCAACAGCACTTTATATGTGCAAGGGCTGTGCTAGGAGCTGGGGACAGAGGGAAGAAAAAGACACATTCTCTTCTGATGGGGAGCTTAAAAGACAGTGGAGGAAGACGTAAGAACAGGCGACTACAACACAGATAAATGCCAGAGAGGAAAAGTGAGGCTTGGTAAAAGAGTGACTGATTGCTTCCAGGTTAAGACCAAGTACTTGGTACCAGCTGTCGACTTCCTGGTTGCAGTGGTACGGTAGCCAACATGTTGCAACTGAATTTCTGGGTGTACCAACCATCCTCCAGACGGGCCAGCTTACCTAAGTACTGAGCTCCTGGCCATAGAATGTCCAGACCGACACTGGGATGAACTTCTGTCTGGGATGTGAGAATCGGAATTCTCAAGCTGGGAATGCCCTGCCCAGGCTCTAGTCACACTGGCCTTCCTTTGGTTTCTCCAGGTAACCCTGGTCCACCTTCCGCAGCTCCAACCAATCTACTTCCCCCGTCCCTCAGATCCCTTCCTCAGAAGCCTTTCCTGAACATTCCCAAGGCTCCTGCTGCACTCTGGGTTGCTTTTCTTCAATGCTCTGCTTCAGCCATAAAGAATTCATTTTTGCAAAATTATCTGGTCCGTGTCCAATGTCATCATTAGACTATAAACTCCAAAAGGACAGAAACTGCTTCTCTCACATTCACACTGGTCTCCCCAGCACCTGCATGGTGCCCTGCATGCATGGGGATGAAATAAACATTGCTGAATGAAGAGTCCAGGAAATCTCTGCGGCTTCTCAGAGAAGTGAATGGGAAGGGAACACACATTTTTTTAAATTGTCTAATAAGTGCCAGGCTCTGTGCCAGGTAGTCCACATCCATCATCTTATTGATTCCTCAGAGACACTCTGAGACGTGGGTATCACTAGCCCCATTTTACAAATGAAGAGATAAGGGACGGTATACATCCGGCTAACAGACCGGCAAATGCCAGCAGAGCCAGGATTCAAATCTAGTATGGTTATTTTCAAAGACACCCCCACAGCCGCCTTCATACCTGCACCCCTGTCTTATGCTTTTCCAGGGATTTTGGCTGCATCAGTGGAAATTAGAAAGATCATGAAGGCGATCCTAACAACTATGCCTACCTACATTGAGGAAAAATGCCTTTGCGTAAGCCACATTCACAGGCATTATCTTTTTCAGTCTTATAACTGGTCTAACAGTTGGTGAATGCCTAAGTGATTTCTGACATATGTTTTTTTTGTTTAAAAAAGTGGAATCGGGGCGCCTGGGTGGCTCAGTCGTTAGGTGTCTGCCTTCGGCTCAGGTCATGATCCCGGGGTCCTGGGATCGAGCCCCGCATCGGGCTCTCTGCTCAGCGGAAAGCCTGCTTCTCCCTCTCCCACTCCCCCTGCTTGTGTTCCCTCTCTCACTGTGTCTCTCTCTGTCAAATAAATAAATAAAATCTTTAAAAAAATAAAAAAGTGGGATCTTGTGTACTTTCTCCTTTTGTCTTTCAAACTCATTTGTGGTGGTTTGTTGTTGATTTTTGCCACATAGACATTTTAAAGCATTTAGTAGTCAAATTTGTTAAACCTTTCTTTAAGATTTGTTTTATAAATCATAGAACTAAAAATAAATAAATCATAGAACTAATTTACTCTTATTTTTCTTATAGTCTACTTATTGATTTTACCTTTTTCTTAAAAGATTTTATTTATTTATTTGAGAGAGAGCGCACGCGAGCCAGGGGGAGGGGCAAAGGGAGAAGTAGAAGCAGGGAGCTAGACTTGGGGTTTGATCCCAGGACTCTGGGATCATGACTTGAGCCAAAGGCAGATGCTTAACCGAATGAGCCACCCAGGCACTCCAACTTTTTTTTTTTTTTTTTTTACATTTAAGTGTTTGGTCCATTTGTGGTGAGGTAGGAATCCAGGTTTTTGTTTTGTTTTGTTTTTCAAATGGCCTACTAATTATATCATCTCCATTGACTGACTAACCCAAAGGACTTACTTCTCTGATGGGTTCCCATCATTCCCACTGGTATTCAGACTAAAGACAACACTGGTGTCAGGGAAGCTCATAAGAAAGGCTGTATTTATTTCTGAAAGAAATCAGAAAATCCCGAGGAGAGTCCCAGGTCCACCCCTGACTCGCAGGATGGCCTTGGACAGGTCCTTTTCTCACTGGGCACCTCACTCTGAGTTTAAAGCTCTATGCTGGGGTGGGGGTGGGGGGCATAGAGAGAGAGTGCAAAGTGATCTCTGGCACTGATAATTATCCATCTAAAAGATTCCTAAAGAATTCTTGCCTTAAAAAGAAATGTAAATTAAAATAACACCAAGAAACCTTTTTTTCCTTTTTTTTTTTTTTTTACATCTATCAGACAGGCAAATACTGAAAAGATTGATGTACTTACTCATTGTTGGCAAAGATGTAGGAAAATAAACTCTCCTAAGCTGGCTGCTAATGGGAGTGTAAATGGATTCCGCTTTTGGGAGGGCAATTTGGCCACATTTATCAAATGTAAAATGCACGTATTCTTGAACCCAGCTATTCCACTTGGAGGAATTCTGAAAAGTAGAGAATGAGATGAAGATATTCACTGAAATGTTCATTATTGAAAAAAAAAACTGGAACAACCCAAATGTCTATCAATCAAAAGTTGGATAAATTATAATATACTGTAGTAGTTAGGGGTGTTAAAAAGAATACCGCACACCCAAAATAGAGTCAGTTATGCTAGGCCATGTCACCAAACTGGGGCTTAGTAGCTAACCTCACTGCAGTCTTGACCTCCCTCAGAGATAGTCTTAACTGGTCAGTCAGGAATCGTATGGTCAGCACCAGTAAGGTAATCTGTCACATGGGCCCTCTCCATCCCCCAAAACAAGATGAGGTAATCCACCTAATAAGACCCTTTTGTCCCCAAAGGAAGGTGACCTCACCCAAAATAATCCTTTCTTCTGTTTATGATTTCCTTGCCCTGCCTTTAATAACCTTTCCCTTTCTGTAGCCCTTTGGAGCTCCCCTCTACTTGCTAGATGGGAAGCTGCCCGATTCATGAACTGATTCATAAAGCTAATTCAACCTTTAAAATTTACTTGGTTGAACTTTTGTTCTTTAACAGGGGTTTGAATTCTGGCTTCCCCACTTGCTAGTTGTGTGACATTGTGCAAATGACTTAACCTCTCTGTATCTGAGTTTTCTCATTAGTAAAAACGGAGTGACAATAGAGTCTACCTCATAGTCTTGTGAGGGTTAAATGAGCTAATACTATAAAGTACTTACAACAGTGTCTGGCACATAGTGAGCACCCCCAAAATATGAGCTATTATAACCATAATATATGTTTGGGTGAAAATTTTGAAAATTTATGGAGTGTTGTTTCAGTGATATGTTGAGTGCTATCTTTGGTGGTTACCTGATTCTACAGGGGTCTGAGTCTTTCATTGTCTTTGACCAGACTATTTCACAACCCTGTAAGTTACAGAAAAGTGATGGTAATACAAATTATTCTTGCCCACAGAAACGCAAATTGATCTTGTCCTATAAATGTACAATTTAAGAGATAATTCCAAACACCACTTTATTGCCCTAAAGATAATAACCAACTTTGCATCTATTAGCAAATTTATATATAGATCTAGATCTAGATCTATCTGATTCTCCTTTGAACTGGTTTTAGCTTATGACTGTTTCTTTCATTAATTATTGAGTTACATACAATCTTTGACAAGTGCTCCTTTTATATTTGTATGAGTCACAATATTGCCTTTTAAAAATTTGTAACAGTATTTCTAGTTTGATCCTCTCCTCATTATGAAGATACATGTCTTTATACTTTTAGAGAAAGCCTAGAAGGATGAAAACAAAAAATGTTTATGAAGAATATTTCAGGGAGGGGTCACCTGGCTGGCTCAGGAGGCGGAGCGTACAACTCTTGATCTCGGGGTTGTGAGTTTGAGCCCCACATTGGATGTACAGGTTACTTAAAAATAAAATCTTGAAAAAAAAAATGTCTTGGGCAGGGGTAGGTAAATAATATTTCAGTTGACTCTGAGTCTCCTCTTTATACATTTCTATACTGTCCAAACATTTTCATGCAGAACATCTGTTTTATGGCATGTTAAAAAAAAATTCTCCTTTTTAAAAGACAAAACAGAAAATTCTCCTGCTGGAACCAGTCATTTGGGATGGGAGGAGAGTCATAAGAGGTCAAGTGTGAACAGCTTCCTCACTCTGTAGGGCTTTGTGGTTGGTTATTTAGGTAAGGAAACCCCTTGGCAAGCAGGGAGGCCAGTTTAGTCTCCAGCAGACCTGTTTTTCCTGAGATAGGGCACTCAGGCCCAAAACAACCTGAAGTGGCAAAGTCTCAAAGTGTTCTCCATGGCCAGCCTGGGGGTGGTCAAGTATGAGGCTTGGACCTCACTGCTGGCTCTTTCAGCCTCTTTGATCTTGAGCTGATCAATTAATTCAGCCTCAAGCCACAGCCAACAGAAAATCAGCCCTGGAAGAGACTCTGGTCCCTTCTTACTACTGATGGGAAAACAAGCCTGGGGAGGGGAGGGAAACGGCAGAGGTCACAGAGCAAATTACGGATCATTCTAGCACTAGAAGCCCAGAATCCAAAGTCCTGGCCCAATGAGCTTCTACCTCACCAGATTGGACTGATGGTGAAGGGCCTCCAATGCCAAGCCAAGAAGACTCGCCCATGAAAACTGGGCATGTTGAACAGAACAAGCCAGCTCCAAGATCAAGCAAGGGCTGGGCTTTAGGAAGTCTTCATTCAGAACTTGGGCATTAGCATACCCCTCCCCATCTGGGGGCTGGGCCAGGCAAGGGAGGCTACTCTTGTGACCTAAGACTTTATAGACCTTTAATAAATTGTCATTGCAAAGCTGCCTGCCATTTTAATTGCACTTGAGGGGTGCAATTTTTTTGTTTGAGGAAAAACAGTGTTAGGAGACTTTTGTTATATGAAGAGAGATGGAGATCCCCCTTGAAATGGAGCCCTTTAGGATAATAAGGCAGCATAAAGGAAGGGCTGAGCTCCTGGTAGGTCTGGAGTACTGTGATGTCAACTGGCTTTTCTTGGGGCTGGAGCTGGACTGGGGCGAGGGGCATCTCCTCATGGTCCCTGCCAGGAACTGGGGAGAGAGGTGCCATCCCCCTCTCCCGGGACCTAGGAGGCCAGGCCAGGCAGTGGATTCTGGCATCCAGTCTTAAGTTCCTCATTATTATGTGTAGTGTTCCTCAGCCTTGAGGCCCCAAATTGCACAATTTTGCCATTTCAATGAACTACCTACACTACTATTTACTTAATATTTTTCTGTAAGTCTATTCACTTTTTTTAAAAAAAGATTTTATTTATTTATTTGACAGAGACACAGAGAGAGAGGGAACGCAAGCAGGGGAGTGGGAGAGGGAGAAGCAGGCTTCCCACTGAGTAGGGAGCCCATGTGGGGCTCCATCCCAGGACTCTGGGATCATGACCTGAGCCAAAGGCAGGCGCTTAATGACTAAGCCACCCAGGTGCCCCAGTCTATTCACTTTTAATAACAAGGACATTTATATGGCAACGTAGATGGGAAATCAACATCATTTCCATAAAAATAAATACAAGGAAAACAGAACAGTGTGATTAAATTTTAGCTAGATACTGTCGCCTGCTTTCTCTTTGTTAAAAAGGGAGTTTGGCACATGTTAGAGAAGTTTTACAACGAAATCAGATACTATGAGAGGCTTTCCTGAATTTAATCAGAAGGAATGGAAGATAATGGAAAATAGAGTAACTGCTTTACAATGTGGTTATTACTTTTTTTCAAAGATTTACTTATTTATTTGAGAGAGAGAGAGAAAGAGAGAGACAGAGCACGGCGGAGAGGGGCAGAGAGAGAGGGAGAGAGAATCTCCTGCAGAGTCCCCCCTGAGCACAGAGCTCAATGTGGGGCTCAATGCCACCACCCTGAGATCATGTGTGGTTCAATTCCTTAATGCCTTTGTGTAAAACAGCTTCAGTGAGGTGTGGTTCCTCCACTATACTAGCCATACTTTAGAAAATGCTGTGGACGGGACCCTGCTCTCCCACCAACTAGCTGAGTGACCTTGGGAAAGCTCCTCTACCTCTCTGAACCCCCAATTCCTCACCTGCAAAAGGGCTATGTAGGCAGAAATGAATCCAGAGGCTTCTCTGAGAGATAATAATGGTGATAATGATGAGGATGATAATGATGCTATCAGGGAGGCACTGGTAGAATTCCTTAAGCTAGTGTTCGGTGTGCTTTGGGGAAATGAATTACTAGTCTGGGTCTTTGCTTAAGCAAAGAAAAGCAGAGAGAAGAGTGCAGGCAGAGCAGCAGAAAAGCCACTGGGTCCGCAGAAATGAGCTACCCACCAGGATGGGTTTGTGCAAAATGGAAGTGCTCTCTGGATTCTCAGAAATGTCAAGGAAGTGAAACTGAATAAGGATATTGGACTTCTGGTGGTCATGGGGGATGGATGTTCAGACAGTACTGGTTGAGTACTAAAGCGAAGGATAACTGCTAAATGCCAAACAATGAGGAGCTGAGTATTATGATTACTGTCCTCCACTTTACATACAAGGAAAATGAGACTCTATAATACTAGGCGGCTGCCAGAAAATTCACAGCAGACCTACGCCCCATGCCTTCATTCTTTTCAGTATTTCAACAAATGTTCTCAACATGCTTAAGCCCTGGGTCAGGGCAGCGCTGGGATACACACATTAAAAAATAAGAAGAAGATGAGGATTTGTAAAACAAAGTGGACAACATGATCTTATTTATGTAAAAGAAAAAACAGTGAAGCTATATCTTCATGTATGTGCACCCACATATACAAAGGCTTAGAAACAGATCTGTAGGGACACCTGGGTGGCTCAGTCGATTGAACATCTACCTTTGGCTTGGGTCATGATCTGGGGGTCCTGGGATCAGGTCCGGGGATTGAGTTCCGCATTGGGCTCCTTGCTCAATGGGAAGTCTGCTTCTCCCTCTGCCTGTCTCTCTCTGTCTCTGACAAATAAATAAAATCTTTGGGAAAAAAAAAAGAAATAGATCTGGTAGCAGTGGGCACTGGGTGGAGTCAGGTAGGGAAACAGGGACTTTAGCTTTACCTGTATTGTTTGAGATAGTAGTAGTAGTAATAATAATAATAATAATAATAATACATTTCTATATTATTTGGGTTATTGAAATTTTTTTTAAATGACAGTATGAGCTGAATTGTGTCCCAGCCTCAATTCATATGTTGAAAGTCCTAACCTCGGCACCTCAGAACGTGGCTGTATTTGGAGATAAGGTGTTTAAGAGGTAATTAAGCTAAAATGAGGTCATGGGGAAGGGCTCTAATCCAACATGACTAGTGTCCTTACAGGCAGAGGAAATCTGGGACACAGAGACACACACAGGGAAGAACATGTGAAGACACAGGCAGAAGTTGGCCATCTACAAGCCAAGGAGAGAGGACTCAGAAGAAACCAACCCCCTGACACCTTGATCTTGGACTTCCACCTCCCAGAATTGTGAGAAAATAAATTTCTGTTGTTTAAAAGCCACCCAGTCTATGATGTTTGTTATGGCCACTGCTAATGAAAAAAATATTCAATAACACTTGTTCACGATGGTAAGGCAGCCTTCATTCTGGACTATAGTGTTAGGTATAGGGGCTGTGATGGGATTTTACAGTGGGGCAGAGAGATTGGCTCAACTCCAAGCAGAGCATGGGCTACTAGGAATTTGTAGCCAGGGAGTAGCGTGGGGTCAGGGGATGGAAAATTACTAAGAGGAAACATCAGGAGGTGTGTGTGGCGGGGTACTGGCTAAATTGACCTAACAGATTTTTATTGAAGACAGGCCCAGTGTTTGGACATCATTTGATGGATGGTGGAGGATGAGGAACCTGATCAGATAGTGAAGGTGATCAGGTATCAAGAGTTGGGGGTTCTTGCTAAAATGACTTAGCAGGAGGGCGCCTGGGTGGCTCAGTTGGTTAAGCGACTGCCTTCGGCTCAGGTCATGATCCTGGAGTCCCGGGATCGAGTCCTGCATCGGGCTCCCTGCTCGGCAGGGAGCCTGCTTCTCCCTCTAACCCTCCCCCATCTCATGTGCTCTCTGTCTCTCTCATTCTCTCTGTCTCAAATAAATAAATAAAATCTTTAAAAAATAAATAAATAAAATGACTTAGCAGGGTTCTTGTTAAAACTGGATTTTATAAGGGAATGCACAGATGGGTCCAAGAGAAGCTTCAGGAAGCTGACTAAAGTTTGCTCAAGCAAAGAATTTTTGTTACAGTCCCAGCAAATGAATACAATGACCAAGGTAAGTTCCTGACTTCCAGGAGCTTCTAGCCTCGTGGGAGAAGCAGCTAACAGTACAACCCTACTACAATACCAGAAAAACTGGGGAAGGTGCTACAAATGCAGAAGTAAGGTATTACAGAACCCCAGGGTGGGAGGACACTATTGGGTCTGCAGGTTTCATAGAGGAAGTGGCTTTTAAGCTGGGCCTTGAATGATGAGTAGCAGAGAGAACTCAGGGGTGGGTTGTTGGGGGTGGGGAGTGGGAAAGATAGGGACTCTTTCTGGAGGAAACACACAAGCAAAGACCTGGCAGTGAAGGTCTGCTCTGGGTCAGGTCAAGACAGGGGAGCTACACCTGAGCACAGGCTTCCCAAGAAGACCAGGGAGATGTAGCTGGAAGCATTCTTTGGAAGGTGCCATTTGTCGGCTATTGGCTAACATGGAGGGAGTAACGTCATCATATTTACTTTGTAGGAAGACCACCCTGACAGTCCATGAGCCAGGGGTTGAAAAGTGATGGTCCGAGCACCTTCTGTGGAGCACCTCCAATCAGGTCCACAGAAATGTTTTGTTTGGCTCTTCTAGTTTTTTTTTAAATTAACTGTTCTAACAATCAACAAATTATGAATAATTTGAATAATTCAATTAATAATTTATTAATATAATTTGAACGTACATATTTATAATAATAAATATTACATTAATTTTATATGAACAAATGAAATAAAATCTCTTATAATCATGTTAATATATTTATATGTAAATTATAGATATTAATAAGTTGGAAGAGCTCATAAAATTTCAAATTTTTAAAAAATCTTTTAATAAGCATTGTGGGTTGAACCGTGTTTGCACACAAGGTATGTTGAAGTCCTAACCTTTGGTTACCTGTGAATTTGACCTAATTTGGAAATAGAGTCTTTGCAGATACAATTAAGATGAGGTCATGCTGGAGCAGGAGAGGCCCTTAATCCAATATGAACTGTGTCCTTATAAGAAGAGAATAAGGGACACAGATACACCAGAGGGAGAATGCCATGTGGCTGATGACAGAGGCAGAGACTGGAACAATACAGCTTCAAGCCAAGGAACAGCAAGGATTGACGGTCACCACCAGAAGCTAGAAAAGGCAAGGAAGGATTCAGCCCGCTTTCAGAGGGTGAGGGCCCTGCCAACGTCTTGATTTCAGATTCCTGACTCCCAGAACTGTGGGAGAACACATATCTGTTGTTTTAAACTCCCCAGTGTGTGGTAGTTTGTGACCGCTTCTGTAGGAAGCATACAATAAGGAACCTGTGTGCCCTCCTGGCAACACTTGGCTGGCATCCCCTCCCAGGTGGCATCCCTCATTCCTCCTAAGATGTGGACTCTGCAGCAATAGTTCGGGAGAGAGATGAGGTCTCAACTAACGCACCAGCAATGGGTGAAAAGGTTTGTTCTTAGAAATGGCCATTCTTTACCTTGTGGAAGGGGATAGAGTAATATTTATTATTATTACGTATTATAGATTATATTTTATATCATTACCATGAGTCAGGTCCTATACTGAGGGCTTTTTTTTTTTTTTTTTTTAAGATTTATTCATTTGAGTGAGAGTGTGTGCAAGAGAGAGCACGAGCAGGGGGGTAAGGGCAGAGGGAGAGGGAGAAGCAGGCTCCCCGTTGAGCAGGAGCCCAATGTAGGGCTCCATCCTAGGACTCTGGGATCATGACCTGAGCTGAAGGCAGACACTTAACTGACTGAGCCACCCAAGTGCCCTGCTGAGGTCTTTTATATGTTGTACCACTTAATCCTCCCCACAACATTATATAAAATCCCCACTCTACAGATGAGAACACCGAGGCTCGGAAAGGTTACACAGCTTAGGTGATAAGAACTAACATTGCATCATTGCCTACTAGGTGCCAGGCACTGAGCTGAGTCCTTTATGTGTGAGCCCACTGAATCCTCCCAATACCCTTCGAGGTAGGTACCATTAGTAACTCCAATTATTTCCCCTCTCCCCTGTTGAGATGAGGAAAGTGAGGCACCACAGGTCAAGTAACTTGCTCCAGTTAGTCACCACTGGAGCTGGATGATGGATGCAGCATTCCGTGTTCTCTGTGTTTCTGTCTGGATCCACAGCCCTTGCTCTATAAAGGCGTGGACTTGCTGGTCATCTTTCATTCATTTGTTCACCGATGAATGCTTTTATGTTTCATGCGTATTTGAAGGGGGCAGCTGGGTGTAGCAGAGAGAGTATACGTTCAAGTGCTCAGAGACTTGGGTTCTGGTCTAGCCTGGGCTTCAGTTTCCCCATCTGTGAAATGTGCAGATTCTCCTGGCCGATCTTGAAGGTCCCTTCTTGCACCAAGAGTCTATATTTTTGTGATTCCCCAGCCTTGGGAAAAAGTTACCAATCATTAATACAACAGGTCAGGATGCTAATTCATTTGCCAACGCCTCAGCAAATAAATGACAGAGCCAGGAGTTGAATCCAAGTACACCAAGTACCAAAAGCTTCTCCACTTCCCCGAGTTTGGAAAAGAGAGGAACTAAAACAGAGACGGAGGACATACTGCTGCCAAACCAGATCCATGTGAGCAACACAACTGGGACCAATGTCCAAAGTCCAGGAGTTCTGACTGGGGAGCTGGCCTGGTGTGGGCCTATTACACCCTCTTGTGGAGCTTGTCCGCAATGCTCTGGTCAGCCGGCTTTTTCATTTTGATACCAGAATAGATGTGGGAATCAGGGAAGCAGAAAGTAGTAGTCCCAAGAGATTTGAAAACCAGTGACCCCAGTTATTGTCCCAAAACAGAGACCGTTTGAAGGCATCTGTCCCTTAGTGAAGCCCAGATGCCCTGTGTTCATTTACTGAGGAAGCAGATTATTTGTTTCTGTTTTTATGTCTTGTACATACTTGTATCAGGTATAAACAGTAATCCAACAGAAATGGTACCCTTCTTCCTTAGCTCAGGGTGACGGAAGTCAGACATTAAACCTATAAAACCCAGAATACAATGAAGGCAAGAAAGAATTCTTCCTTCACACACCCTTTTCTCTGCTCTCTCTCCAGTATCTGGATGGGAAAAGAATCTTAGGCAAGATCGAAGAATGAGAGATAAAGATTTTTAAGCATAATAATCCATTAAAATTATGTCTATCTGCTCTCAAAAGTTTCACTTGTGTCACAGATACTGTGTTCTGGGGATTCTAAAATAACTAAGTCCTCACCTACACTGAGGCACTACGAGGAAGGAGAGAGCACCTCTCCCCCCAGTGAAGCCAGAGGCAGTGCCCAGAATTAGGCCGGAAGTCTGCAGGGACGTCCTCCAGAAGCGACCTGACACCCTGGGCACCCAAGAGGGGTGGGAATGAGGGGGGCGGGTTATGGCAGAGAGGAATTTTAGATATATTTCTAACCTTCACAACAATCCAATAAACTAGGGACTACCATACCTATTTTACAGATGAGGAAACTAAGGTCCAGAGAGATTAAGATCCTTGCCTAAGTCTGAGAGCTAATAGGCTGTGGAGTTGGGATCTAAGTCTTTGCAAAGCAATAGATTAGCAATCCAAAGTCTGGTTTCTAGTCCCAGGTCTGAACCCGCTTGCTGAGTGACTGTTGAGCAAGTCATTTAACATCTCAGATCTCTGTTTTCTCTTCTGCATAATGGAGGCTTGGCTAAAAAGGTGTCCATAGACCCTTCCTGGTTTGCCAATATAAGAGTCTGAGCAGAAAAACAGGAAGGAGGCCCTGAGGGGCTCCAACGGACAGGAGGGGAGAGGAGCTCAAGTCCAAGTGCAATCATTAGTCACTGAAGAGTGAATCACTGGTGAGTGAATGCCTTGTTAACTGTGATGTGTGCTCACTCCCAAACGGATCTCACAGCTTTCTCAGTAAGAGAACACAGAACTTATGAGACCTCAGATTCCCTTATCCAGCAGATTTTAAAGTTTTAAACAGAAGTACCATCCATAAAAACCTTCAAAATATTAACTGCTATGTGAGGTTTTTTGCGGGGAGCGGGTGCTTAAGGAGGGGATTGACAGGGGATAGAGCCCACCTACTTGGACCCCAGAGTATGCCAGGGAGGTTCAAATAGGTGTGCTCCATCCCTCCTCTGCCCCTTCCCAAAATGTTTGGGGTGGCACAGCAGGTATGGGAAAGGGAAGGCCCAGCCCAGTTTGCCCTGGGCCCTATTCCAGTCAGTCTTTCTGACCAGCTGAGCCTTCAGGTGCCTTGTTCCCATTCTTCCCCTCTTCTTTCTCTCTCCCAATTATTTTTATTATTCGGCAGAAACCCTCTGATCTTGGTTGAATGCCATGACAGCAGATAAAGGTTTTTGGTTTTTTTTTTCCTTTCCCAGTTTACATGGAGAAGCTGCTCCAGGAGCTATTCATTTTGGCCCTCAGAAATAATAATGGCAGCTACCGTTTCCCATGGGCTCATTCACTACCAGGCACTGGGCAAAGAGCTTTGCATGCTTTACCTCATTTTCTCTTCACAACTACCAGAGGAATTAGACACTCCTATTTCCTCCTTTTGGAGGCAAGGAAATGAAGAATTAGAGACTTTACGGAACCTATCCAAAGACACACAGCTCCTCAGAGGCCAGGCTGGGGCTCAAATCCAATTACAGTGTCGGATAATTTCCGACCTGTCAGTGTGGGTCCTTCTTGTATTTGTTGGCTGTGTTATGGTTGCTTCCTCCGCTATTTCTAAGCCTTGCTCTGTGTTCATTGTGGATGGTAGAGGGGAACCCCCTTTTCTCCAGTCTGGGTTTCAATGCGGAAGGGTTTTTTCTAAGCACATTTCCTGCTTTCTCTCCCTGCTTTATCCATTCCTGGGTAGATGAGGAACTGCTCCCTTTGGTAAATTTGAGAATACCTGGTTGTGCTCAACTCAGCATTGTCCTCCTTCTTACTGGGAGGGAGCTACTCCTGGGGCTCTGCCCCCTGTTAGCCGTGGGGGCTGTCCTGGTCTTGCAGCCGGGTTCTGGGATTCACTATTAGTGGTGCCCTTCAGCTAGCAGCCCTTCAGCTTCTTCTCCAACCTGGTTTACTATCACTAGTAAAGGTGATCTTTACTGGCTCCCCTCTGCTCCTTTTTGTTTTATGTCCCAGCTTGTTTAGAATGCAGGCAAAGCAAATGGGATGCCATTTACTCAGAGTCCCTCAGAGAGCCCAAAAGGGGCATCCTGGGGGAATTACACTGGTGGAAAAATTTCATGGTCTGCTGCTGGCTCCAATCCTTACCTTGGTGACTTCAGAGTGTAACTCCAACTTCCCCAGGCCTTCGAGGTCTAATGCCTGCCCCCTCTTAAGCGAAAGGTGGTGTGGCAGAAATGGCTAGTTGTTTCTCAGTGTCTGTTCTTTTCTCCCCCTATTAATAATAATCCTGCCCTGAATAAAGACTAAATTCCCCAGCATCCCTTGCAGCTAGGTGTGTGGCCACATGACTCATCAATGGGAGGTAATGAGAAGTGATGAGCACAACTTCTGGGTCATACATTAAAGGGAAGGCCCTTACTAACCGCTTCTTTTCCTCCCTTCTGCTGGCTGGAATGGGACATGATGGTGGCAGCTGAAGTAAGTATTTTGAACCATGAGAGGGAAGCTATGTTTTTTGGGTAGCAGTGCAACAACCAAGGACGATCTGAAAAATGGCCACCTTCAAGCTGCCATATCAGCCCTTGACTACCTATCCAGACTTCCTTGTGAGACAGCAGTAAACCTCTAACTTGTGAAAGCCTCTGTCATTTTTGGGTCCCTTAGTTACAGCATCTGAACCCCATGTATCCTAACTAACACAGGTAGGAACCCAAGAAGTTGCTTCCCAATTTCAGGGAGGGATGGAAGGATCTGGCACCTGATTGACATGTATGAGGGAATCAGTGAATGAGGGAAGGATAGAAGGATTGAGCATTTGTTGAATGCTTAGGGTATTCCAGATACTGTGCCTGACACTTCAGCTATACTTTCTCAGTTGATCTGAACAACAATTCCACTGGGATACATTTATTATTCCATTATGTAGTTGAGGCTCAGAGAAGTTAAGTAATTTGACTAAGATCACATAACTAATAAAATGTTCACTAGAAATGGAGCTAAAGTCACTGTGGTTCTCAAAACCACCTTCTTTCATCTACGGCATACCCCTCACTCACTCACCAAATGTAGTACAACACAATGAAATCTTGCCCCGGCTGGAAGACAACCCTCCATGGGTCTCTTCTGTTTCTGCACGTCTTGTGAGCAGAGGCACTGACTGTCGTTTAACCCAGACTATTTTTTCAAGGATGTTTGTTTAGCAAACAGCCTTCGAAGATAGAGATAGTTTCCCTCCAGAGCAAAGGGCAGAAATGCTTACTCTCCACTATGAAAGATTTGGTTTCCTTAAGCTCAGAGTTCCTTTACTGTAACACATTGTGTGTTCAGACAGCCAAGAACGGATGCAAAAGTGTTGACGTTCATGCTGCATGCTGTGCTGTGGAGAATATAGTCCTTTGTCTCTGACCCAGAAGTTTCATGTCTTCTGCTTCTATCCATGAAACTGCATTAGGTTAAATTTTCAGCTTGCAACTAGGGTAAAATCCCAGTTCTTGACAGCACCTGCCAAATTTGTGTCATGGTGACAGTCACCATCAGTTTGATACACTTGTGTCACATCACACATGCTTTTAACTTACATTATTTCAACTAAATGTAAAGGTCAACAGAGCAATAAAGAAAATTTAAATACTACTCTGTATGTGATAAAAGAGCTGAATCTGTTATTTTCTTAGTAGATCTCAGTTTTCGTGTAGATCTCACGGCGTGCTCATTTGGCCATAGTGAGTGTGATTCTAAAGTTCAAAGATGCACATTTTTTTCATGTAACATGGCCTCTAAATCCAAACCACCCACTTTTTCTGGTGGTCAGCCAAAGAGATGGCTATCAGATCTGACACTAGAGGAAAACTAAGAGATGACAGATCAGTCTCTAGTGCGGAGCTTTCCTGAAAAATTTTAAGTACACTTTTCACCTTATATAATTTTGTGGTTGTTGCTGTTGTTGTTAACTTTAGAAATCATGCCCTAATAAGCTATGATGCCAGAGGATTATGTTTTGGGGGGATTGGTGTAAGGTGGAGGGGTATGTTGGAGGGGGGACTATTTAAACGGTCACAATATTTCTTTTACAATTGAGTAAAACGCATACGTATCCTTACATTTATGCATCATTCTTCTTTTGTATCATGAATTTGCATCTAATCCTTTCTCCTATCCAGAGACTAAAGAGTCTTATGCACTTGATTTTTACTTCTCTGTCGATCTGCTAAATTTTGAAGTTCATCAATTGCTTTTTTTTTTTTTTGATTGATGTAGTAGTTTATTTTTATTGTTTGTTTTTACTTAATTGAATTATGTATCACTGGAGAGTAACCAACTAAACTTAAAAATACATTAGGCTTTTCAATCAGGTAGCACATGTACACGGTAATAAAATTCAGAGTATAAATTGTATTGGTTTTGCTGTATCTTCAATATTACCCAGAAATTGGAATACCAATATTTTAATATCTGGTTCTGGAATGGTGGCAACTCCAAAACCACTAGACAAAAAGGGGTAAGCGTAGAGAGAGACAGAGAGAGAGGGGGAAAAAAATCTATAATCCAAGATATGACAATGAATGAAAAATCTAAAATAAATAAACAAAATTAACCAATGAAATTAAGCCTTTAAAACCAATAAGGAGATTATTATTAAATAAACATGATAGATCTGAAAGTAACTTCAAATGTTTAGCCTTTGGAAAAAGATAAAGAATAGGAAAACACCTATTTTTACAAAAGAAATTATAAATATATAAACAGGTAAAAATGTAATAAGAATGAGTAGATATGACAAAGCAACAGTACCTCGAGTGATCCCACTCATCTCCCTAGGAAGGGGTGACCCCTCATCAATTTGCTTTATCTTCCAGCTGACTGCCAGCTTGTGTCATTCATGCCACATCCCGATGATGAACATCTCTTTGCTGCACTCCAATCTAGGACTGAGAGAACAAGGTATGTGTGGGTTGGTGGGGCAGTTTCAGTCCCCCCCCCCCCATCTAGAGCCCTCCACCATGCCATCCAAAGCCCCCTGCCATGTGGTCTCTCTCTTGTGTTTTCCTTTGCCAAGGATACAATGGGGCAGAGCTTATCAGTTAGTCCAATGCCCAAACAGATTATCTGGGGGGTTGCCAGTCTCCTCTTTCTATAGGCACACCCAGTCTTCACTAGTGATTCTCCTGGAGCCTTCCTCCCTTGCCTCTAGGAAGTGATACACTCCCTCATGGAGGGAGAAGAAGGGATGAGTCTCTTTCTAGGACATTGTTCTTTCCTTAAGCCTGACTTCCCTCTCAACTCTCCATTCTTTCCACTGATTAGTGGTGATGGTTTGTCTGTGGGAAGAGGGGGTGGGAATGGAGAATGGGTGGGGAGTAGTAGAGTGGAGGTAGGGGTTGGTGGAAGGGCTGGTTTCTCGAACAATGGCTCCTCAAATGTTCTCCTGGAAGATAGCTAGTTCCAGTCATTGGTAGTGGGTTCCTTATGGACTTTTTGGTTTCCGGAGTTGGGCCTCAGTAGCAGTTTCAGGACAGTAGGAAAAATCCCTCTCAATGTCCATTTACACAAATATATATATTTCCCCCCCCACCTCCTTACATAGTTTAACAGATATTGGCATACTATTTACTTTTCTCCTTCTTGTTTTCACTTGAAGTATTTCTTAGAGATTGTTCCATATCAGGACACACTCATGTGCCTCAGTCTTTAATTGCTGCACACATTCCACAGTACAGATGTATTAAAATGTATGACAACAGCTCTCTAGTGATAGTTTGTCTCTAGTCTTTTACAAACAGTGCTACACTCAATATTTTGTGTATACATCTCTTTCCATATAAACAAAACAAAAAAAAAGTTAACTAGAAACCCTGATAGGCATCCAATGAACAGTTCTAATTATGCTGCAATTGGTCATAATCCCTCCTTTGAAAATTCTGTGACTTATTACAAGAAGTGACAATTTCTATAGTCTTCAACTGTATTGCTCAGTATGTAATAGGCACATTGCATTCACAACAATGTTTCTCTTCAGTGCTGCATCCAAGGTAATGTCTTCCACAGAGACTTAAGTAACAACCAGGGATCTACACCTAAGCTGCTACAAGTGGAAATGAGGGATGAAGTATAGAATGGTGCTTAGGAATGGGTGTTCTGAAGTCACATGTGCCTGAATTCAAGTCCCAGCACTGCCAATTTTTATGTCTTTTATAAAGTCTTTGCCCTATATGACACTCAGTTTTCTCATTCATAAAATGGGGCAAATATAGCACTGACTTTGTGGGGGTGTTGTAGGTATTAAGTAAGAAAGTATACATGATTCTTAGGTCAGTTCCCGTTTCACACTAGGTGTTCAATAAGCATTAGCTAGGTTTCAATTCAGGTGACAATTGGATATACAGAAACTTTCTAGCCAGACCTAAGTTCACAGCTGGACAAGTAATGGCAATTGTTGCACAGCTTTCTTCTTTACTTGGCACAGGCAAATTTCTTGATTTCAGAGATGTTAAATTATGACCACAAACAAACTATACTTATCGGAATTAAAGAATATAGGAATAGAAGCATAGACCTTTAGGGCTAGAAGGGATTTCAACATAACCTTATATTAGAACCTTATATTGGAAAAAGATAAAGAATAGGAAAACACCTGTTTTTACAAAAGAAATTACAAATATAGCCATTCCCATGTATTAAAAACTTATATGTCAAGCATCTTGTATTATCTCATTTAATTTTCACAGGACCCATGTGAGATAGGCACCCACCATCATTATCCTTATTTTGCAGAAAAGACTGTGGATCTGAGGAATCAAGTGACATGCCCAATGGTGAATCATTAGTAAGTTGAAGATCAGGGATTCACACCCAGATCTTTCTGAAATTAAGAGATTTGTAAACTGCCATACACTTTTCGAAGAAATCTCACTTACCTAAGGCAAAGTTAGCTTATGAAAGCTCTTCAATGCCAAGAGAGAGAGCCTGAACTTCATTTTGGTGGCCTGAGGGAGGGCAGTCTTATCCATTAGGTGCAAGCACAGTGCCTGGGGCCCAAAGGACTTTTAGGGACCCACAAAAATGTTTTAAGTGCTTTTAAGGTCGGAAAAGAAAGATGAACTTTTAGGTTAAAGAAAATGTTTTGCTGTATAACATTAATATATTCATCTATACCAATTTAGTTGTAAAGTATGAACTATATAAATATATGTGTGTGTGTGCATGTGTGTATCTCCACAAACACAAGGCCAAAGTGTCGAGGTTCTACGAAAGTCAAATCGGCCTTGTGCTGAGGTGCGCTAAACTTTCTGGGAAGATGATAATAGCAGACCAAGTTGGAAGAGCGGAGGGGTGGTGGGAGGTGGTTAAATTGTGGAATATGTGGTCACAATTTTTCTCCTCCCATCAAAGAGAGGTTATAAAGGACAGAGATGAAACATTGAAAGTGCCACGTTCTAGCTGCATGATCTTGGACCAGTGACTTGATCAACATGAGCCTGTTTCGCCATTGATAAAATGGGGATAAGTACCTCCTGGGGTTGTTGGACAGGGACCTAGTGTGCCTTGTTCACTGCTACGTACGAATCGCTCCATACATACATGTTGAGTGAACGCAGTAAATGTGTGCTTAGCATTGTGGCCAGTGTAGCACAAGCGTCCAGTAAGTAGTACTTGCTGGCATTAAAAATAGTAAAAAAGCGAAAGATTTATGCGATCTGAAGAGACACCAGAGTAAAAAGTCCACAAAGTGACAAGCTTAGCCCTTCGAGACCCTGTCGTACCTCACCTGAACCTGCGCAGTAACTTCCCCAGGACACGAGAGCACGCGACTGCGCTTGCGCTTAGGCGCTCTCCTCCGCCCCTTCAGGCTCCACGGCCAGTGGGGCGGGCCTCGGCGGCGGCGCGACTAGTCCAGAGGGAAGGGCTGAGGAAGGGGCGTGGCTAGCAGGCCCGGGCCCGGCCACCCTCTTCCGGGCTCCGCCAGCTGCGCGCGCATTCTCCTCCCCCCGCTTCTTTTGTGGTCCGGCCCATTGCGAGGGTGACAGGAAACCCTGTGCAGGGAGCGCCGCCATCTTGGACCTGCCCGAGGAAGATCCTGAGGGAGCCGCAGGAGCAGTCGCCGCTGCCACCGCTACTACCGCCGGCGCGTCTGCACCTCCTCGGCCAGCCCGCTACCTGCCGGGGCCTCGGCCGACCACCCCCGCCCTTCTCCCGCTGCGCCCGCACTCCTCTTCCTCGTCCTGACGCCCCCCTCCCGCCCGGAAAGCTGCCCAGCCACCAGCAACCCCCCAGGTAAGCCGGGCCCTCCGCAGTGTCCGTCCGGCCGAGGCCTCCTCGCCCGGCTCTCCGGGGGCCGGGGTGCGGACGACGGCGGGCTGGGCGGCGGGCGGGTGGCGCCACAGGGCAGGCCCTGCCAGGCCGCGGCGAGCCCCGCGTCGGCTGTGGGCGCCGCGGCGCCCGGCCTGACGGGACTCCCGTGCGGGGGTGGGGGTGTCCCCGCGCTGCGTCCGCGCAGCAGAGAGCTGCGGGGCGTGCGGGGAAGGGTGTGTTCGGCCTCGCCTTCCCCGCCTCGTCGGCGGGACTGGGCAGACACGCACCTCCCGCAGGCCCCTCTCCTCGCTGCCGTTCTGGCGGCTGCAGACCACCCCCGCGGTATTTATCCACGCGAGGCGCGCCTCCTCGCAGCCCGCGAGTCCAGACGTGGCAGTCCCCGTCCCGTAGGCCGCGTCTGCCCGGAGTACAAAAGGCAGCACCTCGCAGCCTCGCCGGCATCTTGGAGGAGCTCCGGTGTCCTTGTCGCTGTGGGTAGACTGTGGACTGGGGTTGGGGAAAGGGTCTGTGCTGGCGAGGTTCTGGTTTGGGTGAGGCCCTGCAAGGCCTGTGACATCCTATAAGGCGTCGAGCTTAGGTAGCACGTAGAAGCAGTGAAGAAGACAAAAAGTTTTTCGGCATTTCTAGAATTTAAGGAAAGAAGGCAAAACGAGCGTTTGTTTTGATGGTTTGTACCTTACTGTGAGCCAGGCGCAGATTTAGCTGTCCTCACACCGGGTTTTCTTGCTTCGCGTAGCCCTTGGTGATAAGTAAAGTTATCTCCATTTTACAAGTGAGGAAACTGAGGCTTGAAGTTGTGATGTGACTGGTTAACGATGGTACCGACATACTGGCTTCTCCCCACACTTGCCCCCACACTGTTACACTCAAGTTAGGCTGGTGTTACAGGCGTGACCATTTAAAATGTACCTGCAGCTTAATTCTTTTCCTGTGTTTGCATTGGATGACAACTGACGACTCCTTTATAATAAAACTGAAAGTCTGTAGTGTCAGCTGCTCCACTGCCCAGTCCTCCTCCTCACAACCCCAGAGGAGAGATGGCAAGGTTTTCATTTTATATTGGAAGAAGAAACTGGGGTTCCCAGAAGGCAAGTGCTTTTCTGCTGGTCCCACACAAGTGTCAGAGCCCACTTGAACCCTTGTAAAGTTTACTGTCACAGTTGTCTTTTATTTATATGTGGTTATTGAAGACAGACTTGACCTTGCAGTAATCCAGCTCCCACTCCCTCTTCCCTCAGCACTTTACTAAATTTTTCTTCAGAGTTCTGCTTGGGTCCTTTAATTTGTTCATGCCCTGAGGCATGTAGTGGTTAAGAGTTTTGGAGGGTTCCTACTCCAATACTGCCACTTTCTAGTTGAGTGACCTTAGGCAAGTTACTTAGCCTCTCAGAGTCAGAGACCTTATCTATACAGGGAATAATTGTACCTGCGTTTTAGAGTTGTTTTCAGGATTAAATGGGATTAAAAAACCCTTAACACGTTGCTTAGCATATAGTTAAGTGCCTCATTGTCTGTAACAGTGCCAGGCATGTAGTGGATGTTTAATATTTGTTGAATAAAGAGAGGAGCATGGCTTCAGAGAGTTGTACAGTTAGACCTGGGCCTTATTAATCTTTTTCCCTTTGGTAGTGTATGACTGCGGATATATCAGTTCTCTGAGTTGGTTTCCTTACCTGTAAAATGAGTTTTTACGGTTAGAGATTGTTTATAAAGTAGCTGGCATATGTATCAGGCACTCAATAATATGTCAGTTATTGTAAAGATGTAAGACTCCTTTAGATTCTAATAACCTAAAAATTCCTTGAAATTAAAGCTACATTTTAAAAAGTTTTTGCTTTTTGTATTTCATGTTAAACTTTATTGTGGCATACTTCAACTGTGCAACAGAATTTGGAGTGTTCTTAAAACTAATCTTTATCAGTATTAAATATCTTTGCATAATCTTAGTAAGATTTTGTACTATTAGAGTAAGCTTTTGGTTAAGGCAAATATGTTAAAATAGTTTGTTTCTTTTAAAGCTTGAAACATTTTGTGTGGTTAAAAATGCCAGGCATGGTTGGAGACAGCAGTGTGCAAATAGAGGTATCAAAGATACTGTACTTTTAAAAAAATTTTATGTTCTAGATAGTTTTAAACATATACAAAATATATGTGGTATAATGAGCCTTCACATACTCATCAGCCAGTGTCAACAGTGATCAGTCTTGTTTATCTATATACACCTATACCCTCTCCACCAAATTATTTTAAAGCAAATTTCAGACATGATATTTCATCAGTAAAATTTTTGCTCTTACTAATCCTTTTAATTCTGCTAGTAAGTACAGGGTTTTGGTGTTTTGTTTTTTTCCTTTAAGTACTTTCACTCTATGAACAGAGGTGAAGTATTGGAGTACTTCTTTTTCATAGCATAGCATCATAACTGGGAAATTTTGTGTTTGTCTTGACACAGTAAGGAATCCAGTTCTTATTATGTAAAAGTGTGACATTAAATTTCTTGTCAAAAGTGAGTTTTTTAAAGGGGGTGTCAGAAATGGGTGGGTCTTTTCAGAGGTTGCGTTACTGCTGAGGAAAGGAAATTGACCACTCATTTGATTAGATTAGATTATTAGAATAACTACCCAAGTTTTGTGTCCACTTGACTGACAAATCAAGTAGCAATCCACATTAGAGAGCTTGTAAGCAAATCAAACTGTTTCTGTTTTTAAGTTTCATGAAGACAGGAACAATGTTTTTTGTTTTTTGGGGTTTTTTTTGATCATTACTGTATTGTCAAAGCCTAGCCCAAGGCTTTGTGCTTATTAGTAAATGCTCAACAAATATTTTTGTATTGGAATCACAGAAGCAGTCTATCTTGATTGTGGTGTTTATAACAAAATGTCTTGTATGTAACAAAAACAAAACCAAGCTTACTAATTTAACAGTGAAGATCAGATTTTAAATCACCTGGAATATTTTGTGGGTGGTTTTTGTCTTGTGTTGTCTTGAATAAGTTATGTAAAAATTACATGGTAACATCATATGTCCTAAGGAGTAGAGTAAAATAGCTGTAAAACAGTTGTGAAAGGATTAGTCAGACATAGTGCATAAGTTAACACAGTAAAAAGCCAAGCTATTAAAAAAAAAAAAGGAAAAAAATACTGTCAATTATTGGAGTGTTTTTTGAGGCTGATCATATGATTGACTTCATGTGATGTTCCCCATATTACTGTAAATGTGGAAGTAATGTTGGAAGTACTATGAATGGGAATTTTGGGGGTTTTTTAATTCTTGTTTTTTAATATTTATTTATTGTAGAGAGAGTGAGCGCGCACACGCGAGCTGGGGGAGGGCCAGAGGGAGAGGGAGAGAGAATCCTCAAGCAGATTCCCTATTGAGCGTGGAGCCCCACGTGGGGCTCCATCCCAGGACCCTGAGATCATGACCTGAGCTGAAATCCAGAGTCAACTGCTTAACCGACTGAGCCACCCAGGCGCTGCTTGTTTTTGTTTTTTTTTTTTAATTTGTTTTGTATTAGAATTATATATAAAAATGCTTTAAAGATATTTCACAGTTCTTTATTTTCTCTACTTTGAATACTTTAGAAAATTAGCAATGAATATAGTATATGCTTATACTGTTAGTGCAGGGTTATATAAAGAAAGTCAATAATTTTTTCCTATCCTTTTTCTGCTCTCAGTCCATGTATTCATTTTTCACAATTTGGTGTGTCTCCTTCCATATTATCTGTATACAGGATTGAGAGAGAGAGCGTGTATATGTGTGTATGTATTTAAAAATTGGAGAAGCTATCGCATAAAATTCTGTCAACTTTTTTTCACTTAAAATCATGGATACTTTTTCAGGTTAATACATCTGTATCTAAATGGTTTTAAACTAGATGCATATTATTTCATAATACAGATGTACTTTATTCAGTCATTTCCCAATAGATCAATTGTTTTCCAGTTTTGGTTTTTTGTGGGTTTGTTTTTTTTTTGCTGTAAAAATGCTATATTAGATGCACTTAGACCTGTAACGTTATGGATTAAAGATTTTGTATCTTTGGGCTACTTCTTAGTCAAAGGGTGATTTGGATTATCTTTAAGATTTTAAAATACATTCTTTACTTCCCAAAAATGTGGCAATTCAGATTCCCATAAGCAGAGTGTATGAAAGTTCCTTAACCTTCACCTCTGTCTGCACATTTCAAATCCAGTCATTTATATGTCTGTATAATTTTATTTGGAGAGGTGTCTGATAAACTATATGGAGACCGTGCGATTTTATTTTTGGGGCAAAAATGATTAGCATTTAATATGCATTTAGTAACCACGTAGAGCTCTGTGTATGGACCTGGAAATAGGTCCATCATTTTGTTAAGTGAAAAACACACTGCAGAGTTTTACGTAGTAGCACACCCCATTTTTAAATATGGTGATGTGTTTCTTGTGCTTAAGAGTTACTGTTAATGTTGAAAAATCCTTTGTTAAAGCAATATTAGGTATAGTTAATATTTAAAGGGGCAACGCAACAGTCATCCATGTTCAGTGTGCATTTAGTAATCATTTCTCTTGACAGTCAGGAAATTTAGAGCTAAGTTTTACATGCACTGATAGTAAAACTGTGACCCTAAATATTTAGTGTAATTATTCTCCATTTTCTTTGATTTTGATTTTTAGGTTTTATCAGTCCACGTGTGTGTGTGTGTGTATCACTGTACATATATATGCCTTTAATAAGCTACCTTAGATAGAAAATCATGTTCTTTAGAATCAGGCCTGGGTTCAAGTTCCAGCTCTGCCACTTACTATTTTTTTTTTTTTTTTTTAGCGCATATTTTTTTTTATTTTTATGTTAATCCCCATACATTACATTATTAGTTTTAGATGAAGTGTTCCATGATTCATTGTTTGTGCATAACACCCAGTGCTCCATGCAGAATGTGCCCTCCTCAATACCCACCACCAGGCTAACCCATCCTCCCACCCCCCTCCCCTCAAGAACCCTGTTTGTGTTTCAGAGTCCATCGTCTCTCATGGTTCATCTACCCCTCCGATTTCCCCCGCTTCATTCTTCCCCTCCCGCTGCCTTCTTCTTCTTCTTTTTTTTTTTTTCTTAACATATATTGCATTATTTGTTTCAGAGGTACAGATCTGAGATTCAACAGTCTTGCACAATTCACAGCGCTTACCAGAGCACATACCCTCCCCAGTGTCTATCACCCAGTCACCCCATCCTTCCCACCCCACCCCCCACTCCAGCAACCCTCAGTTTGTTTCCTGAGATTAAGAATTCCTCATATCAGTGAGGTCATATGATACATGTCTTTCTCTGTTTGACTTATTTCACTCAACATAATACCCTCCAGTTCCATCCACGTCGTTGCAAATGGCAAGATCTCATTCCTTTTGATGGCTGCATAATATTCCATTGTATATATATACCACATCTTCTTTATCCATTCACCTGTTGATGGACATCTTGGCTCTTTCCACAGTTTGGCTATTGTGGACATTGCTGCTATAAACATCGGGGTGCACGTACCCCTTCGGATCCCTACTTTTTTATCTTTGGGGTAAATACCCAGTAGTGCAATTGCTGGATCATATGGTAGCTCTATTTTCAACTTTTTGAGGAACCTCCATACAGTTTTCCAGAGTGGCTGCACCAGCTTGCATTCCCACCAACAGTGTAGGAGGGTTCCCCTTTCTCCGCATCCCCGCCAACATCTGTCGTTTCCTGACTTGTTAATTTTAGCCATTCTGACTGGTGTGAGGTGGTATCTCATTGAGGTTTTGATTTGGATTTCCCTGATGCCGAGCGATATTGAGCACTTTTTCATGTGTCTGTTGGCCATTTGGATGTCTTCTTTGGAAAAATGTCTGTTCATGTCTTCTGCCCATTTCTCTTCTCCTGCTGGGTTTAGGCTTTATTTGCTGTTCTTTCTCCAGCTCCTTTAGGTGTAGGGTTAGGTTGTATACTTGAGACCTTTCTTGCTTCTTGAGAAAGGCTTGTATTGCTATATACTTTCCTCTTAGGACTGCCTTTGCTGCATCCCAAAGATTTTGAATAGTTGTGTTTTCATTTTCATTGGTTTCCATGTATTTTTTTAATTCTTCTTTAATTTCCTGGTTGACCCATTCGTTCTTCAGTAGGATGCTCTTTAGCCTCCATGTATTTGAGTTCTTTCTGACTTTTGTCTTGTGATTGAGCTCTAGTTTCAAAGCATTGTGGTCTGAAAATAGGCAGGGAATGATTCCAATCTTTTGGTACCGGTTGAGACCTGATTTATGACCTAGGATGTGATCTATTCTGGAGAATGTTCCATGGGCACTAGAGAAGAATGTGTATTCCGTTGCTTTGGGGTGGAATGTTCTGAATAGGTCTGTAAAGTCCATTTGGTCCAGTGTGTCATTTAAAGTCTTTATTTCCTTGTTGATCTTTTGCTTAGACGATCTGTCCATTTCAGTGAGGGGGGTGTTAAAGTCCCCCACTATTATTGTATTGTTGTCGATGTGTTTCTTTGCTTTTGTTATTAATTGGCTTATATAATTGGCTGCTCCCATGTTAGGGGCATAGATATTTACAATTGTTAGATCTTCTTGTTGGATAGATCCTTTAAGTATGATATAGTGTCCTTCCTCATCTCTTATTACAGTCTTTGGTTTAAAATCTAATTTGTCTGATATAAGGATTGCCACCCCAGCTTTCTTTTGGTGTCCATTAGCATGGTAAATGGTTTTCCACCCCCTCACTTTCAATCTGGGGGTGTCTTTGGGTCGAAAATGAGTCTCTTGCAGACAGCATATCGATGGGTCTTGTTTTTTAATCCAGTCTGATAGCCTGTGTCTTTTGATTGGGGCATTGAGCCCATTTACATTCAGGGTAACTATTGAAAGATAGGAATTTAGTGCCATTGTATTGCCTGTAAGGTGACTGTTACCATATATTGTCTGTGTTCCTTTCTGGTCTATGTTGCTTTTAGGCTCTCTCTTTGCTTAGAGGACCCCTTTCAAGATTTCCTGTAGGGCTGGTTTTGTGTTTGCAAATTCCTTTAGTTTTTGTTTGTCCTGGAAGCTTTTTATCTCTCCTTCAATTTTCAATGACAGCCTAGATGGATATAGTATTCTTGGCTGCATATTTTTCTCATTTAGTGCTCTGAATATATCCTGCCAGTCCTTTCTGGCCTGCCAGGTCTCTGTGGATAGGTCTGTTGCCAATCTAATGTTTCTACCCTTGTAGGTTACATATCTCTTCTCCCGAGCTGCTTTCAGGATTTTCTCTTTGTCTATGAGACTCGTAAGTTTTACTATTAGATGTCGGGGTGTTGACCTATTTTTATTGATTTTGAGAGGGGTTCTCTGTGCTTCTTGGATTTTCATGCCTGTTTCCTTCCCCAAATTAGGGAAGTTCTCTGCTATAATTTGCTCCATTATACCTTCTGCCCCTCTCTCTCTTTCTTCTTCTTCTGGGATCCCAATTATTCTAATGTTGTTTCGTCTTATGGTATCGCTTATCTCTCGAATTCTGCCCTCGTGATCCAGTAGTTGTTTATCTCTCTTTTTCTCAGCTTCTTTATTTTCCATCATTTCATCTTCTATATTACTGATTCTCTCTTCTGCCTCATTTATTCTAGCAGTTAGCGCCCCCATTTTTGATTGCACCTCATTAATAGCCTTTTTGATTTCTACTTGGTTGGATTTTAGTTCTTTTACTTCTCCAGAAAGGGTTTCTCTAATAACTTCCATATTTTTTTCAAGCCCAGCTAGTATCTTTAAAGTGATGATTCTGAACTCCAGATCTGACATTGTACTAATGTCCGTATTGAGTAGGTCCCTGGCAGTCGGTACTACCTCTTGTTCTTTTTGTTGAGGTGATTTTTTCCGTCTTGTCATTTTGTGCAGAGGAGAATAGATTAATGAGAGAACAAAATGCTAGCAGAGTAACAACGTCCCCAGAAAATATACTCTAAACAAATCAGAAAAAACCTTCCAGAAAGTGGTCGCTTTTCTGATGAGAGAGTTGTTGCTCTTCTTTTCTTCGATCTCCTGTTGAGTTTGTAGGTGTTCAGAATGGTTTGATCCCTATCCAGCTGAATTCCTGAGACCAGACGAAATCCAGGTCTCCTACTCCTCTGCCATCTTGCTCCGCCCCCTGCCACTTACTATTTTGTAACACAGGCCAAATTAGCAAATTTCTCCAAACTTCAATTTCTTCAGTTTTTTGGGCTTTTTAAAAGATTTTATTTATTTATTTAATTTATTTATTTGAGAGAGCACAAGAGTGAGAGAGCACAAGCAGAGGGAGTAGCAGAGGGAGAGGGAGAAGCAGGCTCCCCACTGAGCAGGGAGTCCGGTGTGGGGTTCGATTCCAGGACCCTGGGATCATGACCTGAGCCGAAGGCAAACGCTTAACCGACTGAGCCACGCAGGTACCCCTATTTCTTCAGTTTTTACATAGACATAATGATAATAACTCTGCAAAGTTGTGAGAATTAAGAATTTTATGTAGGGAAAAGTAGTGCTGATCATCACACGGTTTACTCTCAGATGTTACCTTCAAAAACTTTTTTATAAGTAGATATAATTTGAATTAGTGTTATCATTTATCCATATCTATAAATCCTGATTACAATACATCCTCTGAATATAATTTTTTAATACTACCTAGAGTATTAAATTAGAACCACGTGAGTGAACTGAGAAAGATTTGTGTCCCTAAGTACCACTAAAGGGTTTCATGGTACATCTCATAACTATGGAGGAGGCTTAATGGTGTAGTGGGTTAAGAGGGGATTCTCTGCAGTTAAAACAGTCTTAGGTTCAGTATAGACTTGACCACTTAGCTGTGTGACCTGGGCATGTTACTTAACCTGTTGAGTCTTCATCTGTAAAATGAGGATTATAGTCACTGTTTTATAAGGCTGTAGTAGTAAAAATTAATTGAGATTGCATGTAAAATGTTTAGCACATTGCCTGGAGTATATTAAATGCCCAATAAATGGTAACTGTAATAATTGTTAGTTTACAGGTTGTTCATCTGTATTTAATGATGCTTATTGTCTGAAAGTAGTACTGTTAAGGAAATCAGAGGCATTGAAGGAGGTCTTATCTGCCTATGAACTTTATTCTCGTGCTTTTGTAACACATGGAGAACACATTTTAACCACATCAGCTGTGCACAAGTTACAGAATATTATCAAGTTTTTTTAATTAGTGGAGATGGTAGTGTTAGAATGGACTCGTGTTTTCAGAGTGAACTAGACCACCAGTTTTTGCCCCCGTTCCCCCGTTTTTAACTTTTGAGTAAAGCAAAAACATCCTTAAGTAATAGGGGGAAAACTTTTTTTCCCCTTCCAAAGCTAGTTAAAAAGTACATTCCTCACCTTAACAGTGGTATGTTTCATTCATGTTCAAGAAATGATGTTGAGAAATCTTTAGAACAATATTAAGCATGGTTAATATTTAAAAGGGCCCACTTGAATGTAGTTTTACCGCAAATACATAATTTTGAGTGAATGTTAGCAATAAACTTTGGGAGTATATTTAAACCAGCTAGTATCTAAGCTTATAATAAGAGAGGGAGGACCTGTTGTGTTAATGGCTACAGTGCTAGATACTTTCTGCCTTCACTGTCTACTGAAATTTAAGTTTGAATAGCTTTCCTTTTTTTTATTTAAAGATTTTATTTGAGAGAGAGTGAGAGCATGAGCAGGTGGGAGGGGAGTGGGATTCAGTCCCAGGACCTTGAGATCATGACCCAAGCCAAAAGAACTGCTTAACTGACTGAGCCACCCAGGCATCCCAGTAGCTTTTTTTTTTTTTTTTTTTTTTAAAGATTTTATTTATTTATTTGAGACAGAGAGAATGAGAGACAGAGAGCATGAGAGGCAAGAGGGCCAGAGGGAGAAGCAGACTCCCTGCTCCTTGGGAGCCTGCTTCTCCCTCTGCCTTTCTCTCTCGCTCTCTCATGAATTAAAAAAAAAAAAAAGAAAGAAAGAAACTTGAACCAGAAAATTGTGTGGTGAGGTGAAGACTGGTTTTTATTCTGAAAAAGTGATCATTCTCTTTTATTTGGGAATAGTTTATGCTAATTAATGCTTGGTAATTTAAAAAAGTTTTAAAACTAGTCATCTTGTAGATATTTAATGCTGTGTGATAATTGCAATACACAAATTAATACTGGAATTGGCTTTTAATTTAATGATTAACTTTTAGAGCATGTCAAGGAGAAGTTAGGATTGCTGAGGCCTTGGTTTTATTTTTTTTATTATTATTAATTTTTAAATATTTTATTTCAGAGCGAGATAGAGCGAGCCTGAGTACAGGGGAGGCTCAAAGGGAGAGGGAGAAGTAGGCTCCTCACTGAGCAGAGAACCTGATGTGGGGCTCCATCCTAGGACCCGGGGATCAGTACCTGAGCCATAGCAGACGCTTAACCAACTGAGCCACCCAGGCATCCCGAGGCCTTGGTTTTAACATAATAAAATGGAAGGAAGCAAAGTGTATATAGAGCTGCAACTTTCAGTAAGAGAGAAAGGAAGGGGAAGAGCATGGAAGAAACTAATTTCAAGGTGACTAAATGATTACTTTTCCCCAAGTTTGAATGGGAAAAGAGGAGTTTAAAAAAGGAGTTAAAAATTATTTACAGGGTTCTGGGAAGAATGCAGGTGAAGAATTTAGTAACTTTTAAATATTTTTATTGTGAAAGATTATTCTGTTCCTTGTGTTTGGGATCTGGTTCAGAGATTTGGTGAATAATCTACACTAATTTTAGCTTCCGGACCAAGTTCATTTTTAAAAAGTTTTGAGTCCCCAGTGTCTGGAAAAAGGGAAACAAATTATGATGATGTTCAGAATCAGTTAACTAGAAAAACTCCCTTCCTGAACGAACTGGTTAGGGGAGTTTTCAGTGATGTTGAAGACTGATTATGAAAGTGCTACAACACATCAAGCTGGAATGGGTAGCAGGGCATCCACTTTTGTTAAATGTAATGCTTACAGCTAAGCGAGAAGACTATATTGTGTGAAGTGATGTAATTAACAATTTTCTCTTCCCTGGTAACAATAATGCATTTATTTTAAATACATACTTTTTCTACAGGTTAAATTTTATTATATAGTAATTTTGTCAGTTTTAGTAAATGATTTTCTTCAGTCATACTACATTTGGCTTGTATAATGTGACAATTGCCCATAACAGTAAAAATCATATTTTAAAAATCGGAAACCAAATTTTTAAAAATGGGGCCAAATCTTTGTATGTGCGTGCATGTGTGTGCACGTGCGTGATTTTTATCTTTCCTTAAGCTGAAAACTGGTTTGAGAATAAATGTTACTGGAAGTTATTATTACCATTATTAGAATTTACCTCTTGTTTCTCTAGCACCTAGCACAGTGTCTGACACATTCAAGGCATTCATTTGAATAAATTGGAGAGGTTTTTATTTTATTAAAAGTAGAAAGAAATTAGCATTTTTTTTTTTTAAGATTTTTATTTATTTATTTGAGAGAGAGAGAATGAGAGAGAGCACATGAGAGGGGAGAGGGTCAGAGGGAGAAGCAGACTCCCTGCCGAGCAGGGAGCCCGATGTGGGACTCGATCCAGGGACTCCAGGACCATGACCCGAGCCGAAGGCAGTCGCTTAACCAACTGAGCCACCCAGGCGCCCAGAAATTAGCATTATTTACGTTAAGTATACCTGAAGGCAGAGAATAGGCTGTGATCTTTCTAAATGTCTTCTAATACATAAACTTGCAGATTTTACAACCATAAGTAGTATTTTATGCCATTATTTCAGCTTTTAGAGTACTATTATATAGTAAGCATTTGTTACATGTTGATCTTCAAATCCTGTATTAGGTTGAACCATATGAATTGCAAATAATTGACTTTTTAAAAAAAGTCTGTAAGAACAACAGTTTCATGTGGTTTTATCTAATTCTGGCAGTAATTTGGTTTGGAAATAGTTGGATTGGTCTTTTGGATGCTATGCTAACCATGATTTAAAGTAGAGTAAAAAAAGTTATTTTTTATAACTTTTATAAGTTTTATGTGTTTATAAGTTAGTGGTTACTTTTTATAACATTCTGTTGTAAAATCAGTTCTGAACAAGTTGGCCATCAGTAATTCAGTTGATCAGTTGACATGGGCGGGGACTTCAAAGGGGGAAGACTGTTTATAATGAAGCTTAACTCAAATTTATAAAGATTTTCTTGTTTGAAATTTTCCACAGTAACTTTTCTTACTGGATATTCCCTAAAGTGAAATAATGGAATTGTCTGATATAATGGTCAGTTTGGAAAATGCAATTTTACTCTGGCTTATTGTAGCCAACATTTTGTTTATAATCAGTATGCTGTATTTTATATATCTTTAAAGGCTAGCAATGATCAACTGGATAACTTGTGTATATCCTTCTAAAGTAACACAGTTTTCTTTGTTTTTAGTGCCACCATGGCAACTGCACCATACAACTACTCTTACATCTTTAAATATATTATTATTGGTAAGTTTATTTAACTTATGCTCTTGTTCTACAAAGAAACTTAATATAAGAAATATTTATATACTAATACTTAACATACCATTCCAGAAGAAGTGTTTTGTCTTTGTTTTTTTACTGCCAAATTAAAGCCTCTTTAATTTATTTTTGTGGTAACGATGTATGTTTTGCATTGTAGCCCTGGTGGATACTTCTGTAGTACAATGGTGGGTACCTTTTGAAGTGGTATTGATTGTTCTTCAGGGCTACCTGAAAGCTTGTTAATCCTGGAAATGGTACTAATTTCCTAGGAGCACTGGTAACATTCCAGAAATATCATGAAAGCCCATGGAGCCCCCTGGATTCCAAAAATTGATAGAGAACATTGTTGATTCAGAGTAATTATGTAATATACATAAAATATAATATTGGTGGTTCTTCTGTTAAGTTTCAATATGTTGCTCAAATTAAAAGACAGGGTTGTTTACCCAGGTATAGTTGTAAGAAGTCAGTTGAAAGTACACATACTTTTCAGTTAATTCTTCGTATTAGAACAGTGTGGTGTAATGGTGGGCTCAGTACTTCCTTCACGAAGGGTTAAATTGCTGTAATATAGTTAGAGAGGACATCTGTTACGGTTTTCATATAATGCACATGCTTTTCTTTTGTGGAATTCTATAAGAAATACAAGGAATGTAAGAAGAGATGGGATTTAGTCAATCAAACTACCAAAACTTAACTATTTTTGCTTGTTATATGCTGCCCTGTTTGTTATTCCCAGAAGTCTTTTGCTTTTATGCATGAATTAAGGGGGAAAAAGTACAAAACTGTGAAACAGTTCAAAGTAAAAAATGCTCCTTTTACAACAGTTTCTCTGTTGAAAAGCACTTCCCAGCTGATAGTTATTTACTAACATAATTTATAACAATTCTATCACGGCTAAAGGTTGGGAATAGTCAGTTTATAGATCACAGTGAAAAGTGACCTGTAGGGTTTTTCAGACTCATCTTTTCAAGTGTCCCAGAAATTTGTGATGTAATATGGTAGGGGGTATAGCAGTCATTGTATATAATTATGAGCATAAAATTGAGAAATGTAATTGCCACTTGAAACTTTTTTTTTTTTTGAACAGGGGACATGGGAGTAGGGAAATCTTGCTTACTTCATCAATTTACAGAAAAAAAATGTAAGTTCAATATATAAGGTAAAAAAATAAAATAAATTTATATTCACTTTCCTATCTTTAAAAAAGTGTCATTTTCAGTGTGCTCTCTGCATTTAAATATAACTTTTCCATATATATATATACACTTTCATCTTTAGGGAGGGAATTTTTTTTAAATAGGTGCATATAAAATGAAATACACCTGCATGTATAGAGTGTTAATTTATATACCATATATAATTTGAGTTACTTGTTTAGGTTTATTTTGGTGGTAGAAAATTTTAAAAAATGTATATTATAATGTCAAATTTAAATAGTCTTTTCTCTCACTCTCCATTTTAGAAGTTTGCTGCATGTATGATTTGTTAACTAAATAATAATAGATTGGAAATATTTAAATGAAATTCTTTCTATATCCAGGACTGGTTGATTAATATTTGAAGTATAATTCTGTCTTGGGTGGTAGGGGAGGAGACCATGTTATTTTATGTAACGAATAGGCTAAATACAGTTGAAATTATTTTTATGGCTTTTTTTTTTCTTGCTTAATGTAAATTTTATGAAATCTGTAGCAGTCTTGTGTACTTGTACCAGAGAATAGTGGGTTTAGGTTTTCAGTGGCCTAATTATAAGGAAGGACTAAGAAACTTGTCTTATTGGATTGGAAATATATAACTTGCCAGTATGTAATTGTAAATACATATTAAATGTGTTCTTCTTTGAGATATTGGTAGTATTTTGCAGGATAAAAACTTGACAACTCCTAGAGTCTTAAAACCATTGATTGTTTGTTATATGTAATAATTGTCAGAAGTCTAAATAGCATAATGTTGGTGTTATGAAGAACTTAATAAAAATCTTTATTTTTAATTAGCAGATTCTTTTAGTCCAGGGGTCAGCAAACAATAGCCCGTGGGTCAAATCCAGATACTGCCTGTTTTTGTAAATAAAGTTTTATTAGAACACAACCATGTTCATTTTACTTACTGTCTTTGGCTGCTTTTGTGCTTCAACAGCAGAGTTGAGTAGTTGTGGCAGACATTTTGGCCTACAAAACTTAAATATTTATTATTTGATCCTTTACAGAAGTGTGCTGACCCCTGTTCTAGTGCAGTCAAATTTCTTTGACTTCTGTGTTTTTGCTAATTTTTTTTCAGTGCTAGCTTAGTCCACTTATAGCCTACAAGCATTAATATGTTATTTAATTACCCAGTGGAATTTTTCCCTGCTGGTCTTAATCTGAAGCTTTCTGGAAGTTAGAATATTATATTTCTTTTTTCTCTAACAGTTATGGCTGATTGTCCTCACACAATTGGTGTTGAATTTGGTACAAGAATAATTGAAGTTAGTGGCCAAAAAATCAAACTGCAGATTTGGGATACAGCGGGACAGGAGAGGTTTAGGGCTGTTACACGAAGCTACTACAGAGGAGCTGCGGGAGCGCTTATGGTGTATGATATCACTAGGTAAGAGATTAATACTTTTTCAAACTTCATACTTGAAAAAAGAAATCTCCTTTAGGCAGTGTGGCTTGTTTTTTTTTTTTTTTTTTTTTATTGACTTAGACATTCTTTAGTTTGTGATTGTACGACTATACATGAGCTTATTTGGATCTTACGGTTATTTCTCTACACTGTTGTGTAAGACTTGATGTAACATGTTGATTTCCTTTTCTGAAAGTGGATATGACTGAAGAAAAACTTTAGGAGATGCTGGTGGAGCTAATAGAAGAATACTATTCTGAAAAGCAGCATCAGTTCAATTATTTGAGGTGAAATATTTTATACCAAACTTTGTTCTTTTCACTTCAGTAGAAAGCAAGCAAGTCTTGAGGGGTTACTCTGTTCATTCTCTCGTGTTAAAGTTGACACCTTTTCAAAATAAGGTCAGGGAAGGAATTAAGTAGTTTTCTTAATCCAACATGGTAGATTGTAAAAAGTTCTTATGCTTGCATCTGAAGGTGTTTGAGGTATTTAATTGTTCATTTACTTAAATTCTTTTTTGTTCTAAAATGAAATGGTTTACAGTACTTCATGAAGCAAGATTAAATTTATTTCAACTTCACTATTTCTGGAAACTGAAAGCACTTGATAAAAAGTAACAAAACTGGGCCATAAATATTTGGCTTCAGAAAACATGGAAAATTGTGCCACTTTATTAAACTGTGCTAAGCTAGAAAATGAACTGGATCACCTTTCATATTAATGCAGAGTGTCATTTTAAAGCAGTGTGACTCTTGTCTTACTTTTTGGGGGGGGAGGTAGGGATGGGTGAGTGGCACCAAATGGACTTTCAAGCATATTTCCTTTTGAGAAATGCTTTATACTGTTTCCTCTTGAAGAGTCACAATACAGTGCACATTAACATATTAGCACCCTGAGAAGTTCTGCATTAAAGAAATTTTTTTTTTTTTTAAGATTTTATTTATTTGACAGAGAGAGACACGGTGAGAGAGGGAACACAAGCAGGGGAGTGGGAGAGGGAGAAGCAGGCTTTCTCGGAGCAGGGAGCCCAATGCGGGGCTCGATCCCAGGACCCTGGGATCATGACCTGAGCCGAAGGCAGACGCTTAACCGACTGAGCCACCCAGGTGCCCCACATTAAAGAAATTCTTATACTTAGTTTAGTTTGGTGTTTCCTAAGCTTATTTTATTGAGGAACACACTTTGGGAAATGTGGACTTAGAATAAAGACAGTGGCTGATTATAATTACAGTGGTTGAAGTTTATTGAGTTCCGGAATTGGGTAATCTTCATGGCAGAAGAGAGCAAAATAGCCTTAATGCTCTTCTGTATATAATGCCCTGTATATATATATGGCACCTGGTAACATGATAAGTAAATGGTTTTGTGGGAAGAATATTAAAGACCTGGCCTTCTCTGCAGGACATCCTAATGAGGGATGCATTCCTGAAGACTTTGCATAATTAAAAACTCCATTATTAATACATTTAAATGTGGTGATGTGTACTTAGAGTCTATCAATCTAAAGTGTTGTAGTTTGTTTTGCTTTGTGCGAGTAGTGCTTGTGTTCCTCTCCCCCACCATGTTTACTGATACTGTAATTGACACACAACATTGTGTAAGTTTAAGGTCTACAGGGTGATGATTTGATACATTTATATGGTTTGCTTTTATTTATTTATTTATTTATTTTTATTTTTTTTAGATTTTATTTATTTATTTGACAGAGAAATAGCGAGAGCAGGAACACAAGCAGGGGGAATGGGAGAGGGAGAAGCAGGCTTCTTGCCGAGCAGGGAGCCTGATGTGGGACTCGATCCCAGGACCCTGGGATCATGACCTGAGCCGAAGGCAGACGCTTAACGACTGAGCCACCCAGGCGCCCTATGGTTTGCTTTTAAACATAACCTTTTAAGCATAGTAAATACTTCTGGTAAAAAAAAAGTTGTGTCTATTTGAGTCATCAAAAGTACTTCTGGTGGAAACACCCCAAATGTCCATTACCTAAGGGATAGATAAATGGGTGTTTTCATACAATGAAATACAATTCGACTATTAAAAGGAAAGAAATTCTGATACATGCTATGCAGTGGATGAATGTTGAAAACATTTTGCTAAGTGAAAGAAGCCAGACATAAAAGGCCGATGTTGTATGATTCCATTTATATGAAATACCCAAATAGGCCAGTTCATAGAGACAAAGTGGATTGCCAGGGTGTGGAGAGTGCAAATGGGTACAGCGTTTCTTTTGGGATTGATAAAAATGTTCTAGAATTAGATACTGGTGATCACTGCACAACTTTGGGATATATATTAAAAACCACAACATTGTATACTTTAAAAAGATGAGCTTTATGTTAAGTTCATTATATCCCAATAAAATTATTATTGAAAAAAGTACTTCAGGCTTTAGACAGGTGCTTTGTTGATATTTCGTAGTGACATTTATGTTGCATCCATGACACTGATTTTTTCCCTTTTTTTTCTATTTCTATTATTCCTTGACATTTTGCAAACTTGAAAGTTCTGCTTTAATAATATCTTTATTCTTGGCATTAACTATAATTGTTAACCAGATACTTCCTTAAATTGACAGCATAGCTGATCATGGCAGTTTGTTTGGCTGTATCAGTTGTTTGATATGTCATTTAACATCCTTGGGAAAGTTAGGGATATTTTTTACTTTTTTTTAGCACCATTACCACTCAATTAATGAATATTGGAATGCTGCTATAGTTATAGGTTTGAAATTATGGTAAATTTTAAATTAATAATAATTACCAGAATTATTAGCAGAGGTTATGGGCACATCTAAATAATAACAGTTTACATGATCTTGATACTTAAAAAGGGTGTGTAGATTTTTCTGTTTACCAAAGTGGTGGCAGTTTGTAATCCACTCTTGCTGCCAGCTTTGACATTTTAAAATTTATCAAAATCAGTATTAATATTTTTGGATTTGTGCTATTTCAGTTTTTGTGCACAAAGTAGGATAAATCTATTGTGTAAAGGCAAGGTATGCCAGTAACTACAAATATTGAACAATAAATGATACGGCTTGTACTTTTTAAAAATATTTGACCATTAGAAGATTTTACTTAGAAAATTTAAGAACATTGGGGAAATGTTGCTTTTATTTATTTGACCTTTTTTTTTTTTCTTACAGTTAGGTGGTGATTTGTGTGTAACATAATTTAGCACAGTAAAAAGAGAATCTTACAACTTCTTTTCAGTTTCCACTGGGAAAGGATTAAGTGTTTGGAATATCCAACTTTATAGGGGGTACTGGCAGCTGGAGTTCATGGAATATATTCACAAGGCTAAATTTGAAACAGTTTGAGGACACTATGTGCATAAAGGGTTCAAAGCCTGGCTCTGAAATTCATTTAAATCTTTTGTGAGCTTCTGTTTTCTCACCTGTTAAATGAATAAGATGGATTAATGTTCTCTGAATGTATATAGATCAAACATTTTTAACTTTCAGAATTTTATTTGACCCCTTTGGTGAAGTCTGATAAATATTAATATTCTACCTACTACATATAATATTGTAAATTATTTGGATTTGCTTGCCCTCTTTGGTCCTGTTTGGCTAGTGCAAATGAGCCTATGAGTTTCTAAACTCTTGCTTGGAGAAAGTGGAGAAATAGGGCAGTCTGAATCACAAAATGATTTAGCTACTGGTAAATCAGAATACAAAGTTAGAATAAACTCACTCTGATACCTGGGGGCTTGAATTCCAGTCCAATATATTAAGTGCCATTTTAAAGCCAGTTTTTATGTTGTCATAGTTAACTTTCTCTTGAAAGAAAGGTGAATTTTATATCAGTCTATAGTACTGTGACCATCTTGGTTTCTAATTTGAAACAGATGCAAACATGTTTGCCATTGAACATATCCTTTGTTAGACATTTTGGTATTATTTCTCCCATTTTGTGATTGAAAATATGGATGATTTAACAATAATCTTAGTTTTTACTTCAGATTAGAAATTCTGAGTTCAGAATTGTTTCCATTAATTTTCTGTGTTGTTCCTTGCTTGCTTATTGGTCTGTTTATGAGTGTGCCTTTAAATGTAAACAATTTACTTCTGTATGTAATTAGCAAAGTTGTTGGATATTGATTTATTTAAAAATAATAGGTTTGGCAAGATTTCTGGAAAGTATGTGTTCACCTTCCACAGTTTTTGATGAAAGGGAATATTATTTATTTGAGATTTCTTTTTTAAAAAATTGAAATGGCAATTTTATGTGGTAGTCACAAATGTAAACTTTAATTTTTGCAGAAGAAGTACATATAATCACTTAAGCAGCTGGTTGACAGATGCAAGGAATCTCACCAATCCAAATACTGTAAGTTCAATAACATCTGTTACACAGAAAATGTAAGATCTATGCTAACCCCAAAAGGAGAGTCGTTTGCTAGGAGGATTTTTGTATATGAGTACTAAGAATGAGAGAGCCTTTATTTTTAAATTAATTGAAGAGAAGTTAACATTTTTTTTTTTGAATACTAATTACCCCAGGTTTTACATCTTATACTTAGTTTTTGTTCGTGTTTGTGGTTAAAAAAAAAAATGAAAGTTATGAATGGGGTGGTGATTTCATGTCAGGTGGAGACCATGAACTCTGAAACAATCACTTTAAAAAGGGATCTGCATTTGTTTTGTGAAAAGTTACCATTGGAAGAAACTGGGCAAAGTATAAGGGATCTATTATTTCTTAACAACTGCTTGTGTATCTACAATTATCTCAGTAAAATTTCAGTTAAAAATAGAGTTCTGCATGCTTTTAAAAATTAGTTTAAGTATTTTTTCTTTTTACAAAAACATCTCAACTATACTTTAATAAATTTAAAAAAAATTTTAAAGTAGCCATTATTGTGCTACATTTTCAAATTGCAAATTTGAAAAAATTTTCTTTTTTAAATGAAAATAAAAATTAGCTTCTTCACCAGACAGAGAAGATATTTATTGAGATTTTAAAGGCCAGCTCCCATGCCAGACTCTGCAGTATCCAAAGATAAATGTGGCCCTTGGCCCACAAAATGTTAATGGTCTAGTAAGGAGATGGCTGTGTGTATACAAATAACTATGCTGAAAAGCCGAGAGAGATATAAGTTAGAAATAGAGCAACTGGTATGTGCATTGCGGGAAGTGCCCAGGATAAGCAGTGCCATCTGGAGAAACCAGCTTTACAGAGAGAGGTATGTTTGAGCTGGGACTGTAGGGTGAGTAAGGTTTTAGTAAATGCTAGAGGGGGGCATTCCAGGAACAAGCAAGGAAAGGTACTGAGCTGTGACTGACCCTGAGCTTCTTCAGAGCAAGCCCTGTGTCTCATTTAGTTTTGTACTTCACCATCTAGCAGAGGTCTGATTCAATAAATAGGTAATCAGTGGTAAGATTGGCTTTTATCAGGGAACAGCAATAAATTGTACTGAAAGTTAACATGATTTGCCTTTTTTTTTTTTTTTAAGATTTATTTATTTTAGAGAGAGCATGAGCGGGGGGGGGGGGAGAGGGAGAGAGAATCCTCAAGCAGGCGCTCTGCTGAGTGCGGAGCCTGACTCAGGGCTTGATCCCATGACCCTGAGATCATGACCTGAGCCAAAATCCAGATCCAGCCACTTAACTGAGGCACCCAGGTGCCCCAGCGTGATTTGCCGCTTACGCTAGGGACTGTGCCTGGAACTTTCATATCCATAATGACCTTAAACCTACTGTAGGTATACATGCAAACCTATAGTTGAATGTTCATAGTAGTTTTATTTACAATAGCCAAAAATTGGAAACACCCTAAATGGTCATCAGGGGGTGAATGGTTAAACAATCTGGTACATTCATACTATAAAATACTCCTCAGCTATACAAAGAAATGAACTATTGGTACAGCAGTTTAGATGGATCTTAGGGGCATTATGCTGAGTGAAAAAAGTTAATCTCAAAAAATTACATACTGTATATATGTATCCATTTATAAAACATTCTCAAAAAGACAAAATTGTGGAGGAGAACAGATGCATTGTTGCCAGGGGTTAGCAAATGGGGGTGAAGGGTATGAGTGGTGTGCATAGGCTATAAAGAGCAGCACAAAGCAGTTCCTTTCTAGTGATGGAACAGTTCTATATCCTGATTGTGGTGACACAAATCTGTATCTGTAGTAAAATTGCATAGAACTGTACACACACACATGAGAGTGTACAACTGGTGAAATCTGAGTAAGGACATAGATTGCACCAAGGTCACGTCCCTGGTTTTGAGTCTGTAAGATGCTGCTATTGAAGATGCTTGGTGAAGGGTATATAGAAGCTCTACTCTTGTAAGCTTCTGTGATTCTGTAGTTATTTCAGGAAGAATATTAAGAAGCAAACAAAACTCATTGTAGAGGTGCTTAGAGGAGTTTAATGACAAATGAGCCATGTCTTTCCTGCCTCATTTATGCTTCTTCACATTTTACCAGATCTTTGGAAGAACTTTACCCTTCAAGATTCTTAGGGCTTGTCTAAGAAATAAATTGATAGAGTTGTTACAAATTTCTGGAGATTGAGTCCACCCCCTCTTCCTGGTACTGAGAGGGAAACACCCTTAACAAATGGAGATTTTTCTTATAAATGTAAATGTCTCTTAAAGGATAACTTCTGGGTTTTCAGAGCCTCACCTGTGTCTGCTGTTTCTTAAAAATAAACCAGCTTAAAATAAATATTCCAAAGAGGAATATCTTGGGATGGCAAAATTTGCTCCCCTACAGAAGAAAATCTCTTAAGGTCCAGCTCAAATGTTATGTTTTCTATGATGGTGCCTTCAGTTTCTGTGGAGAAATTACATACTTTCCCATTTTGTTGGTGGTATATTTTGTACCTCGGTCTGGTTAGCATGCCACTTTTATGTGTCCTTTCAGGATGATGGGAAGCACAGCTGGGAAATTCTTAAGGAATTGGGAGAGGAGGCAGTGTTTCCATTCAGCAAATGTTTAAAATTTTTTAAAGAATTATCTTTTAAAAACCGCTTTATTGAGATATAATTAACATAATCTACCCATTTAAAGTGTGCAGTTCAATGTTAACTTTTTAAAAATTTATTACTGAAGTATAGTTGACATACAAGACATTTCGAGTACCTGTCATATAATGGCCCTGTACTAGGCCATCGTGACTTTACCAGCCTTGATTAAAAAAAAAAACAAAATTGATTTCCTTTTTTAAGTGTTCTTACCTTATTCTTTAAAAGACTAGTGGACTGGGTGCCTAGGTGGCTCAGTTGGTTAGGCAGCTGCCTTTGGCTCGGGTCATGATCCTGGAGTCCTGGGATTGAGTCTCACATCGGGCTCCCGGCTCAGCGGGGAGCCCACTTCTCCCTCTGACCCTCTCCCCTCTCACGCTCTTTCTCTGTCTCTCTCTTTCTCTCAAACAAATAAATAAAATCTTTAAAAAAAATAAAAGACTAGGAAAATTTCATAGGAAAATATCTCTCCCTCCTCATTGGGCCCTTGTCCACACTGGAAGAATGCTCACATTTGTTATACTGCTTAAGTGTTCTTGTTCAAGGTTTACATTCAGATTACAATGGTTCTTCAGTTCATTGGACATCATTTTTAAGAAACAGGAGAGTCAGGGGCTGCAGTTTCACGTGAGAAAAAGTTAACGGTGGAAATCACTTTTGGTTGAAACCATCCATTCCTAAAGTATCTGCATCTGGATTACCACATCTGTTTGGAAGGGAAAGGAGGGGGGATCACCAATTGGTATCAAATAAGCTTATATATAGACAGAGACAGTTTATCCATAAATCCCCACCCCCCAACCCCCAGAAACCACCATAAAGATCAAAAAGCTGTATTTCCCTAAGGCTGCAAACTTTTTTCTTAGAACTTTGTAGAGCTGCCTTTAACTTTGGCCTGACGTCACTTACATAAATGATTCCAAAGTGGGTGTAGGTGTGTGTGATATTTTGCCTTGGATTTGAACTCGCTTGCATATGTGTACCCCCACCCCCTCCTCCCACCACCCCTGTTCCCCATGGAACACAGACATTTGTTTTCAGTTGCTACAAACTTAGGCCTGCCTCGGGCTAGTGTAGAGTAAGACAGTATTTGAAGGTCACAGTTTGGGTATTTTACCTTGGTTCTAATGTCCTTCTACCACTGGCTCACTGAGTGACCTTTGACAAGTCTCTTTGCCTTATTTGAGCACTAGTTTCCTTACCAATAGCCTGAAGGAGTTGAACTAGTAGTTTAACTACTTGAGGGTCCCAGAGACTCTCAAAAATCTGATGAAAACCACGAGCCTTCTCTTGCAATGAAATGTTCTTGTTTACAGCATTCTGTGCTTAATTTCAGCGTATTCACAGATCCCCTGGAGCTTGTGCATTGACCCTGAGTAATCTTACTCAGATAAATCATATACCTTTGGCCCAGACCAGGTGTTCCTCATGGGCTGTATTGTTTTATAATGGCTTGCAAGCCTTTAAGAATGGATTTTACATTTTTAAAAGGTTATTTAAAAAAAAGAAGTATATGCAAAGAGACCATTTGGGCTCCAGAGACCTGAAATGCATAGTTTTTGCCCTGTACAGAAAATTTGTTAGCCCATGGCCTAGATAATTGCTGACCTCCCTCCTAATAGTACTGACTTAATGATTCTCATATCTGTCTGCTGGATGATTGCTGGTACTTGGTTTCTTTTTTAGGCCCACATGTTTTTTTTTCTGTCAAAATTTTTGGATTTCAGAATTTTCATGGTTGATTTTAAATGGTTGCTTTTGTTTTAAGAGGTCTTTCTTTTCGTTACAAATTAGGTAATAATTCTCATAGGAAATAAAGCAGATTTGGAGGCACAAAGAGATGTTACATATGAAGAAGCCAAACAGTTTGCTGAAGAAAATGGTGGGTTTAAGACTTTTAATGGCTTTTTTGGGGTCACACATAGAAAAGGTGGGATTTTGATGCTGCAGATTATTTGACACTTTTCTTTTAATGCCAGCTGCTTAAATCTCAAGAATGAGGAAATGTGTTTCTATTTGACAATCATGTTGGGGGTAGTGCAAGTATTTAATGACAAATATAAAGACTCCCCACCCCCCCCCATCTCAAACTAACGTACTGTTTCATAAAATACTATGGTATGAGTACTGATAGCTGATGGGAAACTCTTACTCAAATGTTACTGAAGAAAATGCTCTTGTGAGTTAATTTGAAATGTCTTAATCATAGTCTGACTTTTAATTTTTAGGCTTATTGTTCCTTGAAGCAAGTGCGAAAACGTAAGTATTGCTAAAATTAATCATTTTCAGTTACATTCAGACTTCTCAAAGTAGAACCATACATGTGAGAAATGTGTAATGTATTTGCATACATATAATAATATGTATATGTGTAATGTTTATTGTGGGAAGAACAGTAAGCAGGCATCCCTTTGCTTCCTGTTTCACATTTCAAAGGTAATTTTATTTGTTACTGCACCTTAAAGATTGTACCTTGATTATGCCCCCTGGTAACCCAGGTTAATAAATGAAATTGTGTTAGCATTTCAAAAGTGTTTGACTTTCCCAATTGAGGTTGAGTTTGGTATCTTGGACTCAAGCTTGGGTAATCTGTTCATTTAATACTTCTGATTAAAAAGCATGGCTTAAGGAAACAATGTCTAAGAATAATCAGAAGCATAATTAATGTTTTTTAATCGTTATTCCATGTCCATTATTGAATTCCAGGACTACCATCAGAGTTCTTCATTTATTAAGCCAGAAATTCCTTGCTGTGGTGAGAAGCTAGCCCCGCCTTTTTTTAAGCTTCATCCATAGTACTAAGAGAACTGAAGTGAGAACATGGTCGAGCACGAATATGTCACCATCACATGAAAAAAAAAAAGTATAGTTAATGCTTGGCTAATCGGATCATACAAATCCTGGAATCTCATTTCTGTTTGGAATATCTTATTACAAAAATGGCCCATCTTCACTTTCATTATATATTAATATATAACATTTTAATAATTAGAACACATCCAGTTATCCAGATAGGGTTTGTAGAAACAGCTGTTAGTACTGTGTTTATATGCTTTCCACAGAGAATATTTCCCCATGTTGTTCTCTTAGTTCAGTCATTACTGGCAATCTCTTATTAGATGACAGTGGCTAAGTTGAAGACATCATGGCAGTTGACTAAAGGTTAGCAAAAGGTCAGTGTGTAATGTCTTATCTTTTGTAGAAAGCTATGATTCTCCAATAAAGTTGTCATTTGCCTCTTAGGGGAGAGAATGTAGAAGATGCTTTCCTTGAGGCTGCCAAGAAAATCTATCAGAACATTCAGGATGGAAGCCTGGATCTGAATGCTGCCGAGTCTGGTGTACAACACAAACCTTCGGCCCCACAGGGAGGCCGGCTAACCAGCGAACCCCAACCCCAGAGAGAAGGCTGTGGCTGCTAGTGACCTCTTTGCCGTAGCTCCCATTTGACCTTTCACCTGTCTGTTGGAAGCAGTACTTTTTACTGCCTCGTTGTCTTCTGTACATCTTACTGGGTTTAATTAAAAAAAAAAAAAAGAAAAAAACAACTCTTGTAAAAACAGTTTAACACAATACTAAACTGCTAAACAACTAGATGTAATCAGGTTATCAAAAGGCAAGTAGAGTAATAAATCTCTCCTGCATGGTAAATCTAGACTTTTTTTCCCCTTGATTGTCCTCGTGATAGGTATGTCACCAGTACATGATTTAAACTGAGCACTGATGCTGGACTTAAATGATTTTTATCCTTCCCTCTTTTTGGCAAGGCTTTGTCTTACTGTATGGTTTAATTTGAGGATATCTTAAGCCTTTCTCCCATCTTTAACTGTTCAAGTATGTCTGTTGTAACCAATAAGTTTATTGCTGTGAAATGACTTCTGATAGAGAATGGGTTCTGTAACTGCTTTTGTTTTGTTTTCATTGGATAAATTTCCTGTTGTGTGGGTGGCATTTTTCTTGTGGAGGTTTGCTTCTGTCTTAGCCTTGCACAGGGAAAATAGCCACTTATCTTTTCTCTTGTGCTTAATTAATAGCTTTATCTTTTTTTTTTACACCATTTTATCCTTTTCTCTTTAGCAGAAAGTAAATATGTATAAAATTTGAAGGAACCGAACTAACAATACATTCTGTGTATATTATTTTAATGAAGAAAATAAATTGATTACTGGCATTGGAACAGTATAAAATACCAGTTTGTACAGTATGACCTATATGTGACCATGTTACTCCCTTCCATTTCACACAAGGAAATAGAACTGCAGTTCACAAGTAATACCGGCTCCAGCCTCTGGTGCTGGCAGTGTTTGGGGACATTATGCTGGAAAGAGCTCCTAGCGTGAGAGGATTGACACTAGCAGATGCTGTTCCATCTTTGCACTGTGGCTTCTTACCTGCTGATTTTCTTAACTGTTCTTGTGCAATCGACAATGTGCTAACCTGCTTTTCTCTTTGTAAACATTTTGCATTACAGGCTGCATTTCTTGCCTTACTGTATAGAAAAAGAAAAAAGGCTGGGTTTATTATTGCACATTTTAAGCTTTTATACCTTTATCTTGGAATGGTGAGATTGTGTACCGGACAGTCAGAACCACAGGTCTGCTGTTAAGGGATTTTAAATTGTGCATTTTTAACACTACAGTGAAGTAATGTAAGATATCCCATGTGTTTTTAGTATGAGGGGCTATTTTATGTCATGTTGGCATAAGATGTTTTGTAAAAGGGAAAGTGTTTCTGATGGTGTTTCAGTGTTCGTGCTGATACAAAGTAAATATTACTTTGCACTAGGTGGTTTGGCCACTGAAAGAATACTGTATTGTAAAGGAAACAATCTCTTTAGACAACAGACTTATGTTTTACCAAGTTCTTCACTTCTTTTGATTGATTCTGATTGAGTTCATGGTTCAGATGGAGAACTAAGGTTATTCGAAGTAGGATAGGTAAACCTTAGTATATTCTATAAAATCACTCAGCTCAACTGCTGTGTTTAAAATACACACTTTAAATCCCTCTTTACAGACACTAAAGTAAAAATAAAAAATATGGCTTTCTGGGTCGTAAACATGTGGTAGTACTGGAGTATTGTATAGTCAATGTTAAATAAAAGCCAAAACTGGAATGTGCAGAAAATAGGATTCGGTTAATTTGTGGACTCATCTTTATTTTTGTCTTTAACTTTTTTAAAAACAAGATTCCTGGAGTAGATTGGTATATTCTGTTAAAGACTTTCAGTGACCTATTTTGCTTACCCTGTTGCTTCACAAGGGACTCACCCAGGGACCATGACCTGCTGGTGTGTGTATATATTTACAAAAAACCAACCACCCATTGGGATATGAGGTAGCAATCACAGACTAAAAACTGCGGCTTGTTTAGGTGCAATACCCTGATTCCCAAAGTTAGTTACAGTGGGTCTTAATTGTTTTTGTGACAGGATTTATTCAGACTGCTGTACTCTTCATTTGATGTAACAAAATGCTATTAATCTAAATATTTGTAAATAAAGTACCTGTATCTAGATTAAATTAAAATGGTTTGCATTATTTTCTGAACTACAATAGGATTTCGTATTTTCTTCAGGCAAACAATTATTTGGCAGAAGTTGTCAGTTTTTATTGGAGAATTGTCCTTACTGTATAAAGAGAAGTCTACGTATATAGCATATACCTCCACATCACTCAGTAATTGACTTAGTTTGGTCCTTGTGTTTGGATCACACTTGCAATGTTTTCAGTAGACCTTTTTCAGTGTGAGATCAGCACACTTGGTGCCTGATAATGTTCTCCCTTGACTGTACTTGGGGCCAAATTCTGTTGTTTGCATGTGTAATCCCCTGTAATAAACTTGGGTGCTCAAAAATAGAGAGCAAGTTGTCATATTGTAACATACCTGTGCCAGACACTGGGCAAGTACACTTTGGAGAGAATGTGAAGTTCTTTTAATCTTTAATCCATGAGAGTTTACTACTTGTGGGGCCACCTGCTTCTCTGGGTTACTAGTTAACCTTGCACCTGTGAGGAGGCCCTCTTGATTAGTAAATTGGTGCTCCGTACTCTTTATGGGTTAGATATTCCAGTGCAATGTTCAAGTGTTTTTCATGGATAATAAAGTGTTCGATGCAGTAACCTTGATTAAAAAATTTTTTTTGGTGGTGATGTTCACATAATACTAGAGGTAGTAAAGTTTCTTCGGAAAGATGTCTTTTTTGGAACCAGGTGTTTGGCTTCACATATTACCTCCCCTAATTCCAGACTATAGTTGTTTTGTTTTTTGTGGGTTTTTTTGAGAACTTTTTTGTTCACATATCATTTCAGGTGTTACCTTTCTGTATAGATGTGTGGTTCAAGTCACTCCCCCTTACACAGAAGACCAAATGATTACCTTTCATTCCTGTCCACAGGGGAATAGAGGGGGTTCATGTGGCAGTTTAGAAAGAAAGTATTTGCCCTCAGCACAGGGACAGAATGGGAAAAAGTGTCCCTGAGGAATCTCAGTAATTGTGCAGAGGCCTGACTTTTCAGCATTTTGCTAAGGCCTGTGAAAATGAAACAAAGGAGAATGTTAAGTACAAAAGCTATACAACAAACCAATTTTTATTTTGGAAGTAGATGCCTTCTAGAACTTGCTGTGTTCTATCACTTCCATTGCCTTTACTGTAATTCTCTTTATCCCATACCTTAATTAATGGTCCAGGTCTGGCCAAACAACTTCTTGGGAATACAAACCTCCGTGGGTGGAGAGGGGTGACTGCACTGCACCATTCTTTATAGTTATGGTTCAGAAGCTGTCTACGGGCCTAGAGAACAGGCCTTGAGAGTATTTTAAAATCTAATCTAGAACATGTAGTTTCATACTTCCCCTTACCCGTGAGAAGAAGTCTATTGCCACACGGTCTTTTGTGACAGTAGGTGCTATTCTTGTTTTTAGAGAAATAATGTATTTGTACATCATGGAGCGGAGCCATTAATTACAGTAGCTCAGATTTAAAAGTCGAACACAATTTGAATTTACTACCGGGTTAGATTCTGCTAATTTTCCACCAAAGAATATTTTTGGTTGAGGAAATGCACCTCACGTGTAGTAGTTTTATAAAAGCTATTTCCATGTGGTGTAGGTTCACTGACAGGCACAATATACTTCAATCTCCAGTCCAAAGATGAGAGCCGTTTGGAAATGGCCGTTTTCTTGGAACGAAGGTGAATGTTTGATGGCTTTACTGTAGATCTATGAAATGTAAAGTCAGATGAGACTATTTGATCTTTTATTTTCATATGAAAATAGAGATTTTAAATAAAATCCAAAAATAAAATTTGACACTAAATGACGAAGGGCTTGAGTACATTTTTTTTCTTTGGTAGCTATAGATTTTACCAATTTATAGCCTCAGATTTGCGATTACAATCACTGGTTTTAATGGCAACACGTATCAAAGGTAAAAAAACAAACCCCCCAGCCGTCCAGGTTTAAACTGTATACAGCTTTGCCCATATGTACATGTGATTTACAGACACCCCGGCATTCACAGCACAGTGAGCTGAGCTACAGCTCAGCTCACAGGTCCGAGTTCACCGCATCTGGAGCGAAACCAAGCGGCATTCCAGTTCTGCAGTGAGGTAGTAGAGAAGGGGTTTCCTCAGAGATTTCCTCATCCGGCTGAGCAGTTCTTTTCCTGCAGGAACACAAAGAGGATGCATTCTTGCAACAGTAAAAACAAGTGTTCAGTGAACAGAACTAAGGGGCAGCACGATGGCTAACAGGTAAAATATGTACCTCTTTGGAAAAATATTTTGAGATGAACCACTGTACAAAATTATCCAAGAGTAAAGTTAAAGGGCTACTTGACTGTAGGATAAGCTAGAATTCAGCATGTTCCAACTGAAAGTGGTAGTTAAAAGAACTCTGTAAACATGTACCCCGCGAGCAGGAGCTGGGGATGGCGTCAGTGTTGGTAACTGTCTAGTAATAGTGACGGACATTGTAGAACTTGGAAGGAGCTCTGAAAAGAAGGGAGATGAAAACACAGCTCAGAAGCCAGCCCCTAACTCCAACCTAGTTTAGGCTTCCATCCCATATACCTGGATTATGACCCCAGACTCCAAAAGAATTCTAGCAATCTCCCCCCACCCACCGCACCTCCAACACCTCCATTACTCTCCTGCATCTGGAGCACCTGAACTCTTTGGGCTGCCACCCCGCGCTGATAATTGAACCTGGCACCCAACCCCCCATGTACTCATCTTCCACTACTCTGGGCTGTCTTTCCTCTAAACCCACCTTTCTAATACTCAGTGCCTCCTGACACTTTCTTAAGACCTGTCCTGAGGCCCATGGTAGTTTCGGCCTGTGCCTGACTTGGTCCCACCATAGGTTTTAAGGTAATCGTATTCAGATCTTGGTTCTGCTGCTGCTGAGCTGTGTGCCTACAAGAGAGGCAGCTGTTTCTGAACGTTCCTTGTGGCTCAGCCATATACTGCTCTGTGGTGGTGACAGATGAGCCCCGAAGTCCTGGTTTCATCTTTTGCTATGACATTTTTCATTTTACACAATTTCTTCATCTATTAAAGGCATACTTCCTACCTCCTACGATAATACTGTAAAGTGCTTAGTACACGCACATAGTAGGCACTCAAAAGTGGTAGCTCTTACGGATCTCTGGGTCCCTACTGACCGATTCCATGAGTCTAGTTCATGTTCCTCCTAAACGATCGTTAACCTTGTCAAGGTCTCACGCAGAAAGCCTTTGTGAACCTCGGGTTGTAGAGACCCTGGGCTAAGAGGTCTGGGTTCAAACTTGTGCTGAGGAGGAACAGTAGGCACAGCCAGTCGTCCTTCCCCAAGACGCAGGGGGACAGGCTGAACCAGGACTCACACTGGCCGCACAGCCTAAATGCCCTCCAGACACAGAGTAGAGAACAAGGAAATCCACCAGTGGGGAACATCAGGAGAATTCACTACGTCCCTGACAGGTCATCCAGTCTCCAATTTCCAGCCATTCCCTAAGCCATCACCTTGTCCTCTTTGTAGGTCTACCAACCAACCCATTCCAGTTTTCCCAGGGACCATTTCTGAAAAAGCAAATCTGTCTTAAGCCAAGTTTTCCAGAGACCTAAAGGTGGCATTTGTGGCCTTCTGAGAAGTCTCCTCTATCTAGATTAGGGACCCCAAAGCTTTCAGGGACTTTCCATGTCTACAACAGAGCTTCCTCTTACCTGGCTTGGTCCAGGCTGAGCATCCTCGGCCACGGAAAACTCTGTCTGAGACAGACCGGGTGACGATGTGGAGTCTCCAGAAGTGCTGGTGACCAGTTCCCCTAAAGCATCCACTTGTCTTCTCAAGCTGTGTAACGTGCCCTCTGTCTGCCGCTTCCCCTTAATTAGCACTTCTGCTTGCTTGGACATACAGTGTCGAAGCTGGGCCTGAAAACGTTACAGTAAAATTTCGGGTTTTACACAGAAGAAATGTACTTAGTAGCTTCCTCATGCTTAACAGGGGATGGGCAAATCTGATTATCATCAAGTAGGAATGGCTGCTGAAAATGCTCGTCCTAAAAAAAAGGAAATGTAGAAGGTGCTGGTGGCTACTCTGTGCGTAGAACTTGTACGATGCTGTGCTGTCATTAACCAGGCCTTCTGCTCAGCCTCCTCTCCACTGTAACAATGCCTTGGATTTCTGTGTCCCTGGCCTCCCCACTGAATTACGACCCTGTCTCTCCCTTTCATGCTCAGACTTAGCAGAAGACTGGTTTATACTTGGTATCTTCAGTGCCTCTCACAATATATTCATTCCTCAACCCCACGCTACTTTCCGGCTTGTCCCCGTGCTGCTTCTTTGAAAGGATTCTCTCCAAGTCTACAGCAGTTCTGTCCAACAGAACTTTTCTGTGATGATGGGAATGCCCTGTATATGTGCTGTCCAATACAGCAGCCACTAGTCACCTGTGGCTACTGAGTCACTAAAACTGTGGCAACTGAAGAACTGAACTGTTAACCTGATGCAACTACATTCATTTACATTTAAGTAGCCACATGGGGCCGGAGGCTACCAGACATCAAGGACCTCCACTCCCTCAACACGGCACCGGGCTCCCTCTCAGCTCACGCTGTGTATGGAGCCTTTCTCCAAACACATTCTGCCCTCTCGTTCTATCTTCCTCTCATTTTCCAACTCCCCACCTACTCTTAACCCCCAAATCTTCAGGTGAATGCTGATCGCTAAATACTAGGCTCTTCGAAAGCTGCCTATGGAGAGATGGGCCCTGGATGTCTCACAGGCCCCACGACTCCACGTGTTCTGAGCCAAACAACTTCCTGTCTGACAGGAAGCCTACTTTTCCAGGATTCCCAGTCTTTCTCCCAACCACTGGCCTATGAGCCCCCTTTTGTTAATCCCTGTATCTCTGTTTTCTGTCCCAAGTCCTTAGGTTCTGTCAGTTTTAGCTGAGGCAAAGCAGCATTACTCAGAACACTGGGCCTAACTCCAGAATTCATGGTTTGAATGCTAACCCCTGCCACTTACTGTGTGATGCCAACTTCTCTGAGCTTCTACCACGTAATCTAGAAAGCTGCTCATGCCATAACAGAGGGAATGACAGCAGTACGTGGAGGTAAGCAATGTCCCCCCGTCCTCAACATGCCAGGCATCTCATACTGTACTGTGTTAAAGGGCAACCTTGAGTCGATCTTCATGGTGACGCAGTCTCTCTCGGAGTGCTTCTCCACGCCAGTGTTCATCCTTTTTCAGAGGGAGAGGGAAACATCAGAGTCCCCAAACGTTGTTAGCCTTTCCCTCCTCACGCCCTCCCCCAGTCCCACGTCTGTTTTTCCAGCTTATCTCGGGGGAGGTGGGAATAAATTATCTTCTAATGAAGTCCAGAGAGCAGCAGGATACACCCTTACCATTATGTGAGTCTGGGAAAAGTTCAGTTTTTCTTCAAAAGGTGATGGTCGCTCACTCATGGTGAATGGGAAGTTCTCTTTCAAGCTTTCCAACCCTCCTTCTAGGTTTTCATTCCTTTCCAAAATAGCCTCCAGATCCGCTGGTAGTTCTGGAAGAAACTGGTTGAGATTCTTCAGGCTGGTTCTGATTTCATCTTTCACCTCAGATTTAAGTGTTCGCATCGCGTCACTGATTTCCATCTGTCTTCTCTCCAGATCTTTTTGGTTTGTCATCTGAAGAGTGAGAGTCAAATACCAGTGGGTAAAGTTTGGGACCTACTTGGAATTGAACTGTTTAATGTGTCATGTACTTATGGAACTTTCCATGTAGGATTAGACTCTCCCAGTCTAAGTGTGAACTGCTCTCAGCCTGGTTACATTACAGGGTATCAGAGTTTTCTCCTGTGGTCATTTCTTCCTTCCTAGGGATTTGGGTCTTCTAGACTTGTTTCTGGCATAAAATCTAACATTTCAACACAGTTCTTCGGGACATGATAAAATTTCATGCCGAAGAACTGCCATTTTTCTTTTAAAAACATAAGATCCTTGCTGAACTTAAGGGGATTTTAAAAGTACATTTTGAACAAATGCTTTTTTCTTGCAGAGGTGCATTTCTAAATTTTAAGACTAGAAAAACAGATTTGATTTAAAGGACATTCTTATAATCAGCTTTCACAGTTTCCACAAAGAAATACTCCTATGAAAAGAGCTATTTAAGAAACAAAATCTGTCTGAGCCCAGCAGGCAGTGAGCATGCCTTTCGAGCCTTCTCTGCCCCGGGCAGCCAGTGGGGGCTCCTGGGCACGCACCTGTTTCTTGAGCTCCGTGTACTCATGCTGCATCTGGTTGAGCTCCTTCATCAGGCGCCTGGCCCGCTCGTGGTTGTCCTGGGCCACCTGTTCGATCGTTGCCATCTCCTTCTGCATGCAGCTGTTCTCCTGCTTTTGCTCCTAGCGCAGGAGGAGGGACATGACTGGGCTCTGGCGCATGGGGCCGTGTGCTGCTGGCTTACACACTCACTAGCTCTGAACTCCATCTCCCACTGGGGCTCTGGCTGTAACGTGGGGATAACACTACCGGCCTTCTTTAGCAGCTGTGGTGGAGCTGGAGTACATATGTGGTCACAGTCTGTTAGCCCAAAGTCTGAATCCTAGCTCTGCAACATTACCTTTGATAATATGTTACTTTCCTTTCCCGAGCCTCCATTACTGGTCCGCAACAGGAACGACAATACGCATCATCACAGAGCTACCCGGAGGATGAAAGCCTGGACACCTCCGTGCTATCTTTACAATCATGCTGCCCATCACTAGTGGTAAGTGTATCACCCTCTGGGAAACACACACCCATTCGCACAACAGGGCTACATAATTTCTCCAGAGGGTGTTAGAAAAATCCATTCCCGTGACAGTCTCTACCACTGCCCATCTGCCTCCACCCATCATAGACTGTTGTGGACTTAAGAGTATCCTCTCCCCAAATTTTTATCCCAAATGTATTTTAGGGATAAAAGCATGGTAGACTGAGCTCCTTGGCTTTAGGATAATGATTAATTAAAGCTAATTTGACTTAAAAGGGCAGGATGAGAAAAATCTGAGCAGTGACTACAGCTGGGCAAACATGTTAAGGCTTCTTCCCCCCAAACTGCTGCAGCCCCTGCCAGTTGGAGGTGTGAACAGAGGCTCCTTGCTGAGAGTGCTCTCTGCTTCGTGCTGACACCGTCTGTGCACGTGACCATCTCTCCAGCCAGCCGGGCTCCTCTAGGGCTACAGCCCAGACTCAGGCAAAACCCACCATCAGCTTCAAGATCACACTGTGCATCAATACACCAAAAACAACAGCTGAGTTAGGGACTGGGCTGCCGGGTAACTTGTTTTCTCCACACTGAAGCAACGTTTTAGTTTAAAAATGTAAATGCGTTATTTCCTCATGAGCTGCCAGGGCAGTAGGTACTCACCAGAAGGTTCTTCTCCAGCTGGCTCCGCTGGAGCTTTAGTGCTTCCTTCAGGCTGGCAACTTGCTTCTCGGCTTTCTTTCTTTCTGTCAAGAACTGGTTCCGTAAGAGGCTGAAGTCTGCCCTCATAGAGTCTGTCTCTTTCTGGAGAGCCTGCAGCTCACTTGACTTCTCCAATAACTGCTGTTCCCGTTCTGAAAGCTGTCGTTCTGAAATGAGCATGTTTAGTAGTTTAGCCAGAGGCCCTGGGCCAGCTGTGGGCAGGTTGCTTAACGACATGCCATTCACTTAGGCATCACTGGGTCTTCCAAGGCCCCCCCCCCCCCCAGCCCCGTGCCCCGACCCACATCAGAGGCCCAGAAAAAGGCCCTAATGAAGGTGCCTCCTGACAAAACTGGGTCCTAGAGGGCTGGATTCCAAAGTGACAGACAGCTATTGTCTTCCCTTCGAGTGCCAGAGACCAGTGAGAATAAACAGCAATCCTGAGGTGCAGGAGACATGGAACAGATGGCTGAATTGCTTTTTATAAACCCGGATTTTAATAAAGGGAGGTGCACCCGTACTTTTCCTTCACGTAAGGCAGCGCGGTAGAAAGAACATGGGATCTGGAGCGGCGTGAGCCCTATTTTATACAGGAGGTGCCTACGTCCTGGTGTTCAATGGGAATCTTGTATGCAAACTCATAGTACACAGTGAGTACTCAATAAATAATGCTTATAAAGAACAGTGACAGTTAAAATAGATTTTTCTAACCACACTCTCTGGAATAACACCCTGTCCAGATTTCACTTTCACATGTCTGGTGTGGTCAGACTCAGCACATCTGGTAAGTTTCATTTTCACAAGGAAATGGCTGGTCCGCATGTATCGAAAGTTGGAGGGGGGGAGGAGTAATAACCGTTTCACCAAGTTCACCTGAGGGAGAACAACATTTTCTGAGCCTTATTAAACCCTGAAGCCCAAGAAAGGAAAAAAAGAAATCATTTATTGATGTGGGAACAATCATTTATCCTGGATTTCCATGTCAGTGTCATTGGTAATGGCTCAAGAGAGAGCACACAGACCCAAAAGCAAATACCTGTATTTTGGCACCATTCACTATGTCAAATTTGGACACAAGTAGAATTGTTAATATTATTTTTTGATTGGGTGAGATGAAATGGATCGTTTCCAAAGCTCAAAATACTGTACTTCATAGAAAGCCTTTAGAGTGCCTTCTGGAACTTCTTTGCCTTAACGTCCCTCTTCCTGAGGCAGCATTCTCGAAGAAGGCAATATGGTCAAGTAGAAAGACCTCACAGTCTCAGGATCAAATCCCTTCTCTATAAAGACAAACGCCCTGTGTCTCTGAGCCTGTTGTCACCTCTCCCAGGGCTAGCAGGTTCCAGCGGGGCATCCCCTCCCTGCCGCGTGCCTCCAGACCCCCTTCTGGGTGGTGGCCGGGCTCTGGAGACACCTGGCAAGACAGCCCCCCTCCCCCCCCCGCCGCAGCGCCATGTTTGGGAGCACGTACTGGTCTGGGAGAGCGTTTTCTCCAGGGTGTCACTCCACCTCTCCTCTTCCTGCAAGGTCCTGACGTGCTCCTGCGCCGCCAGCAGCTTGGCGAGCACCTGGTCCAGCCTGCCTTTCTGCTCGCCCACCTCCCCTTCCAGCTGCTCCTGCTGCTCCATCAGAGCCGCTTTCCTGGCTTCTAACGTCTTTTCTTCACGTTCTCGCTCTTTCTGGAGTCTCTGAAACATCTTGAGAGAGAAAAACTACAGTCATCACATAACAAATACAGTGTGTCCTAGATGAGGGAACCTTCGTGGACACTAGCCGGGTTCCGGTTCCAGAGAAAGGAGGAAACAGCCCGCGGTGCGAGACAGTGAGTTCCCTTCACAGAGGTCATCGTGCTGGGCCTGGAAAGCTATGTGGCCAGCACGTGAGGAGGGGATTCACGCAGCCAGCGGCACGGGGCCAGCAAGATTCTTTACAGGACCCACGTTCTGTGGTCTTAATGGTCCGCAAACATCAACACCGACAGAGTCAAAGCGTTGCTGTAAAATCCTCCCGGTTACACAGGGCGGTTATGGGGGACCCTTCCAAGCAGCTTCTGGCTGGGAAAAGCTCACCCGAGTGACAAGTGTTTCCTTTTCTATAAAATCATAAATGTATGTAGTACCATTTCTTGTTGGGCTAGCTTAGTCTTGTTTCCTTCAATCTCATTCTGAAGCACTTGAAGCTGTTGCTGCTTTGTCTCCCCTTCTTTCCGGCAGTCTTCAAGCCTCTGCATCCATTCACCAATGTCCTTCTCGAGCCTGGTCTGTTCACTAAGCAGCACGTCCTTATGCTTGGTGGTGTGAAGCACGTCCTTTATGTGAAAGAACACATGGAAACTACTAACAAAGCCATCTGCTCTGGGGCTGGTGAGTGCCCTTCCTGAGATCCAGCAAGTCTGACAAAATAAACATGCAAGTCCCGCATCCTTCATTATCTCAACAAACTTACCGAAGGCACCCAGAACGCAATTTAATCATCAGCTTTCCTCTTTTTAGTGTCTAAGAAGATGACAGAAGATGTCACAAACTAAGAGACCCAGTTCTTCTAAACTTTAGTTGCTCTGTCACTGAGGTGGGAATAAACAAGATTGCTAAGAAGATTAAGGAGAGCTGTGAATAAGGCTTAATTCTCACTGAAAATGAACCTAAAGTCATGGTTTTGTTTCTCTTTGAAATATTTATGTAGGTTGAAAAACTCAGAAAATAATAAATTCTTCTTTCTGCAAGGAATCCAAATTAAACCTTTTTGAAAAAGTTACTCTATTTCTAACAACACAGAAAATATTCATTAGAGCCCATGTAAGAATTTTTTAAAGATGGAATACTTTAAGTTTTATACATCTTAGAAACACAGACTCCTAAAGACCTTTTGGAAGAATTCAGATGTCTAATCCAACCCCTAGTTTACATAGTGGAAACTGAGGCCCAGAACTTGCTTGAGGTTCTTCGAAACTCAAATTACAGCACTCTTCTCATTGGACAACACTCAATTGTCTTTAAGAAGACTATCCGAAGTATAAGGGTCAAGAATCAGCTTTACTGAACATCTGACAAGATGGAAGCCCAGTTGCTCTGAAATTGGCAGTTACTCTGCCGCTCAGTGAGTGACCAAATCTGAGCCCAGCCTGTGGGGGCCTTGTCTGTGCCATGGATAAGAGATGGTCCATCCGGTGCCTGAAGCCCCCAGAGGGGCTGGCTGAGGGTTTAGGCTCTGATCTAGCCACCACCTTACTTATTATCTTCGAGTAAAACTTTGACTCAAGAGTTCTAGGGCTAACATAAATGAGAAAATCACTGCTCTGCACCAAAAGTTTTGTGTCTATATGTTTATGTCTTATAAATGGCCCTATGGGACCTGCTGGTATGAAAAGGAACCAACCTACTTGATTTGTTTTTTATTTTAACCAATTGTCTGCACACCTTCAGGATACTACCAGAAGATTACATTAGTTAAACTTACCTGTTTCGCTCGGTTCAAATGATCTTGGACATCAGCTAGTTCCTCCTGTAGTGACTTTATTGCTTCTCGTTTTTCTACAGAAATAACATTTACGTAACATAAATACACTTATATGCATTTTCCAAATTCCCATCAGCCCCCCAAAAAAGTAGAGTGGAAGTGAATATAAACTTATTTCTGTTAAATGTATGGCTATGCATTTACTTATTAAAAGGTCAAAAGAGTGAGTTAACACGCACAACCTATGTCTGGGCTTGGAGCTCAGGTTTTTAGATTTACATGTTCAAAACCTCACAATAAAAAAAAAATGTACAGATAATACCTAGTGTTGACGATGTGCATGGTTTAAAAATGAATACCTTCTACATTGCTGGGAGAAATGTAAATCTGGTACAACCTTAAAGGGAGACAACTTGGGAATAGATTTTCTATGTGTGCTCGCTTTGTCACTTAGTAGCTGTATGACCTTGAGGAAGTTACTTCTCACTTGAATAAGTCACAAGGAAACTAAGCTTAAGCTTCCTCATCTGTAAATGGGTGAAACAGTTTCTATCATAAAAATGTTACAAGGATTAAATGAAGAAATGCATATAAAATAGTTGCATCATGTCTGAGACACAGTAAGGGCTCGACAAGACAAGTACAAGTACATTGTTAGCTGGAATTATTTAGTAACTTCTAATCATGGATGCTTACAAAGTTTTGGTACTAAAGGTGTTATCTGCATCTTTGTTTTTTGTTTTAAAACTACACACACACACACACACACACACACACATATCCCAAGGAAAAATCTGGAAGGATATTCACCACACTGTTAATAGGAATTACCTCTGAGGAGTTAGGTCAATAGTAATTTTTATTTCATCTTTTTGCTTGTCTTTAAATTGTTCTTTAAGGAACATGAACTAATTTTTTTTAAACAGCATTACTGAGATACAATTCACATACCAAGCATTTTACCCATTTTAAAATATGCAATTCACTGGCTTTAAGTATATTCACAGAGTCATGCAAACATCACCACAATCTAATTTTAGAACATTTCTGTCACTTCTAAAATAAATCCCATGCCCATTAGCATGAATTATTTCTATAATAAGAAAAGCAAACAATTAAAAGAAGAACCCGGGAGGCAAGACCAAGGGGCAAAGATGGTTTACATCCCGAATGGACAAGCATTGGACAGGCAGGGTCAGTCCCCATGGAGATGATCTTGGTAAGAGATTCCTTCTGAGGAATAGCTGAGTTCTGGTTTTGTTTTCCAAGACTCTGCTGCAGCAAGATGTGAAAAGAGAAGAGGTTTTGGAAACTCCTCTGATTCCAGATATGCTGATGCTGATGAAAGAGAGTCAGAAGGAAACCCTCCCAGAAGAACGGCCCTCGTCCTCCCCCGATGGCTGGGGGATGCAGAAGGTAAATGTCTGCTCTAAGCAGCAGACAACTGGATAGGCACATTCATGGCAGAGGGCTGACCATGCTGGACTGAATGTGTACGCCTCAACCTGGACGGCTCTGTGTCCTCACAGATGAGCGAGGGCGTGCTGGGAATTCCCTCCCCAGGGAGCTGGCATGACTGCCCTGCAGCTCTGTAAGTACACAGGTGTGTCTCCCTATCTTTTCTATATACTTTACCGAAGTAGTAATATAGTTTTGGTTTTTTTTTTTTTTTAAAGATTTTATTTATTTGACAGAAAGACACAGCGAGAGAGGGAACACAAGCAGAGAGAGTGGGAGAGGGAGAAGCAGGCTTCCTGCTGAGCAGGGAGCCTGATGTGGGGCTCGATCCCAGGACCCCGGGATCATGACCTGAGCCGAAGGCAGACGCTTAACAACTGAGCCACCCAAGCGCCCCGTAATATAGTTTTAATAAGGAAATATTTTTAGGTCACAAAACCTGACTTCTCATCTTTGTATAATTAAACTCCAAATTTAAGGAAGAGAAAAGGTTGTATATTCAGTAAAAAGAAAAGGAAAGAAAAGGAAAGAAGAACCTACCCGAAGGAAGGCGCACCCTCCCAAGAGGCAGCCTCGTACCTTGTAGCTGCTGCTGAGCTGCTCTCAGGTCTTCCTGCAGTGAGAGCTTCTCTCTGTTGAGTCGGTCTAGCTCCTGCTGCAGCTTTCTGACATCCGATTCCAACTTTTCCAAGTTTGCCTGCTCCATTTTGCTATTCTCTTCTGCCGCTGCTAAAACCCTACCGCGCAAGCAGAGTAAGTCAGACTATCGAACATAAAATGTCCAAGCACGCACAAGACACAGCCGAGGAACAGTGTTCTGCTTTCACCGGATGGTTATGGACTATGAATGATTATAAACCTTAACAAAACTTACGGCTCTTCAACTCATTTTCAAAAGACATCTTATTTTCAGCTTTCCAAACAGGAGATTTTTTGAAAAGTGACTCACTAAACTGAAGTTTTATAAAAATCAGGGATAAAAACATGGACAGCACTCAGAATTCCCCAAATTTGGCAATTAAAATAGATGGCTAGCTTCTGATAAGTGAGAAAGCAGGAAACACAACTGTGTAACAGGATTTGTCCAAAAAACAGACATGCACGAGCCTGCTTTCTTTTACATGACCAGAGTCCCATAGTATGGGCTAGTTTCTGTCTGGCTTCTCTCACTGAGCATAGTCGCTCTGAGATTCATCCATGTTGTTGTGTGTATCAATACTGCATTCCCTTCTTACTGACGAATAGTATTCCATGGTAGGGATATACTATCATTTGTCTATCCATTCACCAGCTGATGGGACATTTAGGTCGTTTCCAGGTTTTGGCTGTTTCAAATAAAGCTGCTATGAACATTAAAGTACACCATTCTTTGTATGAACATATGCTTTCACTTCTCATGAATAAATATCTCGGAGTGGAATGGCTAGCTCTTCTGGTCAATGTATGTAAGAGTTTTTAAATAACTGCCAAATTGTTCTCCAAAGTGGTCTAACATTTTACACTCCCACCAACTGTGTATGAAAGTTCCATGCCAACATTTGGTATCGTCAGACTTCAATTTTAGCCCTTCTAATAGGTATGTAGTATTAGCTCATCGTGGTTTTAATTTGCATTTTCCTAATGGTTAATGATGAGGCGCATCTTTTTATGTATTTATTTGCCATCCATTCATCGTCTTAAGTGAAATGTCTGCTAAAATCTTTTGCCCATTTGAAAAACTGAGTTGTTCGTTTTTTTTCATTATTGAGTCATGAGAGTTCTTTGTATATATATGATCTGGGCACAAGCCCTTTATTGAAAATACATGGTTGCAAAGATTCTTCTCCCAGTCTGCGACATGTCTTTTCATTATCTTAACAGTGTCTCTTGAGGAGAAGTTTTGAATTTTGATGAAGTTCAATTTTACCAATTTATTCTTTTATGGACCATGCTTTGGGTATCGTATCTAGGAAATTCTGCCTAACCCAAGGTCACAAAGGTTTTTTTCCTATGTTTTCTCCTAGAAGTTTTATATTTAGGTTTCACATTTTTGTTTATGGTCCATTTTGAGGTAATTTTTATTAATAGTGTGGGTGTGGGCTGAAGTTCACTTCTGGGGTTTCGGATATGCAATCGTTTCAGCAATATTTTTTGAAAAGACCGTCTTTTCTCTACTGAAAAAGATACCTTTGCATCTTTGTCAAAATCAGTTGTCCACACATTTGTGCATTTACTCTTGACTTTCTATTCTGTTCCATTGATTGATTTTTCTATTTTTATACCAGTACCACAGTGTTTTGATTACCATAGCTGTACACTGAGTTTTGAAATCAGGTAGTGTTAGCCCTAAACTTTTGTTCTTTTTCAGGGTTGTTCTGGTGTCATAGCTAAAAAGTTTTAGATTCTATTCTATGACCATCCTTTGCATTTCCACATGAATTTCAGAACCTGATTGTCAATTTCTATTTGGAAAGCCTGTTGGGATTTTGATTGGGATTGTTCTGAATCTACAGATCAATTTAAGGAGAACTGAATCTTAACAATATTGCCTTTCTACCCACAAACAGGTATCTCTCCACTTAGCTATATCTTCTAGCATTTGTTATTTTACCTAAAAAAATCCACAACAGGTTATTTTAAAAAGTGCTTTGGAAAAAGAAAAGCCTAAAAGGAAATGCACCCAGAAATGCTACTGGTGAGCTGTACTGTGATACTGAGTTCGTGGAGTATTTTTTTCCTCTTTATTTTCCACTGTGTATATTATTATGCTTTAGTGTTCAGGAAGGGATCTTGTAAGCTTATTGGTTTTTGCTCTCACCGTTTGGTCTGTGCCAACTTCTTTTCCCAGCTGTCCTGTTTTTCTTCAAGATCTTTCTTTTCTTTGCACAAAGACTCAATAGATGACTGTAACGCTCGGGTCTCGGCAGTCATCCGCTCTACTTCCCGTTTGTCCTTCTCGAGGAGCTGCTTCTGCCACTCTATCTCCCCTCTCTGTCGCAGGGCTGTCTGCTGCAGGCTCTCTAACTCCAGTCTCTCCTAAATCAGATAAAAGGGGACTCACACATGCCCAAAGAGAAAGACTGCAGTTGGCTAAGGGTAAAACGGCTTCGTTCATTACCTCCAGCACTTCAACCTGAGTCTTCTCTAATTCAGACACCTTTTGATCATGCTGTCGCTTCAAACCTTGCAGCTCATTGTTTTCAAGTTGCAACATGTCCAGAATATTCTTTAGTTCTAAGAGAAACAGAGCACGATCCATGCTATTAAATGTAGTTGAAAACATTTACAAAATGAAACAGAAAATAATGCTGTTGATATAAGAAACAATAGGTCATCAAAACATATCTATTGTGCTGAATTAATAGAGCTAATTGTATTTTTAAGAAGATTTTATTTATCTGAGAGAGCGAGAGAAGCGTGCACACAAACGGGGGTGGGAGAAGAGGGAGAAGCAGACTCCCCAATGAGCAGGGAGTCCAAAGCAGGGCTCGATCCCAGGACCCTGAGACTATGACCTGAGCCAAAGCCAGAAGCTTAACCTACTGAGCCACCCAGGTACCCTGGAGCTAACTGTATTTTAATGAAAAAAAAAAAAATCCTTTAAAATATTGCTAAACATTAACTTGTTAAATTTTAATTTGTTAAAAATATTTTAACAAAAACATTAACAAAGATCTAGTTTTAAGAGCAATTACTCCATCTAAATGGATTTTAATCAAAATAAATAGGAAAGATGTTAAAATCTGAGATTCAGATAACAATTTTTTATCTTTTAAAATATAGATTTTCAAGTATTAACTCTCTTTTCTGACTATACAAATATTTACTCACTACAGGAAATTTCAAGGAAAAAATGAAAACCCAAAGATGATCACTACAGCAATAGCATTTTGATGTATTTCCTTCCAGGAGCGTGCAGACATGCGTGTGTGCACACACACGCACAGATTTTCAAAATAAATTGGGACTATGCTCTATATTCAGTTTTGTATCTATATTTTCAGTCTTCCCATCAGCATTTTTTGCATGCCATTAAATGTTTAAAATGTGGCTTTTAAATTGGCCAAGTTTCCAAATTCTATTATAAATTTTGCTGCAAGTAACCCAACTCAGCCAGCTTAATTTGTGAAACAAGCAAATAAAGACTTACTTACTAAATAAATACAATATTGCTAAAATGTATATGAATACTTCCTTTCTCTCAGTAACTAGAAATGGGCTAAATGGTTCAATAGGTGTGAATTTTCAGACTTGAAACACTGGGGGATTGGTCCAATTTATTTTTCTATCAAATAGCCTGTTAGGTGTTCTTCCTTTTCCACATCCTGGTCAGCAATTATTATGACTATTATGCTCTTAAATAAACTTTATCAATTTGAATGGCAGAAAATACTAAAATACTTTTATTATAAAATACTTTTATAATACTGCTTTTCTTTGCTCATCTATAACAAAGTTGAACTTTAAGAGAAGTTTATTCCACCGTTTGTATTTTTTCTGTGATCTGGAATAGAGAGATTTCCAAACTCCGACTTTATATGATTGCTTTCCTTTAAACTTACCAGTTTTATGTTTAGACATCTGTCCTAAAACTACCTGAAGATTTTCTTCCTCTTTTTCAATTTCCTGCTTTACGAGTGCGAGTTGAGCTTTTTTTTCACTAATCTGGACATTCAGTTCTCCTTTCTGAAAACTGAGTTCTTCCAGAAGAGATTTTACTTCCTGTGCAACCCCCCACAAAAACAAAAGAAAAAAAAAGTCAACTCTGCTTTACAAAATTATGAATAGAAATTACACTGAAATCACTTTTGTTATTAACTATCTCATTTCACAAAAATTCTAATCTGGAAACGAGTTCAATTTTGCCTTTTATGTCAAGAACAGCAATTTATTTTATTTTATACTAACATATTTCTGTATAATAGAAGTAAGAAAGTCACATATTACCTTCATTTAAAATGCATAAGCAGTATTTACTCTATGCAAGGCAATCTGTCATAGAAAGAAAAGGCTGACTCTGATACATCTCCTGCCCTCAAGAGGCTGAGCACCTTGCGGGAAATTAGGCAAGGAGCATAAACATGATCATGAAAGGCTATGATGCCCTAGGAAATGTGCAGAGTGCCTCCAAACTCAGGAAAGAGAGAAACTCCTTCCAACGTAAAGGAAAAGTCAGGGAAGTCTTAGAAGCATCAAGCTGAACCATGAAAAATGGGTAGGATCTGGACATTCCCAAAAAGGAAATTCCTGGAGAAGAAATAGTATGAGAAAAGGCACAGAGGCAGAGAACTTCTATGGGAGAGCTACCCACGCAGCCACAGCCTGGATACGTAACACCACATCAAGCTGATGTTACAGAGGGGTCAAGATTCAGGAATTTATATTTGCATTTGGAGGGGAAACCAATTAAAATATCTCAAAATAAATCAACATCATTCTAGGACTTTTAAGAAAACCTAGTGAAAAACACACCCGAATGTGATTGCACTTCTCAGTTACTTCGGTTTCTCCCAGTCTCAGTGCTTCCTGGAGATCAGCTTTGGCCTGGACCATGCTTTCCTGGAGGAGATGCAGTTCTTCCTTTTTACGCCCTAACTGCCTGTCCAAGACGGCCATCTCCTGCTGCTGACCCGACACCTGCATTAAAGAAAAGGGAAGAATGCAAAGGTTGCCAAAGGCCATGCAACTTTCAGTGCTTGCTGTGATGGAGAATACCCAATCCAGCTAACGGTAGTGGGGCAGTTAGGAACTAGCCTAAGTGTAATTATCCCAGCTGCATGAGTCAGGAGGACCAGGCCGGGGGTGCAGGCATAAATGCCTGATAAAGATCCTGAGCTCATCTACATAAAAGCACTCAAAGCATAGCAAAAACAACAATATGATAATAATGATTATGCCTCAGGTTATGGTTTTCAAAATACTTACATATCTATATCTTATTCCATTTAACAACTACCTTGGCAATGGAAGTCAGGCAGGGATTTAAAAAATTGATTCATTTTGTAAATTTAAAAATTACTAACAATTTTAAGGACGGTACACACTTTTTAATAAAAAAAGCAGAAAATGCAGACATGTAAAAGGAAGAAAACAGAGGATACTCATAATGTCCCCTTATCAGATGACTGCTTTTGTACTATAAGTGATCTCAGGGTGCATCCTGTTTTGAGACTTGCTTCTTTCACTCAATAACATATTCTATTGAGTCAGGATTCAAATTTGGGTTGGACTCTACTCTTTTTTTTTTTTTAAGATTTTTATTTATTTGACAGAGAGAGACACAGCGGGAAAGGGAACACAAGCAGGGGGAGCGGCAGAGGGAGAAGCAGGCTTCCCGCGGACCAGGGAGCCCGATGCGGGGCTCGATCCCAGGACCCCGGGATCATGACCTGAGCCGAAGGCAGACGCTTAACGACTGAGCCACCCAGGTGTCCCTGGAATCTACTTTTAATCACCCACATTTATGTGGTACAGCCACATTTATGCTCTATATCTTCTTTTGTATTTTCCAGTCTTTTCTACACTCGAACATGCATTACTTTTTGTAATCATACATTATGATTATAAATGATGTAGGTTTCAAAGCAGCACGCGCTGGTTTTTCAAGGCATTTGTTGCCCTACCTGCCTTTTCAGCTTTTCCAGCTCGGCTTTCTTGGCCTGCAGGAGGTTCTCGGACTCTTTGAGGACCTGCAGGTGGTGATCCTCACTGTGCTGTGCAGTCTCGATGTCCTTCTGCAGCTGCTGCAGCCTGCAAAGAGCAGCAGAACTAGAGCAGGGCCGAAGCGAGGCTGGACCCTGAGCGCTGTCTCCCAGCTCGAGCCCCTGACGCCCAACAGGCTGCACTTACTCTCCCGTCAGGACCTCCTTCTTCTTGTTTAGACACTGGAAGTCTGAGTCTTTTGCTGCCACAACTCCGTTTATTTCTTTCAAGATTTCCTCTTGCTCCATTTTGTGCTGCTCCAAATCCTTTGTGTCAGCCTGGAGCAACCTAAAACACATCGCTTTATTCTCCAAGGCCCCTTAGACCTGCATTATTTATCGTAAGGCGTTTATTATCCTGTCAGAACCCAACTCCTCCCTCATCTTACTGAGTAGCTGAGGGACTCCACCTACCTGAGCTGCTGGTCGGCTTTGACAAGGTTAACAGCAGTTTCCTGGGCTCTCTTTTCTAACTCCTCAGCATCTTTCTCGGTTTGCAATAAATTTCTCTTGGCATTAGCGAACTTCTCGATGGCATTTTTTGTCTAAAAAAGACACTGTCATTAAAAGCAATCCAGTTACCATACTCCCTCACAGCTACTGTGGTGTAAATTGGTACAACTCTTTCGGAAAACACCAAGGCAAGACAAAAAGACTGGTAAAGATGTTCACTCACTTTGACTCTCCAATTCTCAGAAAAGAACTCAGGAGTAAAAAACTATTGCACAAAAATCCTCATTGTGGATTGATACACGACTTGACAAATAATAGATTCAGCAAGTGATAACACATCAACACAGTAGAATACTGTGTAGCCTTTAAAATGACAACATAGCAACATGGAAGAATGTTGTTGATATGTTGGCTGAAAAACATAAATTTATTTATTTTAAGATCTTATTTATTTATTTGACAGAGAGAGACATAGCAAGAGAAGGAACACAAGCAGGGGGAGTGGGAGAGGGAGAAGCAGGCTTCCCGCTGAGCAGGGAGCCTGATGCGGGGCTCGATCCCAGGACCCTGGAATCATGACCTGAGCCGAAGGCAGGCGCTTAATGACTGAGCCACCCAGGTGCCCCCGAAAAAAATAAATTTAAAATGGTACAAGTACTAAGAGCAACTATGTAAAACTGTATCTGTGCCCACAAAGACAGAAAGGCTACCCAAAAAAGAAACAGTCCCTTGAGGGTAGTGAGTCTGTGAATCTTTTTACTCAAAAATAATCTGTATAGGGACACCTGGGTGGCTCAGTTGGTTGAGCGTCTGCCTTCGGCTCAGGTCATGATCCAGGGTCCTGGGATCGGGCCCCTCATCAGGCTCTTTGCTCAGTGGGGAGTCTGCTTCTCCCTCTGCCTGCCGCTCTCCCCATGCTTGTGCTCTCTCTCTGACAAATAAATAAAATCTTAAAAAAAAAATAACCTGTATATTATTACGCTTTTTAAATTAAAAGTATCTCCCCAATTAAGTGACAACAAACTGATTTTACCAATATTCCCTCCTCGTAGAGATTATTGCTGTACTGTATTATCATGCTAAATAAAACCTTACTGATTGAAAGATGATTTAATTATGGCTGAGAAATACAAATACTAAATATTTTTGTTGAAGTATTTAAAAATTTTCCTATACAAGATTTGGCAAAAACAGATTTTTTTTTTTTTAATCAACTTGGTTTCCTTTTTCTGTCTAAAATAAGAGGCTTAAAACAATGTCATCAAAGGTCCAAAAATAGTGTTTGGTTTGCACTTGGTTAAGCAGTGACTCACCTTCAGGCAAAAAGCTCCCATTCTGCAGCTGCACTAAACTCACAGGCGTATGTTAAACTAGTCTACTAAATACCCCATGTGGAGGCAAAAGAGTTGTTGGCAGGCTCCCAAATAGCTAGATATATATTTTTTAAAATTTAAAACCAATTAACATAGAGTGTATTATTAGTTTCAGAGGTAGAATTCAGGGATTCATCAGTTGCATACAACACCCAGTGCTCATTACATCCCATGCCCTCCTTAATGCCCATCACCCAGTTACCCCATCCCCCACAACCTCCCCTCCAGCAACCCTCAGTTTGTTTCCTATGATTAAGAGTCTCATGGTTTGTCTCCCTCTCTGATTTCATCTTATTTTATTTTTCCCTCCCTTCGCCTATGTTCATCTGTTTTGGTTCTTAAATTCCACATATGAGTGAAATCATATCGTATTTGTCTTTCTCTGACTGGCTTATTTTGCTTAGCCTAATATCCTCTAGTTCCATCCACATCGTTGTAAACGATTAAGATTTCATTTTTTTTTTGATGGCTGAGTAATATTCCATTGAATATCGACAGCACATCTTCTTTATCCATTCATAACAGCTAGATATTTCACCACACTTCTTTCCATGTCAGAGAGCCGGTTCCTGTCAGTTTCATCAGCAAAGCACCAGATAAAATGCACTACATGCTCCAGAAAGTCACCTTTCTAAGTAGTTTTTGGTCTCTTTCTATGTGAGGTTTTAACACATCTGGCATCTCTACAAAACACACCACCTTCTCCCTCGCTCCTCCCCCTTAGCCAGCTGCCTCCCTGAGTCATTTTGGGAGGCTGAAGGGGAAAGAGCTTACTAGCCTTGGTTCACTTACTATCTCCGCCAGCTAACAATATCTTTAATTTTCGTTTATATACCAGTGATAAATTCTTCTCTAGTCCTGCTCACACCCATGTTCTCTCACAATCATCTAACGTGTGACAGAAGAAGGAACTGATCATCTGAAAAGACACCAGGATGTTTTTCCATTTATTAAAGCCATCACTCACAGAATTTCTTTAATAAAGTCTTCGTTTCAGTCCCCGGGTAATAGATTTCTATTCATTTAAATCCATCCGTGTTGAAATAACAACATACACATAGTAGTTCCTGAAATGCTCCATGTGGGTCTGGGATGTCTTCACTCTGGAATTCTCTTGGTGAAGCAGAACTTTAGCTGCGCGACCCTGGGCTAGCTACCAGCCTCCCTATGCCACATCGTCACAGGGCTAACAACTATCTTACAGGATGCCAGGAAAGTTAAATGAAGGGGTATTCATAAAATGGCCAATGTGTGGCCAGAGTAGAGGCCCAGTGACAGGTAGCTCCTTTTCCTCCTTGATTTCCTTCTGTGTTGTAGTCTCAAGAACACTACCTCAGACCAAAAAATATTTGATTTTATAACGTCCACTTGGAGAACAAAGTAATACTAGGAACAAGTCTTCTGAGATCCACTGCTGTTTTAAAATATAAGACTGACCTATTTAATACACAGAGCTATCAGAGCCCAAATAATTTTAAAAAGACACACACAGGATAAGGAAGTGGGGTGCATTAGGAACTAAATGACTTTAGCAGCTTTCAATATGCTACTTCATTTAGGGGCGCCTGGGTGGCTCAGGCAGTTAAGCATCTGTCTTTGGCCCAGGTCATAATTCCAGGATCCTGGGATTGAGCCCCACATCGGGCTCCCTGCTCAGCGGGTAATCTGCTTCTCCCTCTCCTTCTGCCCCCCCCCCACTCTTGCGCTCTCTCTCTCTCAAATAAATAAAATCTTAAAAAAATATACACTACTTCATTTAACCCTTACTGAACAGCCTTGGTATTCCTGGCCTGAACTAACAGATGAGGAGAGCAAAGCTGGAGACTTAGGGGGCTCGCCCAAATTCTTGCAGCTCTTTAACTAGCAGAGCGCAGCCTGAAACCCAACCGTCTGCCTTGGATGACTGTGTTCTTGTCATATTTTCTTTCTAGTCCTTCATGCTGCCAACAGTAAGCTGCCTCACCCCAAACCACAACAGAACATACTTTCTCTTTTGTGCATGAAAGTTCCCTTTCGGCCTCCGCCAGCAGGCGGTCGGCTTCCCTGAGCTCTGCGCGCCGCTTCAGAAGGGTCCTCTCGAGGCACTCAATTTCATCAACAACATCTTCATGGTGTTCGAGTGACTTCTCTATTTCTAGTTCATTCACAAGACTTTCAACATTTCCATCTATGAAGTCTCTAAAAAAATCATATACACACACATTAAGACACTTTAAATGCAGACAATATAGACACTTGTAGCTTGATAAGAAGATGTAGGATGATTTTCTAATTTCATATGAGAAGCAGTGGGAGACCGGCTACATTTGATTATGTTCAAGGATACGTTTACCCTTTCATTTAACACGATATACTGTTGGGGACACGTGGGTGGCCCGGTCGGGTAAATGTCCGACTCCTGATTTTGGCTCAGATCATGATCTCAGGGTCGTGAGATTGAGCCCTGCATCAGGCTCCGAACTCAGCGTGGAGTCTGCTTGAGATTCTTTCTCCCTCATCCTCTACCCCTCCCCTTGCTCTCACATGCATGCACAATCTTTCTCTCTCTTTAAAATAAATAAATAAATCTTAAAAACAAACATGGTATACTATTGACAGTAAGTACACAATATATATGAAGTATGATGTAGTTGTTTTATCTTTTTTGATTCTTTTTTTTTTGGTCAGCACTTGTCAAGAGAATGTTACTTCTATTCTTCTGTGGTATAAAAAATAAAACAAACTACTACCATAATAATCATCCATTCCCTTAAAACTATCTCTCAACTTGCAGCTCACTAGCTGCCTCAAAGACCAATTTTGTGATTTACCCTGTTCTACTAGAGTAAAATTATAGTGACAATATTTGACAAACAGAAAGCAAGACAAGGAGGGATTCACTAACTCAAGGCTAACGTGTCAAAATTTGAAAATGAAACTATGACAGAAAAACATGAAAATAAATTCATCAACATATTAACAGATTCTTTCTCTTTAAATGAAGGCATACAGACGATCTTTATTGTCTTCTTCGGACATTTCTGTGTTATCCAAATTCTTTAAAATGATCATATATTATACCTTTATAACTAGGAAAAGAAGTGGTTATCCCATTGCCTTACTATCCTCCCTCAAAAAACCTCTTCCCCATCACATACCTACAAAAGTAATAGCATAATCATCTTTCATCTTCAAAACCCTCAAACATCTAGTCCCCATCTTCTCCTGGTGTGACCCTTGCTTGTCCCTGCCAGGTCTATTGGCCAGTCACGTGTGAGCTCCTAGAAGGCAGAGGCCATAGCTCACTCACCTCTGTGACCTCCACAGATCTCCCCCTAACTTTGGTGCCTGGGCCAGTCTGGCTTACACGACAAAAAACTGGGGAAACCATCAAGAACTCATGGGCTACTGCAGAAGATGGGCTTCTACCCATCTGACGCACTCAGCAGATACTGCATTTGTTAACGGACCCTATGCCAGATGCCGGGGCACAAAGAGGGAGGCCCAGCTACTGCCGTCCTGGGCTCCTTACAACATGGCGTGAACAGTATTATGCCCAAGGTTGCCAGCCCTGAACTGCGGGAGCCGGAGATGAGAAAGGTTTTGTGTGAGAGATGGGATCCCTGATCTTCACCTGGAAAGACAAGGTGGAGTAGGCAGGGGGTAGGGAAACCATTTTAGGCAAGGACAGTATGTGCACAGGTGGGGAGGCAGGAGAAAATGTGGTGTTTGGTGAAACCAAAGAAAAGTAGGTAGGGCGTGAACAAACACTTTGTGTGGGAGAGAAGGGTAAGGCAGACAGGCAGGGTTCAGATCTGGAGGGCGGGTGTGTATTGTGATGGGACCGCATCATACGGCGGAGTGGCACGCTCAGGTCCTGGCTATATGTAGGGTAGAATGGAGAGGCTGGACAGGGAAGGCTGATGCGGAAGGTAGTCCAACAACCAAGGATGACATGATTAAAGGCCAGGGCAGCAGTGACGAAAGAAGGGGACCAGCTTGACAGCTCTTTGTGTATACTTATAAGACTTGGACACCAGCTGGAGGCTTGGGAAAGTGGGGAAAGAGGAGCTGAGGACACCTGGCATGTTTTTAGCCAGAGTAACTGGGGAGGGCAGATGGCTGTGCCATTCTCCAAGAGGGCCTACAAGAAGAGCTGATTTGGACTACTGGCCAAGAGAACTCAGGCTTGCACTGCGCAGCCTGGGAGTCACCCCGTGGCTAATACTTTAAATTCAACGCTATTCCTCACTTGTTAGCCACATTTCAAGGGCTCAAAGGCACATGTGGCTAGTGACCACTGTTCTGGACAACACAGATCTGCAGCATTTCCAAGATCACAGAAAGCTCTACCGGACAACACTGACTTAGGTTACCTTAATGAGCCAATATCCTATTCATCAGAATTATAAAAATAAAATGGCTAATAATAATTACTTTCGCTGTTGATGTTTCTGGATGGTTCTATGTAATTCTTCTACTTCATACTCTAAGTCTTTCTTCTCTTGCAAAAGACCATCAATATTATGATGCAGTTCTTCCAGTTCTTTCTCCGACTGCCGCTTAGATGCTCTCATGCACGGTTCCTGCTTCCCAGATTTTAAATGCTGCATTATGTCTTCTAATCTAGAAACTTCATTCTCCTAAACAAAGAAAAAAACACAGTACTGAGAACATCACTTGATGTTTCTCTTCTTTCCTGCCAAGAGCTGCAATTAACTCGAAGTGCTATCTACAATGTGAAAATGGTGGTAGCTTCTAAGACTTCAGTGTGAAAAGAAAAATTAAGTCAAGCCAATTTTTCACATACCACAGATGAAATTGATGAACAGAACTTTTAACTTTTCCATCAGCCCAACTACGGTTGATACACATTCACCAAACACCTCGTAGGGATCATCTCTACCTCCAGAGGTCAGCAAGTAGCAGAAGAGACAGACACAGGTTGTCTCCCTCCTCTGGGCACAGCGGAGGGGAGTTAAAATACTACTTAAAGTCATGAAAATACTACTTAAAAACATTTGTAAAACCATGGGGAAATGCCTGTAATGTTAAGTGGGAAAAACAGAATATGAAACCTGTGTACGAATTATGAAAAGAAAAAAATAATCACCTATCTCACCACCCAGAGATAATCCCCACCACAACCCTGCTGCTCATATATGTGAATACACGAGCACATACATGTGTGTGAGTGTACACACACGGATACATGCGGGCACAAGTACAGGAACTACTATGCGAATACACCTTCATATACACATCAGTACTTGTCAATAGAAAAATACACAATAAGCTCTCCAAAAATAGTTAATTTCTAGACTGAAAGCATTTTTGTTAGAAGATGGTTAAACAAAGTTTGCAGACTGGCCTGGTATCCTAACTCTTGTCCGGAAGAGTATTTTAATAAAAGAATGCTTACTCCACTCTAAACACCAACCTTATAAACACACTTGGGACATAATCCGTTCATAAATAGGTCGAATCATTACATATATACCCTTATTCAGTCTCCCGTGGACGCAGTGTGGACAGGGAGTCTTACGTCTTTCCACTTACCAAGTTATGGTGTTCTGGGACGTTGCAATGCAGCACCCCCACGGGGAAGAGGGGTACAGACAAGCTGGCAGGTGGAGGACCATACACGATGGGAGCCCCAACAGGAGGTGGGCCATAAACAACAGCGCCGGGGTTGAGAGGTTGGCTATTGTTGGGCAAGGGAGGAGGGGGTGCATACAGGGCCATGCCCTGGGGTACAGGAGAACCATCGGGAAACACAGTGTATATCATGTATCCGGGGGGAGGTACAAATGGCTGGACCTCTTGGTCATCTAGCTGGCTCTCTTCCTGGCTATCTCCTCCGCTGTCTGCATCTTAAAAGAAACAGAAGAGTGTTTTACCCCCATGGCTTATTAGGTAAATAAATTTATACAGAATGGCAGCACTTAGACCCAAATCCCAAGACGTGAGAATGAAATTTCGCCAAAAAGGTCAAAAGCAGTTTTGAAAAGCTGATCAAAACAGGGATTCATATATTTTCAGTGGCTGATACTTGAGTTTTTCTTATGCCTATCTGTTGATTTGCCTTTTTTTTTTTTTTTTTTTTTAGTCTTCATTCATTTATTCAGCAACAACTTGGGTGCCTGCTTCAGGCTAGAGAAGAGATCAACAGAGATGCAGAGAGGAGCAGTGAGACCCACAGCCCTCAGCACTGACCACGATCACGGCGCATGGCTCTCCAAGCTGCTGGCCTTCCTGCTTATCTCCCTGACCAGCAGGATCTACATTTCTCACTGATGACAGCCTAGCACGCAGCAGGCACTCAGTAAATAGCTCCTGAACGAACACACTCTTCAAAGGGGGTATTCCTACTTTACACTGCCTAGGATCACGCAGCTACCTACTGCAAGAGCTATGATTAACTCCCAAGTCTGACTCTTCCTCTCAGAGCTTTAGAAGATGGACCTATAACACTTCATTTTACGGGAGCCTGGGTGGCTCAGTCGTTAAGCGTCTGCCTTCGGCTCGGGTCATGATCCCGGGGTCCTGGCATCAAGCCCCACGTCTGGCTCCCTGCTCGGCGGGAAGCCTGCTTCTCCCTCTCCCACTCCCCCTGCTTGTGTTCCCTCTCTCGCTGTCTCTCTCTCTGTCAAAAAATAAATAAAATCTGGGCGCCTGGGTGGCTCAGTCGGTTGAGCGACTGCCTTTGGCTCAGGTCATGATCCCAGGGTCCTGGGATCGAGTCCCACATCGGGCTCCCTGCTCCACGGGAAGCCTGCTTCTCCCTCTCCGACTCCCCCTGCTTGTGTTCCCTCTATCGCTGTGTCTCTCTCTGTCAAATAAATAAATAAAATCTTTAAAAAAAAAAAATAAATAAAATAAATAAATAAATAAAATCTTTAAAAAAACCACTTCATTTTAGTCGAGCTAGTCAATGCCATGACACAAGGAGGTAAGCACCTGCCATGCTCCAGGAGCGCAGGTGACGAAGCCGCTCAGTCAGCCTGGGTGAGGCAGGGTGGAGGAAGGCTCCATTAAGGAGTGCTGTTTGAGGGCCTGGGTCTTGTTGAACGTTCAACAGGAATGGATTTAGGAGAGGAAGGAAGAAGGACATTCTAAACAAAGGGTTTAAAACAGGGAGGTTAGAGGAACATGGCATGCTTTGGGTATCTTAGGCAGCTGGGATGGCTGACTGTGGGACAGTAATGGGAGGGGAGACAAGAGGTCACTGGCCAAGGCCGCAGCACAGAGGGCCTTGCAGAACAAGCTAAGGAGTCTGGATTGTGTCTTATGGATTTCAGGGAACCAATAAAAGAGAAATGCAACTTTCCTTCTGTGATTTAACTTACCTCTATTTGAAAACGATTTATGTAACCCACTTCTGATGGGAGAATACACCCAGTATCCCGAGACAGGTGGAGGACCACTGTCCTCCTTTCCATCCTGCTGTCCATGACGTGGTTTTCTAACAGGAGTTGAGGCTGTGTACTTTAGGCCGACGCCAGAGTCCTTGGTGGCCTGGGAGCTGTGGCTGGAAACCTAAAATAAATGATAGAAGAGCCCACTATTTACTAGAAATGAAAAGACTGAGTTGGAGAAATGCCAAAGTCTAGAACAATCGTTGAGATGTAGCAAAGTTGAGAAAGAACTGGTTTCTTTTCATAGATTCTAATTCTCATTTTTCAGAAAGAAGTGAGACATGATTACACAGTCAAGTCAGGTAAATGGGCTGAGTGTCGGCCTCTCTTCTCCAGTGCTCATCTTTCCTGGTGGCTTCTCCCCTTTTGCCTTCTCCCTGATGACCCACCAATGAAGGCCAGGGAAACCAATGAATTTTCAAGGCCATATGGGATATTAGTCTCCTGCTGTCTTGGGAGCCTGGTGTGGCTGGGAAGCTCTACTCTGCTACCCTCCCTCCTTCCCAGTCATAAATAGGTCTACTTCCCAAACCCTCGCCCAGCTCAGCCTTACAATATTACATCTAACCTACACAGCTTCCACCTTCAGCCCTGGATGTCAAGGCTGTCTGGATTCTGGTTAAGTCTACACAGCCCTGGGATGCCCGTGTGTCAGCCGCTTCTCCCTGACTGTTGCCTGTCTGCTGATTCTAGCAGGAGGTAATCCAGCCCCGCTGCTCCAGATGCGGGCCGCTTACTGTCCTCTCCTCACTTCCCACCTTCAAGCCCCAAGCCGTGACCATTGTGTCTCCTGGACATCCCTCGGTGCCATCTCTCCCCCAGCTCCACTGCTCTAGCTCTGGCTTCTGTCCCTCATGGAATGAGTTCACACAGCGCCCCCCCGCCCCCGCCCCCGGTTCACCCCCCGCAAGCCAGGCCCCCACACTCAGCCCGATTACTCCTCCTAAACTACGGCTCTGATCACATTACACAGCCGCGGTCCTCAAGGCCTCCCTGAGTCAGTGCAAGAGATTTTGAGGCCCTTTTCAAAAGCATGAGCCCCATCTACTTTCCCAGCCTCACCTTTCACTGTTCCCATCCAACCGTCCAACCCCACAAGGCTACTCACCACAGCTAAACCAACTCTCCCCTTCCACACATTTCCTCCCTCCTAAAAGCCCACCCCTTGAAGGCTAAGTGCTGACCTCATGACTGTGTGTGAAGCCTTCTTTCCTGAACTTCCCCATGCAAGGAAGCCCTAACACTTCTCTACAACAGAGCACACAGGTCAAGTCTGTTGTCACGTGCATGCCACTGTTGTAATTACACTGGTGTACGGGTCTCCCGACCAGCGCATGAGCTCTTGGACATCATTCATTCCTCATGGCACCCCATCCCACCTAGCACCTGACCTAGATTTCATGAACACAGAATGAAATGTTGGCTAAAATCAAATGAAATCCAGGTGCCCAGTTTTCTGTCAGCCTCTGCACAATTTTCTACCCATTTCCAACAGGCCCTCTGGGCTCGTCACCTTATCCCCTTGCAGAATCTTCTTTCACGGACCCACAACATACCACCTGAGCATGGACGGGCAACAGCAATATTCCCAGGAAGGCCCTATTTTCATCTCAAATATTATAAACACTTAAGAACCTCAATGCATGGCTTAGCCTAGACATATTGTTCTTGAGACCTTCTTCACAAACTGGGAGATGAGAACACTGTCACATTTCCTTCAAGAAAATTCAGTATACACACACTCCCAGCATCACAGACTTCCTACTTTTGATGATGTTGATGGTGGCATAAAGTACCAATAGCCTCGTCTTTTGAAAGGATCGGTCATGCTGCTGATGTAATCATTCTGATGAGAAACTTCACGTCGAAGTTCAGCAATTTCTTCCAAAACATTTTCAAAGCTTCCTTTGTTAACATCTGCAAAAGAAAGCCATTCTGTGAAATTTAGCATGAAATCCTCTACTTCCCTCCTCTCTCAACGTACCCAAGTGATGCCACGGCAGCCAATGACTTTGATCAGCTCCTCAAAGCTGACTTTTCAGCCTGTCCCATGGTAACAAGTTTTTGCTAACACTTAAAGAGGATAGACATACCCCTCTGTTGTTCATTTATAAAGTAAGCCAGGGAAAGAGAACAGATTTGTAAACATTATTCCTTTTGAAAATTCAAAAATCTCGTCTCATTGTAATCAAGTTCCTTAATACTTCACTTACATAAAATGTTTTTTAAATTCTTTGTTTTTATTCATTAAGCTAATTATCACAGCTCTGTAAATCAAGCATGGAATTGATCTATCACAGTTAAATAAATTTGCTACGTGAAAAACAAACAGGATGATCTTTTTTTCACATGATTTGATTTTAGAACAACTGTTTTTAAAACTACTACCCAAATCAAAGCCCAATACTTTACCAGCCCCGGTGAGGTCCAGTAAATTCCGCAGCCTTGCGATCTCTGTCCTTTGTCTCTCCATTGTCTCATTTAGTTTCTCCATCTCCAGCACCTGTGAGTTCACTCCTCCAGTGCCAACATCTACTTTCACCATCTCATTTTGAAACTATTAAAAAATCACATACACAAAGTTGCCCACAAATACTCTTTCCCAGGTGCACTTATCCTTGCAGCTTGATTTAGTACTTCTAGAACTTTTACCCATGCTTTACTCACGAGGATGCTGCGTCACTCCTTGTACTGAAATCGCACTCCGCCCGGCACGCAGTAGGGGACCAAGTGCTGACGAACCACTGATTACACTTCCAAATTCTCTGAGTGGCCACTTCCACTACTTTTGTCTTTGAGCAACTGATACAGGCCCAATAAGGGGGAGACCCCAGCACTGACCTGCTCCTCTTTATCTCTGAGAAGGTTCTGTAGGAGTTCGATCTCCGCTTCTGCTCGGGTCAGATCCCTGGCCGCTTGTGCTGCCTTTCTGCTGAACCTCTGCGTCTCCTGCAGCTCCTACTGGGACAGAGGTAGGAGAGAGGCAGCACTGCCATCATTCGCTGTCTCCTTCATTTCTCTCTTCCTCTCAGACTCCTCTGTGTTCGTCCGATCGCCAGCCTCGCGTGCGTGAGTGCGTGTGTGCGTGTGCGGCGCCAGTCCCACCCTGTCCCGTGCTGTTCCCATCACTTGGCAGCCTGGCTCCACCCCTGCATGGGGCCAGGTGGGCAGGGGGCTGCATCAGAAAGAACCAGAGCTAACTTTTTCTTCACTATTCTCCGGTCTTCCACAACTAGTGTCTCTCTGGACTCTCATCATTAGATTGTCTCTCCTATGATCTATTGTCTTAATCTCATGAGCATCTGCCCCCTTTCAAACCGTTACAGACAGCATTTCAGTCAGAAGGCAGAACAGCCCGAGAGGTCACGTGTTATCTGACTGCACAGGATGAAAAGTCTGGGGTTTGGAAGGATGAGATGGCCAGCCTTTAAAACCCTGGTTCAGGTGTGTATGCACAGCCATCTCCCTAGGCAAAGCGCTACACTTTGAGGCGGGGACAGTATGTTTCATTTGATGGTTCCTGTCAGGGCTCAGGAGGGGGCAGGACCCACGGCAGGGCTGTGACAGGAGAAATACAATCCTTAGGTCTAAAGGGAGACAGCAACTTTACAGTGGTTTCTAAGACAACCAAAGTCTATAACAAAATAATAATAAAAGCAATAAACAAGTGGCTATGTTTTGGGGCAGCAGGGCCAGTGGAAGCTTATTCTAGACATGTGGACTCACCTCTGCTCGCTCCTGGTTAATTTTCATCACAGTTCCATGAAGGGACTTGAGCTGGTCTTTGGCAACGGTGAGCTCAGCCATGGCTAGCTTATCAGAGGCGACCACGGCTTTCTTTAGTTTCTTCAATTCTCTATCTAAACCAAGAAATTGTTCCTGAGACTTGGCATCTTCAAGTTTCTTCTAAAATAAAAGAAACATTAATTGAACAGATGAATCACTTGGCAGCAATTAATTAAGACACAAGCTCCATGAGGGCAGGGACTCTATTCACTGCTACCCAGCCCGTACCTAGAATAATACCTGGTACAAAGCAGGTGCTCCATAAATATTCACTGAGTGAATGAATAAATAAAATGAATTCAAAATTGTATGGTAAACTTAGAATGAAATCAGTCTTCTTAGTCAAGAACCTTTGCGATCACAGATTCATTCATTCATTGGAAAACCATTTCCTGGCACCATCACCAAGTGATGGACCAGCCCCTTGTGACTGCTGAGTCAGGCACTGGGATATGGTGGTAAATAAAGCAGACTGGGCTATTGCCTTCAAGGAGCTTATGAGAGACAGATAATAAACAAACACATGCTCAAAATGGTGGTTAGTAGCTATCAAGGGACAGAACAGGGTACTATTTGAGAGAACAGCAGGAGAGATGGAGATTGGTGGGGAGGGGGCAGTCAGAGAGAAGGATGGAGGAACATGGTCCAGGAGAGGGAACGGCATGTGGGAAAGCCAGGAGAACTTGGCATTTTTGAGGAACTGAAAGAAGGAGCCTGGTGAGAACAGGAGGGAGGCAAATCATGCCAGGCCTCATTGGCTTAAGAATTTAGGTCTTTTTCATAAAAACAACAGAAGTTCCTGGACAGGGGAAGTGGCTGGGGGTGGGGGTGGGGGTTGGGACTAACAGGAGTCAATGCCTGTTTTTGAAAGAGCATGGTGGCGGCTCCGGGAAGCGGGGTCATCTGTCAGGTGGCCACACCAGTGGTTCAGAAGGGAGATGATGGCTGGATGGGGGTGGTGGCATCAGAGAAGAAAAAAGGAACTATATTCCAGATATATTTTGGGGGCGGACATGACAGGACTTGGGAACTGAAAGGTTCTCGGTCAAGTCTGAAGCAAGTCATTCACTGAGGCTGGGAGAAGGGAGAAGGCACGTGTGCGGGGTGACAAGGTATCAAACAGTGGAGCACGGGAGAGAGAACTGACCAGAGAGAAGGGGGATGCTGCCCATCTGAGGTTGAGGACCAAGAGATTGTAACGATACCACTGTGCCTGGGTGGGTGATATTTTTCTGCAGGAATACTCAGGATGGGTATCAGCCCAAAGCATACAGCTGCAGTTCTGTTGGGCAAGTGAGACAGGAGAAAAGGACAAGGGACTTGAGGACATTTGCAAAAATGGGTATCAAGGGGACCATGGAATTTAGGTTGGGCGATGATGAGGAAGGTAGACAGGAAACCCTAACAGACAGAAAAGGTGGGATTCATGCCCTGGAGTTGTCAGTGAGGTTGAAAACGTGTCAGCGTGGGGTGCAGTGGACAGCGTTATGATAAGCGCGGGCTGCTTAGCTCAGGATTTCCGAGGCGGTGGGCGCAATTTCTGAGCTGCACAAGGTTGAGGATGTGACGATGGGAGGAGACGGTTGAGGTGGGATGGAGAAGCAAGGAGAGAAGCCGGCATGTTAGAAAGGAAGATGAGGAGTTAAACAGTAATTGCCCATGGATGTATGGATGTGTCCAACTGGGCGAGGGGTTTCTGAGGAGGCCATCAGCACTGAAGCTCTAAGGTCCCTCCTCGCACGCCATTTCTCTCGTTTTCATCTATGCGGCACCTGTCTCAGGACCTTGATTCGACCACATGCATCCTGGCCTCCCCTGGGTCCAGTCCACCTCTGGACCAGTGACGCTGCCACAGGTGACTGTGGATCAGACTCCGCCCTGAGGGCCTGCTCCTGGGGGGCAGGACCCAGGTGTGAGGACCCAGGTGTCACGCTTTCCGAGTCCTCCCCACCTTTTTCTCTAACTCCCGGAGTTGGGCCAGAATTCTCTCCTTCTCTTCATCAGCTTCCTGAAGTTGGAGATCTGTAAGGCCTTGGATTTCCTCCATACTTTTTAGATTTTCTTGCAAATAGTGAATTTCATTCTCCAACTGCTGGATTCTCGCTTCGTGCTGCCTCTTATCAAAACTAATCTGTGAGGAAATCAAGTTTTGAAGAGGATTTTTAGGCAAAATAAAAACTTTTTAGGGAATCACATTTCATTTTACTAAAGAAGGTAATGAAATTTGGTACTAATGAGTTACAGGGCATGGTTTCATCTTGAATGTTCTCTAGGATCTAAAATCTAGGATTTTCATGTTTGCGTCATCATTAAAAGAACTGCATCCAAAAAATCAGATTCTGGCACGACACTACACCCCAGCAATGTAGTATTGTTTACCTGCATGCCCACCTGCTTCCAAAACAAGGAAAACAAAGCCCCAAAGAAGCCTGACTGACATCAGTAACCATATTCAGGGTTGAATTTCAGTCACAGGCAGTCTGACTCGTGAAGAGTGAAAAGAACAGTATGTGTCCGTATTTACATGAGAAGGAAGCACTGCAATTTGTTGAAAGAACAGGAGTATTGGCCAAACACGCCCCGCAGCTGCCTCTCGCCCTTTCCTTACCCGCGCCTCCAGGGCCCTCTCACAGGCGTGCCTGAACTCTGCTTGTCCGCTCGCCAGTTTCTCTTGCTGCAGGGCCATTTCTTCCTGGAGCTTTCTCTCTCTCACTTGTGCTTCCTCTCTCTCCCACTGGGAGCGTGCAAGGATTTCACTGAATTGTTTCTGCAAATCAGCAAGACTTTTCCCTAAGACATCCGAAGAAGTATGGATTCTGGGGAGGGGAAGAGAAGATGGCATAAAGGTGACGGTTCAGGTCTCGGGCCGGATGCGACGCAAACATGCTGGTAGCCGTGCGGGAGCAGAGAGAGCTGCCTGGACGGGACCCGTAGTCGGCAACTCAGCACCCCTGAAGTGCAAGTCACTGTTTGATGCAGTGACTGCTGTCACTCTGGAAACACAGGCTCCTAGCAGGCTAAGGATGTTTGCTCAAAGAATAAATGTCCATTTCATGTATTTACATCAGCCTTGGTTTTGATATTTATTTTCTATTTAAAATGCATAATATGGCTCTACTTCCTGACCATATGCAAGGAATTTTCAAGAAAAGAGTTACTCTTAAAACTTCTGCTTTTTAAATTAAATAATACCAAAAAGTATGAATGATCTAAATGTAAAAAAATCAGTGATAGGCAGTTTGAATGAAGCAATCTTGTGTCTCAGTCACGGAAAATATGACACAGGAACGCTTACAAAAGAAATCAGCCGTTAACAGAACTTGGGAAGGTGAGTCTATACGCACCTTATTTTCATAACTCAGCAACCTCAATACCTGGAGGTCCTGATTTTTCATTACCTCATTTCCCCAGCTCCTGACTTCAGTTTTTTCCTTAGCTCATCCACACGAGCTGCCACTTCTTCTGGACGAATCAAACCCTCAACCACACGGTTAAGGTGACTCTGGAAGTCTTTAAGTTGCTGTTTTAATAGGTCATTGTCATCCTATGGATGGTGGTGAAATGGGGAGGTAAAAGTTACCAAAACAAATTTAAAATACACACACATACCCATACACAGACTACAGTACTTGTCATATGATAGTTCTATTCAACTTCCTTTACCAGTTCTTTAAACATGCTTTCTAGGGCGCCTGGGTGGCTCAGTCGTTAAGCGTCTGCCTTCGGCTCAGGTCATGATCCTAGGGTCCTGGGATTGAGTCCCACATTGGGCTCCCTGCTCCGCGGGGAGTCTGCTTCTCCCTCTGCTTCCTTCTCCCTCTGCCTGCCGCTCCCCCTGCTTGTGCTCGCTCTCTCTCTCTCTGACAAATAAAATAAATAAAAAAATAAATACAATAAAAAAAATGCTTTCTATTGGGGCTGACAAATATCTGAATCTACTGATCAATCTAAAGTCACAAAAGACAGAACCAGGCATTACAGTATTTCCTGATGTGATACAAAAATAAGTACCTGTGAACACTACCTGTGAACGTCTTCTTGCTGAGAAGTAACTAACTTGAATCTAAATAAGCCTCCATAGGCAACATAAGAACATATTAATCAATACCAGAAAAGATGCAACCAGCAAAATCTAGAATACAGGAAACTATACAGGACAAAGACCTGGTTTTCTCTAAAATACTACAAAGGGGGAAAGAAGGAAGAAGCCTATAGATTAGAACAGACTTAAGAATCAAGTCAACAAAATGCAATGTGTGCACTTTATTTGGATCCTGATTCCAACCAACACTTGGCAAAACTGTGAGAGGTATGGGTCATGGGATTGGGTCCCGCACTGGACTCCACACTGAGTGTGGAACCTGCTTAAGATTCTCTCTCTCCCTCTCCCCCACCACCTCTCTCTCTCTTTCTCTGAAACAAAACAAAACCAAACTGTATGAGATAACTTGAAAATCTGCATATGATATGGCATTTGGTATTAGGGAATTACTATAATTTTAAGATATAAAGTGTTATCTATTCATGCTTTTTAAAAAAGCCTTTGTATAGTATTTACAGATAAAATAAGATTTTCAGATTTTATTATTAGAGAGAGAGAGAGAGAGAGAGCATGAGTGGGGGGGGAGGGGCAGAGGGAGAAGGAGAAACAGACTCCCTGCTGGGCAGGGAGCCCGATGCAAAGCAGGGCTCAATCCCAGGACCCCAGGATCATGACCCGAGCCATTCAGGCACCCCAAGATTTTGATTTATTTCACAATAATTCAGTGTGTGAACAGGTGTGAGGGGTGTGTTATGGCAGGCATGACAGATGAGGTAAGGCTGGCCACGCACTAATAACTGGTGAAGACATGAGGATTAATTTCCGTATTCTACTTTTGTATCTGTTTGAAATGTCCATAATTCAAAGTTAAAAAAAACAAAATCAAAAAACACTTTGCCATGAGACTCTGTCTACCAAGCAACTAAAAATGAAACCTCTAATACTGAAACTTCTCTAATAACTTATAATTCTCTGTGGGAGTATTTGTTACATGCCAGCATATTTTTATTCTTAACAAACACAATATCCCAAGAATTAAATTCAGACAATGCCTCTTTCAAGTAAAAAGAAACTGCTAAAATCACCTTAAATTGTAAAGAAAAATAGTTCTGCATCCTAAGGTGCTGACTGTATTCACCTGAACACCTATATTCCACCTGAGTGATTAACTTAACCTTCAAACTCAGTGAAATACTCTTAACTAAAATGGAGAATTCAGACTTGCAATGAACATGTTAACTGCCTGTTATCTGTAAACTGTCCTGCCCACTGCCCTGAGGTGCCCAGATTTGTACCACTGTCTAAGCCTGGCCACAGGTGACCTGACCCAAGGCCAGACAATCTGCTGACTAGCCAGAAAACAAGTTCTCACTCTCTCCAAAGTTTGGACCAAGATCCAGGACATCAAGTCCATAAGAGCAGGCCTTGTAAAGATATGTCAGCTCAGGGCTGGAGTCCACGGTGGGCAAATACAACACCCACAGAGTCAGAGAAGGAGAAATGAGAGAGCCCTGTAGCTCCTGAAAGACTGACTGACACAGCAGCTCTGGCTCCCTTCTGGAGCTCGTGTTAGGAGGTTTTGGTTCATTACAGCTAAATGATTTTCTGACAAAGACAAATGCAGAGTGAGTTTAACCTGAACTCTGTCTCAGGAGGTTATTAGGCCAAGGACCGAGTTCCAAGTAAGAAGGTAGTCTCACAGCATGGGCTAAGCATTCTGGAAAGCTGACTTCAGTTTCTAACTTGGAGGAGAAGGCCCCAGAAGAAGACATTTTAGTCTCTTTCTTTAAGAGATGTATACTGAAGTATTTATGGGTGAAATAAAGATGTATGAGATTTTCTTTTGAAGTATTCCAGCAAAACAAACACGTGGACTGACTGAACCTAGAATGGCAGAATGCTGACTGTTTAAGCAGGGTAAACAAAAGGACCTAAGACTCTTCTGTTTTTGTGATTATTTGAAAATTTCCATAGTAAAAGTAAAAAATAGTAATCTATTGAACACCTGACACACAAGTCAAACAAGAATGGAAAATCTGTATGTCTTTTATGATACTTGCTTCAGAAATTAAGCTGATAGCATCAAAAATTAAATTCTAGGTTATTACATTTCCTTAAACTTTGAGGAAAAAATATTCAAGGCATTGGAAGAAGAGAGAGAATTTGGGTGAGCTTATTAGTCTTACTACAATCCCCCGCATGGAAGCCTTCCCTAAAACCATGGCCACTCTGCCCCTTTATTTCTGGTGAAGTATAACACATGCCACCTCAGTCAGCCAAGTGGCCCTTGGCCTCACAGACTGAGACCTGAGTGTTGATCCAGGTACCTGTTTGTTCAGACATCTGTGCTCTCTGAGAGTTTAATTATCTGGAAAATCCTGTCCACCTGCTTCTCTGGCAGTTTGTTAGGCAGATTATTGTGACAGTGGCAGTAAAAATACTCTGCCAAAGCAAACCCCCCCCCGATGTAAAATGACTCCATTTTTTTTTTTTTTAAGATTTTTTTTATTTATTTATTTGAGACAGAGAGAATGAGAGAGAGAGAGCACATGAGAGGGGGGAGGGTCAGAGGCAGAAGCAGGCTCCCTGCCGAGCAGGGAGCCCGATGCGGGACTCGATCCAGGGACTCCAGGATCATGACCTGAGCCGAAGGCAGTCGCTTAACCAACTGAGCCACCCAGGCGCCCCTCCATTTTTTTTTTTTTAAGACTTAGTTATTTTATTTGAGAGAGAGAGAGAGAGTATGCACGTGCACGCACGCACAAGCAGAGGAGGGGGCAGAGGGAGAGGCGAAGCAGACTTCCCACTAAGCGGGGAGCCCGACATGACATGAGGCTTGATCCCATAACTCCAGGGCTCAATCCCATGACCCCGAGATCATGACCTGAGCCGAAACCAAGAGTTGGACGCTCAACCGACTAAGCCCCTCAGGCGCCCCATGACTGCATTTTTAATAGTATCCTTTCTGAGGAGGGGATTGTGAAAATTGTTTACAGTTAAGAAGTTCTGCAACCCACTCTAGTTAAATTCCTGGATAATTACAAAGATATTTCAGTGGAAGAAGAATGCATCAATCTGATCCTTTTAGCTCAGTATGGTGACAAATCTGCTTCTCGGAGAAATGTCAGGTATTGCTTTCACCTGTGAGTTTACACAGTCCTTGCTGTGTACTCCCGACCCTGGCTCTACCTCTTCACACCACCAGAACAACACAAAGGATGTTTGTGTTAATAATCTTACGGAGATGGGCTCACAAGGGAACAGAGGCTATGGTACCATCCCATCCAGAATCTTTCTTTTCTAATAATTCAAGTTGCTTACTACAGGTTGGAGCAGGTTAAGTATCTGACTGAAGACACTGAGGGTGTCCTACGTAAGAATATATCCTGAACAGACATGTCTCTACCTGCAGCTGTCTGAGCTGTGTGCGGAGTTCACTATTTTCTTGGTCCTTTCCTTCTGAGAGCTGGGCTTTTCTGACCGCATTCTTGAGGGCTTGCTTTTCCTTCTCAAGTTCCTCTTGAAGGGCCGATTGTTCTAACTATTGCCATGGGAAGCAACAATATGAAAACATAAATAGCAACACTTTTTTTAATCTACAAAGGCATAAATACATTTATATACACACACAATCCCTTGATAGCTATGGTTTTATAATAACTCGGTTTTATGTTTGTATGTTCAAATTTCAAAGCCCAAGTTAATCTTTTTCACATGCCTCCTTCAACCATTAATACTTAAGAAAGAGTAGACATCAGAATCAGCTCAGCTCAGATATACCAAATAGAACCTCAGGGGTGGGCCCAAGTACCTACCTTCAAAAGTTCTATGAGTGATTCAACAGTTACTGCTCTTCCTTCCCTTAGACTAGTATTTCTCAAACTGTGGTCCTCAAATACCTATATCAAAATCACTTGGTGTGCTTGTTAATAATGCAGATGCCCAGATTACATCTCAGCCTCAATGGGCCAGAAGCATCGGGGGGGGGGGGGCAGGAATTTGCATTTAATAAGCTTCACAAGCGATTTCATACAGCTAATGTATACCAATTAGAGATCTGTAGATCAGAGAGATCTATTATGCTCCATACTCTCAATATATGGCTTGAAGACCAATTCTGGTAGTGCTCCTCCCAAGAAGGGGAATATCCCTCTTAATATCAAGTAAATCTGTGAAAAGGCTAGGCTGTTATAATATTTTTGTCAAGACTTATGAGGAAAAAAAAAGGACAATGGAAATACAAAGGACAATAGATTTCAAGCTAGTAAAGGCTGGCTTGAAAACTTAAGAGAATTTATTTGAAATCAGATGGCATCTAGAATTTATTATTATTTAGAAATCTGTATTTACTGTTATTTTAATTGTTTCCCCCCAACTTCCCATTTTTTTGTACTCTGATCTTATCAACTATGGTTTTGTAAAACTTGATACTCTTGAAAAATATAATCCTGACAATTGTCAGGTGGTCATTTGGTATCTGATAAGGGATACAAATTACCATAATTACTATAATAAGCATGACCTATTTTTATTTCCTTTTCTAATCACATGAATGCTATTTTCCATACATTCCTGGGATTCAAACTATTTTATTCTATTTCACTTCCATCCAATAAGTGCATCTTGACCCCTTTTATGTGCCAGGGACTGAGAGAACAGAAACAGGCATATACAATCTGGGTAGTCACCGTGCTCCGACTCTAGCGGGAGAGATGGACAATCTAAGCTGATCTAAAAATTTTGGATCTAAAAATCTAAAATGCTTTGACTGAGCACAGGCTACAGGAAAACTAAAGTAGGATCCTGAACCCAGATTTCCAGCAGCCACAGGAGGAAGGTCACAGGGGGCTTCCTGGAGAAAGATGCAGCCTGTATGAATAATAGCTAAACAAAATTACATTTTTTTTTTTATAATTTTTTTTTTAAGATTTTTTACTTATTTATTTGAGAGAATGAGAGAGAGAGAGAGCACATGAGAGGGGGGAGGGTCAGAGGGAGAAGCAGACCCCCTGCCGAGCAAGGAGCCCGACATGGGACTCGATCCGAGGACTCCAGGATCATGACCCGAGCCGAAGGCAGTCGCTTAACCAACTGAGCCACCCAGGCGCCCAACAAAATTACATTTTTAATTTGATAAAGAATATGCAGTAACTGGCCCCTGTCTGCCTCTCTGTCTCTCTCTCTCCCTCTTCCCTACTCTTCTTGCTCCTAGCATCCAAGAGGCATACTTTCTGCACTTCAAATGCACTACGCTCCCTCTCCTTGCGTCAGCCTAGAACACTCATTCCTTATCCCTACCCTTTTCACCCCCGCTCCTTCTGCACACCAAAATCCAACTCATCCTTTGAGTCTCGGCTGAGACATTTCTCTACGGCAGTCTTCCCTAACCACCCCTCCCCTGCTACAGAATGCTATCCCCTTCTTTCTCCCACTGCTGGACTGTCAGCTCCACAAGGACAGTGACCATGTCTGTGCCACTCACTGCAGCACCCACAGCACCCGCCCTCAATGGCCAGTTGGTAAGTGGCTTTGGATGAATAATTATTTCTCTAATTTGAGAGTACAATTTCAATGAGTGGATACGTCATCCAACCAAACAGAAAATAGCAAAATAAAATATAACACTAACTTAAAAGAGGTCTCTTAACCTTGTTTTGAGAAAGAAAAACTAGAATTTATTGAACACCAACTGCTAGGTGCTTTCATGCCCAATGTCTCCCTTATCCTCACGATAACCCATTTTATAGACAAGGAGGCATTTTTCAGAGGCTCAAGAGCTATGAAGTGATTTGCATGCTCACACAGGGGCTCACAGGGGTAGTATATGAACTCAGAACCTCTGACTCGAAAAATGTACTCTTCCCATCATTCCATATACATTATATTAAAAACTGTTTCATCTTACATTAAATTAAAGAAAGGCTGATATGTTAATCGGATTCTAGATGGCTTTATGCCCCTACTTACCTGGCTGAACCTTCTAAGTTCTTCCAACTCCTCCTTGAGCTGGCTGGCTTCAGCATCCCGTATTTTCAGCTGAGCCTCTAGCTCAGCCTCATAGGCACTGAGATCTCCCTGGGTCTGCTGCAGGGACACATTCACCTCATGCTGCTCCTGGAGGGCACTCTCTAGTTCTGCAAGCTCCTATAAGGATTCGGTATGTTTATGGAACCCTCCCTGTTCTGCATAAGCATCTGCAAGTCACTATAAGTAACTGGAGCACTGTGAACCAAATGGCCAGCTAATGCTGGCCTGGCACGGAAAGTTTTCATTAGCAATACAATGAAGCTGCAGGCTGTGCGTATCCAGGTTGGAAAACAAAATCCTGACTAAATGTAATCAGAAAAAGCAGTAAGCTACCAACATGTTTTCCAAAGTAATCAGCTGTGTGATACTTCAAATGTGTCTGAATACGTAAGAAGAAAAGGCCTATTTTCCATCAGACACTGGAATAAATGTTTTCACATTGATTCTTTCATCGTATCTTCACAGCAACTGTGTAAGGCACAGTATTATCCCCATTTTACAGAAGACGAACTGGAGAATGAATATCTAAGTAAATTGCACAGGGCTGTGTAGCTTAAAAAAGATAGGATATGAACGCAGATCTCTGACTCCAAAACCCACACCCTTTCTATTAAACCACAGCTTGTTCATTTATTAGAACAAAATGGGATTAGCACTCTCTAATTAAGGATGATACAGTAACTTGAATGAGTGCTGACAAGAATATAAGTACATATTGATTAGCATACCATAGTTCTGATTCATTTTAGTCCATCTGTTTTTTATGATTATTTCAGCTTTTACCTATTTATTTGGGATCTTGAAAAACGAGATTGAACTATTCTAAATTAAAGAGGAGGGTCTTGTGACGAGAACTTCTATAGAAGGATTTCTCAGGGGTGGTCCAAAAACCACTTGGCATCTGAATTATTGGGGTTGCTTGTGCAAGAGGCAAATTCCACTTATAACCAACAAAGGTCCAGAATATATAAAGAATTCCTACAAATCATTAAGAAAAAGACAGACAATCCAATAGAAAAATGGACACAAAATATGAATAGGGAATTCACTGAAGAGGAAGCCTGAATAGCAAATAAACAAAGGGAAGGTGCCCAATCTCTTCAGTAATCAAGGGAAAATGCAGTTATAACAAGATATGAGTTTACATGGGGCACAGAGGAACAAGTTAAACAAATCATGAGAAAATAATAGACAAATTCAGAACGTGGGACACTCTACAGGACCATTAGCCTGGTTTCCACACACACATCTACATGCACAGCTACAAAAGACATTCTTGGCACAACTGGGAAAACTTGAATATGGTTCAGATATTAGATGACATTAGGGAATTATTAATTTTTCTAGGTATAATAATGGCATTGTAGTGATGTAGGAAAATGTCCTAATTTTTAAGAGCTGTGTACTTAAGGGATGATGTCTTGATGTTTGCAACTTTCAAATAACTCAAGGGAAAAAAAAACAAATACAGCAAAATATTTTTTGAATCTAGGAGAACACACAGGTATTCACTGAACTATTCTTTTAACGTTCCTTATAAATGTAAAATTTTCATAATAAAAAGATACCATTTCAAACTCAGCAGAATGGCAAACACTAAGACTGACAAAATGTTAAATTTCCTGAATGTGATAATCATTCTGTGTTAGATACTCTATGTTAGAAAATGTCCCTATTCCTAGGAAACACATGATGAAATATTTAGGAGCTAAGGAGGGTGATGTCCACAACTAATTCTCAAATGGTTAGAAAAAAATTTATATAAAAACATGTAAAAATTATATATGAAAGAGAAAACAAATGTAGCAAAATATTAATTGATGACTCTGAATGCATGGCACAGCGTTATTTGTGTTATTCTCGCAACTCTCCTGTAAATTTAAAATTATTTCAAAATAAAAGTCAGATAACACTAAGGTGTTGGCAAGGATGATGGTGCTCACATTGCTGGTTGGAGTAGAAACCGACTGAATCCCTATGGATGGTAACTGGACAATGTCTAGTGAAGTTGAGGGGGGGGCACATACCCTCTGACTTATGTTCCAATCTTGAATATAGTCCCCATGCTCAAGATGTGTGCAAGGATGTTACACTCAATATCGTAATAGCAGAAGACCAGAAACCACCTAAATGTCCTCCAAGAGGACAATGAATAAGCAATAAATTTGTGGCAGTACCTATAATGGAATGCTGTATACACTAATAAAAATAAGCAAACTACAGCTATATGTATCAATGTGTATAATTCCCCAAAACAGAAATTGGAAGAAAAAAAGTGGTCAAAGAATATGCACACAATGATTATCTTTTATACAAATCTTAAAATTATGCAAAGCAATGCTACATGTTGCTTATGGATAGCCACATATATAATAAAAGAGATGCAGGGAATTAAGTATATTCAATGAGATTCTGTTACCTCTCTATGATCTGCAATGTTTTATTTCTTAAGCTGAGTTCAGAGTACATGGTGTTAAATATAATTTTTGTCATTTTTATCTGCCTGAGAATTTTCATAATATTAAATGTATGAATTCAAACTTCCAGAGTAAGTCCTACTGGGGATGAAATTTGGGAATCTGGGTTCTCATACATGATAGAGTTTGTCAAACAACTAAAAGAGATCAAGTGAAATCTCCAAATGAATGGCAACAAACCAGGTATGGAAGGGTATAATTTAGAACACTGTGTCTTGTTTTGTAAAACAAAGTTAAAATTATGAATAACAACAAGAATAAGAAAATTATGTTGTGCTTAATTTCGCTGCACAAATAACAAAATACGAACACTTAATAACCAACTGTAATAGCTACAATTTCCTATTTTTTAGCGTTCTTTGATAACAACCCCTTTCAGGGATAAAAACTCAGCTAGAATAATCTTCCTTTTCTTAGTAAAAGAAAAATAGTGATTCCAAGTGTTTCACTACTAAAGGGAAAAACCCCATTAAGTAGCCATTAATACTTTTTGTCACTTCAAATTACAGGGTTGCTAACTTCCTTAGCTAACTTAATTTGGACATCACCTACTTCTGAGGCTGAGGAAACAGGCAAGAAGAAATAAATCATACCTTCCTCATATTTTCTGCATCTATGGCCACTATTTCCAGTTGGTCCCTCTCCTGCTCGACCTCACTCAATCTCTGCAGCAATGTCTCTTTCTCATCCTGTAGCTTTCTGCACTCATTGTGGGCCTGAGCGGCCTGGCCTTTGACAGTCTCCAGGTATTCTTGCAACCCACTGATGACACTTTCTAAATCCTTCTTCAGTGCTTCGTTTGCTGCTATTTGTCCTATGCAAAATGGAAAAAGGCAAGGTGATAATGTATGTGAGAAAATGCTTTCAAGATATAGAATTACTGCATTTAGTCTCTTTAGTTATTTGTTACTGGCTAAGAAAGAAATTCCAAGCTTTCAATGATTTGTACCATCTTGTTTTTCTTTTTCAAAATATAATGATTGTTTTTCCCTCTATTATCCATAGTACAGTAGTATTAACTAGCTATACAATAAAAACAGTTTATTCAGTGGGCACTGCTTATAAAATGCTCAATTCGGGCTGTAAAAAGTTTAAAATAAAATAATGAAAATAAACTTTTCCAAATAAATTTCCAAATAAAATAATGAAAAATGTTCAATAAAACTGTTGAGTCCTTGCTGCTACATACACAAAATAAAACCATTCAACATACAAGACTAATCCCAAACTGGCAGCATAAACATGTAACTTGAAGACTTACAAAAAAGCCCAAACCATATATTGCATACCTACTATGTGCCAGGCACTTTATGAACACCACCTCATTTAATCTTCCCAACAACTAGTGATCGAGATAGAAATAACTCGTCACACAGCTGATAACGGCAAAACGGTAAGTGGGCTCTTTTTACCCCATCCTAGGCCCTCACCACTACAACCTCTATTATCTTCCTCTTCCACTAGCAGGGCAATGTCACAATCTAAATCTGCATTGCAAATGTAGATCATCAAATTCTTTCCACACTCCCCTTAGAACTAGACACTGAATGCCCTGGTGTCAATGAGCTCTTTGTTCCTGAAAGGATCATAGGCTTTGGAAGAAGACAATGACATGCCAGAGCTTATCATGATCATGTACTGACTTCTTGCCTACCAAATGCAATGACCTGACTCACCAGAAAATCGATGCAACAAAACTAAAACTGAAAAAATGTTTTACTTCTAGTGAACATTTTTGGGTCCTCTGCGAATATTTCCCTATCAAACACTAGTATGAACAGCTGAAGCATATTCAGCTAATATCTGGATTAATGCCGGACAGGGTGTCAGTTGTCTTTTGTTAATACTGAAATATCTTAAATGTTCAAATTTAAATACTGATTTACCTTAAATCATACTTAAATTCTCACCTTCAGTAAGCTGTTGTTCAAGGTCCTTAATCTCTTCAGTTTCTTTGGCAATTCTAGAAAGTATCTCATCCAAACGGCTTTCAAGTTGTTTGTACTGCTTGTTCATAATGTCAAGTTGTTGTTCTTTACCTCTTTTCTGAGCCTTCATATGGCACTGAATTGAAAAGAAAAAGAAATCAACAAAACCCTGAGTCCTTTAAACTCTTTTAAAAATAATAATAATGCGGGGCGCCTGGGTGGCTCAGTCAGTTAAGCATCTGCCTTCGGTTCAGGTCATGGTCCCAGGGTCTTGGGATGGAGCCCCACATCGGGCTCCCTGCTCAACAGGAAGCCTGCTTCTCCCTCTCCCACTCCCCCTGCTTGTGTTCCCTCTCTCGCTGTCTCTTTCTCTGTCAAAAAATAGATTAAAAAATCTTTAAAAAAAAAAAATAATGCTTAACATTTCTAAAGGAAGAATGGAAAATAAAATGTAACAATTTGAGTCTGTGTCAGGCCCTGTGTTGTTTTCACACAGGTAGTTTTCATTTAAATCTCGTGGTAACTTGATCTAGAAATCATCTCCATTTCCTAGATCTGATAACTGAAAATCAAGGAGGTTAAATTTAAATGATTTTTCCAAGGGCACACCTACGAGGTAATGTAGCCAAGTTCAGTGTTCCTGGCACTGCATGTGTCTTCTAACAAGGTCTCAAAAAAGTTAATTATATATACACATATCCATAGAAAATGACTATATTCCAAAATGTTAACAAGAATTATATCTGGGGGGTGCCTGGGTGGCTCAGTGGGTTAAACATCTGCCTTCGGCTCAGGCTATGATCCCAGGGTCCTGGGATGGAGCCCACTTCTCCCTCTCCCTCTGCCTGCCGCTCCCCCTGCTTGTGCTTTCTCTCTGTCACATAAATAAATAAAATCTTTTAAAAAAAATTTTTTTAAAAAGAAATTATAACTGGGTAGAAGGATTACAGGAGGTTTTTTTCTTTTTTATGAGTATGTTTAATATCTAAAAATTTTTGTAATAGTCACCTTTTTAATCAAAAAAGCACGTAGTTTAAAAAAAGGTTTCTTAGGGAAAAATGGACATGGAAGAAATACTTGGAATTGAGGTTTATTTTCAGTTCCTTGTACAAAGAAACATTTTATTTTTCAGTTTGATAAACTGGGGGCCGAGAGAAACCTCCAAAACCATTCAGCCCAGTGATTCTCAAGATGGAGGGCCCTCTGGAGGCACACTCCTCTATTAGGACATATGCCCCTGGTAGAAAGCAGAGCTTTCCCATACTCACATACCCACTCACACCCCGACAGCCATGCATTTGGGAGCTACTGTAAACTGAAAAGACTAGATTATATTTTCAGGTGTGCTCAGGGGAAAAAACCTGAGAACCAACGGTCTAGTTTAACCCTTCCTTTTACATGTGAGGAAAATGAATCCCAGATCTACCAATGACCTGCCCAGGTCTCCTCAGAGGCAACTGTTCCTGTGGAGACATTAAAATAATTCCCTCTCACTCACACCCTCATGGCTCAAGCTTGCCCCCACAAGATCAGAGGAACAGAACAATAAACCAAGAGAGAGTTATCAGGAGAAACAACTCCATCACAGTCAGAACCAACTCCAAGCTCTCAAGTCTAATACTCATTTTATTATAAAAGAATATTTTAGATGTTCTGCTGCCTCCAAAGACAAGAAAGAAAAGTCCCTTCATTTTTAAGAAACAAGTGAATGGCAGCCTGCTCAGAACGTTTTTGTTTTACTATTGTAAAACTTGACCGGGTTTTCAAAATTCTTCCTTCCCTGCCCTCCCCAAATACCCATCTGAAATCTTTCTGGGAAGGTAACTGCAGATAACAGCTTAAATTCTAAGTAAATTTAGGATTTTTATGGCTCACGAACGAATTAAAAAAAAAAAAAAAGCTGCCTTCATGTCTCTATCATTAAACCTTTAAAATTCACCATTAAAAATTCCACTGAAATCTCCTTACACGCAGGACCAAAAAAAAAAGCTCAATATGCCAATGATCTGCATTAAGCACATGGGAACAAAAGTACATTCTGAGATTTTCACGACCATGGAGCTCACAAACGAGTTATAAAAACAGGAACTTACATCTCTGACTCCTCCTCCTTTCAAGTCTTTTGCACAAAGAGAGAGAAAATCATCATACCTTAACTTAAAATTTGTCCTGTTAAAACTGAGCCGTTGAGACAGGGAAATAGTGGGCGGGAGGGCTTTCTAAAGCTGTTTTCAAATTCACATGCACTTCCCTCTCTGACAGCCACATTTTTGTAAGCGCCTCCGAGCCTCAGTAACTTCCCTGAGCTTCAAACCACATTCCTGGCAGAGTGAGCGGCAGCCCAGCTCGTCCAATCACGAGCAAGCGTTGTAGGCAGGCCCCACCCTCCGCGCTTTAAATCACAACACAGGAAGCTCCCAAGGGCCAATCACGCACAACCTTTGCAACATTACTACAGGCCGATTGCCCGCCGAGAACAGTTAGTTGCCTTTCGCTTGCACAGGGCATTGCCAGGTAGGGAAGAACAACACAAATCTTCCTTTATTATGTGTGCTGCTGTGGTGTCTGTGCCTCTAGCTATGTACATTTTGTATAGCTAAAATGGGATTTGATTTTTAAATAGTACTTTTTCCTTTTGAAACCTAGTTAAATGCTTCTGTTTGTTGAAAACTTGACTGGTTTGGCTCTGAGCTAATTTTAAAAATAATTAATCTCTGTAGACCTTTAATTCTCTTGTGGGTAAAGGGTCACTGCCGTAGCACAGCATGGGCTCAGCCTCTTCCTAAAAGGGTGAATTTAGGAAATCAATCTTTTAAAATCACATTTTAATCTTCTGCAAATAAAAAAAAAAAGTCACCAATCCTATGGATGCTGGGATGAAGCTCCTCACCAGTATATGCAAAAACCCCAACATGGAAGACTTCATTGGCACTTAATGTATTTGTTCTCATCATATCTCAGAGCCACATAATGTTTTCTAATCTCTCAAGCTTTTACTTTTAAATTCTATTTGCACTTTATCTGATTAGATAATAAAAGTTAACTGAATAAAATCTGTCTCCATCTATAGAAAAATATGCAGGGATACCACACTTGATTCTTTCCCTTTTGCTAAAATGATCACATGTTGTAGAATATGATGCCTAACAGGAGCCTAACATTAGCCAAGAAGGTGACTTTGTGCAAACTAGAAAAAGATGCTCCCTCTCGGTGAACAAATTAAAGAGACACCCTCTGGGGCTTTGACTAAAGCTATAACCTTAAAAACGAACCATTAGTCGTTTTAACAATACCAAAAAGGAACCTTAAACAGGTTTGTATGTTTCATCCCCTCTAACAGAGCAGAGACTGACTGACTTTCAAAATGTGGATGCCATTCCTGCTTCTCATTTAACTCCTTTCTGTGCGTAATTCTTTACAGAAATCCATGAGGATTAGGCTCCCTGTCTACCAAGAATATCAAACTCATTTGTTAAAAGCAAACATACAATCTAGGTTCTAATCAGACTCATAGATCACAGTACTGGAGGGAGCAGCAAAGCAGCTTTGGATAGTGCCTACACGCTGGGTTCCTTCCTACCTTTCCCAGATGCAAACACTCATAAATAGAGGGCTGGCCCCCGGGAATACAGATAGCAGTAGGATATAGTTCCTGTCCTTAGGAGCCCTACATAGGGTGGCAGACTTCCAAACAAATTAATGCAATAAGGCAAGATATTATTGACCATATTACACATTACTTAAAATCTGATTTTTCATGTAACGAAAATTCTTTAAAATAATCAAGTCCTCTTTTAGTTTCAATTTTAATACTTAGACTTAAGCTTTTGTTAGAAAAGGCCTTATTTCTGTGAATGATATGGTTACCTTTAGTCAAAATTAGCTGGCCTGCAAAAAAAAAAATTTACCTACAATACATTATTGAAATATTTAAAGGGATAACCAAATAATTTGACCAGTATTTAAAGTAATGATGGTGCATTGACCTTACCATGTTAAATTCTAATGATTTCTCTTAAATCAGAGATGTTAATGTTCTTTTAAAAAATAACCTTATTATTCAAAGTATAGCAGTGAAATATGCAGGAAATATTTTTACTAATATTTTTACAAATATTGGGTAAAATGTAAGCCATTAGTAAGACTTCTCAGAGGCAGAGACAAGAACCTAAGTCCATCCTGCAGCCACCAGACCACCTCTCGCCACATATTAGGAAGACACGGTCTAGAGAAATGTTTCCTTTTTAAGGACAAAACAAAACAATATGAAACAACAAATAGCTTTAATGTAATATTTGCATAAAGGATTAAAGAAGAGGTAGAGAAAGGACTCTAAACCCCTTTCAGCTCTCTCATCTCACCACCTTGCTCTTAAGAAAACAAAGCAAGAAAAGAGAAAGGGTAAGAGGTTTGTTTGGACAGCACATGGAGCAGGTTTCTCTTGATTTGGAATATAATGATATTCAACAGCCACTTAAAAAAAGGTAAGTGTACCATGCATCTATCATTCTACTGAAAGCTATCTCCTTCAAGCCTTAGGTTTTGTTTTCAACACAGAGATATATATACTTCTATATATAAGTATATATGCACGTATGTTATGTATATACAGACATATGGGTATATATAATACACATACAGATATATATGACATACACGCATACATAAACATATGTATTACTCCAATTTGTGCAGCAAACTAAAAAACTTTCAGAAAGAACTCTGAGGCTAAAAATGAGGAGACATAATTTCTAGATGGAATGATATTCTAGTCCCTATAGAACAAGCCAAAATATCTTCATTTACTTACATGTTTTGGGTCTCTGGAATCCAGGCTATCTATGGCTATTTGCAGGTCCTTGATATCATTCTGCTTTTCAGCAATTTCTTGCCTTTGCTTTTCCATCTGTGTTTCTAGATCCACAGCTTCTTGGCGTAATTTATTGAGAAGCTGTATCCTACCACTCAACTGCTTGAAAAGAAGGTCTTTCTCCGATTCTGAAACCTAATCACCCCCCATACCCCAACACACAATTAACAGAGGATAGCAACAGTGATTTACAAATTTAAAGAAAACTTCTAAAATTTAAAAAGGTATTCTGTGCTCTACCAGTTTTTTTAATAAAGTAAAATGTTAAAGTCATCTAGGCATTCCATTAATATTTTATACTTTATGCTTATTACATGTAGAAAATCTTATTTTATAAAAGTTTATGAAAACTCATAAAAGCAGGTAAAAGTGAAGTTGTCAATTCCAGTATAAGCAACTTGTAAATTATTAACAATAATAACCATAATATTAATAGTCATCTTTATATAGTACTTACCCCTGTTATGAGCATGTCAAGCAAATTAATAGTATAATGAAAATTTAGGCTTATATGTACTCATAAAATAACTTTTCAAGCACATTTTGTAAGCATCCATTTATTTAAAAATTAGGTACATTATTTACATCTATTGATCTACCTATATAGGCTTTGGTCGACATTATTATAAAACATTCTTTTTTTAATTATTAAAATCATTTTTGATGGCTCCCTCTACCTCATCTCCCACTTTCAATCCATTTTTTTTTAAGTTTTTATTTATTTAAGTAATCTTTACACCCCATGTGGGACTCGAACTCATGACCCCAACATCAAGAGTCGAATGCTCCTCCAACTAAACCAGCCAGGCACCCCTCAATCCATTTTTAAGTCTGATCAGTTCACCTGCCAAATTTTGCTGACAATCAGTTTATTTCCCTCCACATCCACCATTGCCCCCCTAGTCCAGGCCATTACCATCTCTTGCCTGTACTGAACAACAGCCCCATAGGAGATTCACCCATCTCCATTCTTTCTGTCTCCCTCACCCTATTTCACTCTCAGGCAGTAGCCAGAGTGACCTTATAAAAATACAAACAGGATCAGTCATTCTACTACCTAGTGTCCTTCAAAAGCTTCCCATTACCTTCAGACTAAAATTCAAATGCCTTACTCTCTACCATAGGACAGCCTATGAAGCCTGGCATAATCTTTGACCTCATCTTCCACACAGTCTCCCTCCCTCGGCAGAGAAAACTTTAGTGTGAAGGTCTTTGCACCCACTGCCTGGAATACTCGATCCCCTAACACTACCTCGCTGGCTCCTTCACATCCTTTGGGTGTCAGCCCAAATGTCACCTCCTCAGAGAGGCCTTTGTGGCTCCACAATCTAAATTATATCCTTTTTATTGCCTCTCCTAACTTTCTGTTTTTTTCCTACAACACACATGTTGTTTAACTATATTTCCTTTTTACTTTTTTAATGCTTGTTCATGGCCTATTTCCTGTCCATGTGGGAGGGAAATATACCTGTTTTATTCATCACTCAGGGCCCAGCCCTGAGTATTTATTGGTATTTATTGGTAAATACGCATTTAGGTGTCACTAAGTTATAGCCCCCCAGTCAGGGGCTAGCATATAGTAAGCTTCCAATAAACTTGAATCAATTTCTAGTTACTATATAATTTTAAAATCACAATATAGTGTATCTTTTGAAAGAATCTATAATTTGGACTTCACATTCTTGTTTTACCTACTATGGTATGCATGCAGTTACCAACATAATTTTGAAATACTGATTTTTAAAAGTTGCAAATAACTGTAAAACCTTTTACACACTTAAAAACTGTCAAGATACTTCCTTTTTAAATACTCCCTATGCAATTACATCATGGGTTTAAGCTATTTATTTCTTCATGACATACTCTGGTAATTTCTGAGAGTGTAACACCTCCATCTTTTTGTTCACCATATTTTATATCATTTACATTTTTGCTGCTTGTGTTTGATAATGTGCACGTATAGTAAAGATGTCTTCTGACTCTTAATCTAGGTCCCAGGATCTTAAAGGTGGTAGTGCTTAAGTAAATTAGAACCAATATAACAGGGGCACCTGGGTGGCTCAGTTGGTTAAGCAGCTGCCTTCGGCTCAGGTCATGATCCCGGAGTCCTGGGATCGAGTCCCGCATCGGGCTCCCTGCTCGGCGGGGAACCTGCTTCTCCCTCTCCCTCTGCCTGCCTCTCTGCCTACTTGTTCTCTCTCTCTCTCTCTCTGTCAAATAAATAAATAAAATCTTTAAAAAAAAAAAAAAAAAGAACCAATATAACAGAAAGCATCAACCTCCCCGGGTAAAGTAGACACTTTCATAATAGAGTAGACAGAACACCTCTTTTTACATAAACTATAAGTAATTTATTTCTGTATGCTTTATAAAATGTTAATAGAATGTCATCATGAATGGAAGGAAAATGTAACTGGAAAATACTAGAACCACAGCTGATGCTGAAAACTGTTACTACGTAATTAATTAGGCAGCACTGATTTAAAATGTTTAACATGGTTATGAAGGAAGAAAACACATTTCATTTTTTTCATTTCCTCCTGCATTGCTACTTGGCTTTTACGTACTTTTTTAAGTTGTATAGCTTCTTCCAGCTGTTTAAATTCTTCAGTAGCTTTTAAAATTTGTTGTTCTGCCTTTTCTATTTCATCGTGTAGCTCTGATAGTCGAGTTTGTGCTGCAGATTTAAAAACCATGAACATAGACACACACAAGAAAAATCTTGAATTCTCAAATTTCTACCAGATTTTTTTTCTTCACAATAACCTCCTCCTCCCAATTAAATTCTGTTGTTATAGATCACAGAAATTTAAAAAAAAGAAAAGTGATTTATGACAGTTTTCCACTCAGTTAATCTCTAGAATAGTTTTTTGATATGCTATTGAATTATAATTGATCATTTTATTCATAAAATTCTTAACATAAATGGGGCTTTACTTGATGCATCCAACACTAAAGAACTCTTCTGAGAGAATAAGGATTTATTGGTAAATACGCATTTAGGTGTCACTAAGTTATAATTAGGTTCAAGCTATTACAAAAACTCTGTTAGAGGTAATTACTTTATGATAGGGCTTGGTATCAAGAAATTCACCACTGAACAATGTCTTCCAGCTGGGGGTGATCTCAAATCAATTACTCTCTATCTCAAATTTCCAATTTCTCTCCTTCCCTCCCTCCCTGCCTCCTATAAAACTATGAGACCCTTGAAGCTAGTCTACACATATATCTGATTTATTTCTGCTTTCCTCTTCCGGAACTTTGTACAGGGTGTATGAGACAGACAACTCAGTCTCTTTTCTCAACCCTTCTCCAAGCCAACCTTTCTACTGGCCTTCCATGTTTTCCATTTAGCTACCAACCAAGGGAAGATGAGCTGCTTCACTGGATTGGTGAGAGCCCCAGAATGGGCCACAATTACTAGGGGGATACATAAACTCAGATCTGCTTTCTTCTTCCATATCCATGCAGCTCACTGGGTAAGTGGATTTAGAGTATGCCACTGGCAGGGTCTCTAAGAGCCCTCTTGGATTGACTTCTTCTTTATGACTTGCCAAGAAGTGGTAAGATCCTTTCAATTAGATGTTTTGGGACAGGTTGGTAAGAGTCAGAAGCTGGTCTTAGGCCCAAGCCTAAGGAGGGTGCACTGATCCAGCTTATCCAAAGCACTGCTTTAGGTTTTGGCTACATGCATAATAATCAGTAAAGTGGTACTTGCTACAATTATGACCAATTATATCTTTGAATGTGCAGCTCCAACAGTGAGAAAGACCTGCTGGCAGGTCAAGATTTAAGCATTCTTGGATCCCCTGGACATGCTGCCACCAAATTACTGTCAAGAACTCCATTTTCAACCATAACAAGAATCATTAAAAAATGATTTGCTCAATGAATCACTACTTTTTTTTTAGGCTTTTCATGTAAACAACAAAATAAGTACCTTCGGCATGTTTAATGAAAAGAATTATAAAACAAAATTTGCCTATATATTCAATCTTTTTATATTTTTAAAAGAATTTAAAATAACTTTTGTTAACCTGCACTTATTTTTTTTTCTTTGTCTTCCAGTTGTATGTCCAGTGATGCATCGGCTCCCAAGTTCACATGCTCATTTCTGAGTTGTTCCCCTTCGTCTGGCTCCATCTTCTTGATCTTTACTGTCTGGGCATTTGCAATGATATAACTCTCTGTAGTGAACATATTTCTCTTGTATCTGGATTTGCCAATGTAAGGGCTTTCATCTGGGGTTTTATCAATTTCGACATACTAAAAGCAAAATAAGTAAATATTTATGGTTCAATAAGTAACTTCTAAGCAGCCAAGGGATATTATTCATTTTATTAGTGAAGAACATATCACAGAATTGCCTAAATATTAATCCTACATGCCTAGAAGTTGAAAAATATATACCATTTTTTATCTCACTCTTAATATACCAAAAAAGAACTAAAACAAAAAATGGTCTCTAAGAATACCTCCTATCCCCAAAAAGTGGGGTTAGTTTGGTTGATTAAAGAACTGCCTACAGTTTTGTGATTAATAGCACTGCTTAATCTCTCCAATCAGAGATTTAGGTGTTTTATTTTGGTTTCGCAGCTGATATGTAAGTAAAATCTCAGTCTAATAAATTTTAGTAATTGATTTTTTTTTTATGAACTATTGGTTGGAATCACACAGATTCTCTTGGGGCTTTTTATCTCTTTTGGATGCTGCTCTAACATACTGAACCAAAAAATTCACTGATTCAACCACAATACGTTTACTCTGCTGATGCCCTCATAACAAGAAAGTGGAATGGTTACTGATAAAGTCTCTTAAACATTTTTACCATCCACCTTACCCCACTCCACTCTCTGTTGGCTTTAACTCTGGATTACTAAAATGTTAAACTCTAAGTAAATAAATAAATAAAAGTTAAACTCACCTCTGATGGGTAATAATTTAGTGGCTCAAATTTGGCATCAATTTTATAAAAGGCCAATTCCTGTTCCATCTCATACTGTTTCTGACATGCTCGCATTAGTTCCACGGTCTTCTGTTTTAGCTACAGCCCCAAGTTGATATGAAACACACATAGTGTCAGTAAGTTAGTATAAAGGTACAATGGCACGGCAAGTTCCCATCATAACTAATAATTAGATTGTTTTAAACCCCACAGCAAATAGCAGAACATTCACAGTATTTTACCTTCATTCTAAAGTATTATAAAGAATGCAGTATAAAATTATCACTTCATAAAAGATCACGTAAAAGACCTTTGAAGTTTATATGCTATTTCAATAGGATACAAGGAATAAAGATTTAAAAAAATCATTTAAATTTGCTTTACCCAAACATGAAAATAATTCTGTATCCATTATTTTTAAGTACTCTATTAAGTATCTGCTTCCTGATTTTTCAATAATTAACACTAATTTACTTAACTTACTCTGCAATGTTAATGATAGCTTCAAATTATGGATAGAGATGATATCTGGGATTAATTACAAAGGACTCACAAGAAGGAGTGAGAAGGATGAAAATAAGAGATTGGTTTTAATTGTACTTGTTGTTGCTGTAGTATCTCAGTGTTCTGAACAGTACTTTTGTAATAGAGGATAAAGGATGTGAATAAGGTCAATCAGATCCCAATATATAATATTAAATTTTTAATAAAGTAATTCTACTATAATTACAACTTTTTACTTATTCTTAGAAATTTTTGGAACTAGAAGAAAAGAGATCATCCAATTTAATTATTTGAATTACAAATAGAGAAATTAAGTCCTAGATCGGTGAACTGTCTTGTCAAAAGTTACATATTAGATTAGTGGCAGAAGCTAAATATTTTATTAACTACCACTATCAGCTGCCTTCCTCCTGAACCAATCCTGTGAGTTCATTTCAAAGGTCCACTAAGTGATTTTTGCCTTTTTTTTTTTTGACAGCATCAGATAGTAGATATCAGACAAAAAACATGCAGAAAATTTTCATTAATATGAAAATAATGCAAGCTGAAGAGAATAAAACATAAACAAACATGAACATTTTACAAGGCCCAGGAACTCAAAGTCGTGCACAATTTAGCTTACAGTCATCTCCTGATTATCCGTGCAAGTGGAAGTAATGCTAAACTGAATGACAGGTAATCTTGATCAAGTGCTCACATATGCCAGAACGTGTGCTATCTCACTGACTCTTGACAGCTACCCTATGAAATGGTAAAAGCTGCACCAGGAGGTTAAATAACTTGCCCAGTTGCACAGCTCGTAGTGAAGAGGCAGAGTTCAGTTACAAGTCTCCTGATTTCCAATCTAACACTTCATCTATTATACGATGCTGCCCTTGATGTCCTGCTGTAGGGTGTCCAGCACATTACCCACATTGATGCTTTCACTGAATGCTTTTAAGTCCCTGAATCTCAAGAAAGCAACTCATAACCAATAGCATCAACTAATCTTGGGTTTCTCTTCCCAAAGATCATTGGCAGTAGGGCCAAACAAAGGCAAATGCAACTGGAACCGTGGACAATGTATGGCTTGGTCTCTGCAGGCAAGTAATATATACTCTGTGCATTTTTAAATTACCTTTGTGTCTTTTTAGTACTAGCCTTAGCATTTAGTAAGCATTCAATAAATGTCTGCTGAAGAAATGCAAAAATGAGAGCAAATTAGGAGTCAAAGGACCTGGAAAGTAGGCTACTTACAGTATTAGTTGTGGATAATCAAGAGTTGACTGCAGTTAACATATTTACCGGTAAGAAAAATGATACAAATTCTTTCCCTCACATTCAAATTCACTGTCCTATGTACACAACCATTAAAAAAATTACACATACACACACAAGCACATTTCTTGAGAAGGCAAGCCAGTTTCAAAACTTAAGATGTACACAGCATATTAATACAAGTTATCATGCAAACCATGAAAAACAGTGTGCAATTCAGCCCTGAAGGAACTACCTTTAAGGAAGAATAAAGAATCGTCAGAAAATGATCTGCAAGAAACCAAGACAAGGGCTAAAAGGAGAAAAAAGCAAACAGAGGCCATCACCTGGAGAACTCTGGAGAGTTAAGCTGTAGTAATAGAAGCTGCTCTTTACTGACAACTTACCTTAGGAAGATAATGTTACTAGAACCCGCACCATTCTTATATGGACACACATTTTATCATCATTCTATGTTACAGATTTACCACCTTCCATTACTTAGCTTAATTCAATTCAAATTGTTTTCATATTCATTACCTTATTTAGTCCTCACAACTCTGTGAGGCTGGCAGGACAGGTAAATCATCCTCATATTAAAAATGAGGAAACTGAAGAACAGGAGTTAAATAAGTTGCAAAAAGACAAAGAGTAATATTAACATTAAAGTTAATTAAATTAATATTTGTTGGTGGCGGAAGAGGGGGACTATTATAGTTAAATGGCACCAGAAGTTTTACTTTAATGTTATTATGTTTCTTTTATAGGTTAAATGACCTACTATGTGAAGAGTTACTTTATGAAACTGGAAAGCATTATATAACTGTAGATGATATTATCACTAGATATTCTGCAGAAGATAATGGAAAATATTTTTCAGTTGTGGGCTCTTAGAATAAGATACAGAATTCTTTTTGAAACAGAATAGTCTTTTGGAATACTAAAAAAAACAGGTGAAACAACATGAATTTAAAAAATGAGGGTTGCTGGAGGGGAGGGGGTTGGGAGGATGGGGTAACTGGGTGATGGGCCTTAAGGAGGGCACAGGGATGTAATGAGCACTGGGTGTTATACAAGACTGATGAATCATTGAACTCTACCTCTGAAACTAATAATATACTATATGTTAATTAATTGAATTTAAATAAAAAATAGCCTGTTGATTAAAAAAAGAAAAAAGAAATTTTAAAGACTATAAAATAGCTAATAAATACATATGCAATACTAACTCTCAAACAACTAAAAAAAAGTGAAATTAAAGCAATGAGATTCCATTTTTTTCCTATCCTATTTATAAGTTCAAAATAATAATTTCAAGTGGGGAATTGGGTTCTTTCACACACTGCTGTAGAACCATAAAGCAGGTATATGCTTTTAATATTTACCAAAATTTAAAATGCAGATTACACAGTAATTCCATTTGTAGTGATTTCTTAAAATTATTTTTTTTTTTTAGTAACCTCTACCCCCAACGTGGGGCTTGAACTCATGAACCTGAGACTGAGAGTCACATGCTCTACTGACTGAGCCAGCCAAGCACCCCAACTTGTAGTGATTTATACCAAGGAATTACTATTATGAATGCATAAGTACATATTTACAAAGATTTTCTCTGTGTATTGTTTCTAATAAAAAAATGGAAGCAACCTAAATATTCATCAATAAGAGTAGGTTAAATAAATTATTGTGTATCCATATAATGGAACAATATAGACTTTGAAAAAAGTAAAAAAGATTTATATGTGTGTATATGTGTGTGTGCACATGTGTGTGGGTATGTTTTATAACTTGGAGAGCTATGATATATATACTGCTTTGTAAAAAAATAAGATGCAGAATTAAAAAATATAGTAAGGTTCTTTTTTATCGCAAAATATTTAAAGGTACATATATTTAATTACATATATATTATATAACTATATGCGTACATTTAAGCATAGAAAACTTTTAAAAAGGATTATATACACCCAGAGAATAGGGAAGGGAAAGAGTGAGACCTTCATTTTCCACTGTATACATTTGTGTGGTCTAAATTTGTTACGATAAATATATACTAACTTCATATGTCAATATGTTTTTAAACGGTTAATGATAAAAATAACAATGACATAAAGAAGAGCAATGTCTTCTAACCAAAAATAGTTACTGAAAATAAACCCAGCAAAAACTGTTGACAATTTATAAAACATTTATTCACAGCACAAACATATCAACATAAGTAGAAAAAAGAATATTAGCAACTATAATAATCCATAATTTTGGGATAGTGCAAAGTCAAAAGATGCAACATTTTGCCCAGGTTTTCTTTTTCCTTTTTTAAGATTTTATTTATTTATTTGAGAGAGAGAGAGAGAGAGAGCACAAGCAGGGGGAGCAGGAGAGGGAGAAGCAGGCTCCCCGCTGAGCAGGGAGCCCCATGCAGGGCTCGATCCCAGGGTCCTGGGATTACGACCTGAGCCAAAGGCAGACGCTCAACGGACTGAGCCACCCAGGCACCCCTTGCCCAGTTTTTCAATGAGCTAACTAACATGTACCAGGGAGTCCGCATATAGAAATTATGTTTTTTTATTTTAGTAATAAAAGATGGATTCTATGTTATAAAAAAGATCAGTAAGTCAGGAAAATTTATTAAATGTTCACAAATATCAAGTAATACCATAGTAAGTACTGATTTTTATATTTGTATTTTCTTTTACTTTTTTTAAGTTTTATTTATTATTTATTTTTAAGTAGGCACCACACCCAACATGGGGCTTGAACTCAAGATCAAGAGCTGTACACTCTACCAACTGAGCCAGCCAGGTGCCTCTATACTTGTATTTTACATACAAATGTTAAGTGGTGGCTGCTAAAATAAAATTGATTGTCACGTAAGTTTCCAATGATTTAATTAATCATCATTATGGAATTATGGAATAGAGAGCAACAGATGTATAATATAAAACTACTGATAATTATCAGATTATTAACATCATATATAATATGCCTTCAGAATATGGCTGACATATTTGAAAACTACCTGCAAATAAGAGGCATATGAAGAAACCCACAAATGCTCTGAATAGTTAACTGACAGAGCTGGGGAAGATGCCCTGTCTTTCATCATGTCCCCCTGCTATAAATCATCTTTTTCCTCAGGCAAAGAAGAGCTCAAGAAAGAGGTAGTAAAGTATTCAGATTTCAAGTAACAATTTCCATCTCTACACAGAGAAGGAAACACTCTTTCCTTGCTAAAAAACAAAAGTGCTTAAGCAGAGTTCTTGTCAACAAAGCAAGTCATTCAAGGCAGAATGCCCATCTTGAAAGGGAGGTGCAAAAAGAAAGAGAACTATCTAGGATATCACTAGTTATATGAGAAATCAAATTCTCTTAAGTTATGCACAGATCAGAAAAAGAATTGTCAAAAGAAAAAAAAAAGAGAGTAGCAATAGCTACGTTTTCCTTCAAGGAAAGTAACCTAATTATTTTACAGAATCAGATTCTCTGGGTTGAAAAGGCCTTTTAAGGTCATTTAGCCCATCTCCCTAGCTAATGTCTTTTATCTTTTCTCTAAGCCCTGAGCATATATGCCAGTTTCAGTGACAGCAACCCCATTCCAGAGTTATCACATTTTGTCTTAGGACAGTTATTAGAAATTTCTTTTTTTTTTTTTTCCCTGAGAGAGAGAGAGAGAGAGAGCGAGAGAGAGAGAGAGAGAGAGAGAGAGAAAGAGAGCGAGAGAGAGAGAGAGAGCGAGAGAGCGAGCGCGTGCGAGCACATGCGCGGGGCGGGGCGGGGAGGGGCGGGGGGGGGGTGCAGTGGGCTAAGGGAGGAGGGGTCAGAGAGAGAATCCTAAGCAGGCTCCATGCTGGGCGTGGAGCTCCATCTCATGACCTTGAGATCATGACCTGAGCTGAAAGCAAGAGTCAGATGCTCAACTGACAGAGCCACCCAGGTGCCCCTAGAAATTTCTTTATTACTAAATGAAAAATTGTTTTGTTATAATTCTATTTGCCATTTCTTAATTTTATCTCATGGGATCCTGGTCAGTAACTTTGGTCCCTCTTCCAAGAAACAGTCCTTTGATTCTCTGAAGATAACTGTCATAGCTCACTAGATTGCCTCTTCTCCAGCTTGGACACCCCTGTTGCTTTGGCCACTCCCCACAGGGCGTGGTCTTGAGGCCTTCGCAGTCTCTGGGTCTGGCACCTTCTGATTATAAGCTATCTAATCTGTCTAAATCTCTTTTAAAATATCTTTTCTTCCTATTTCAACCATAAAGCCAAATTATATAAAATTTAAACATTACAGATATGCATAAATGGCAATTTGAAAGTGCTTTATAATTCCACTCCCCAGAAATAACTACTGTCAAAAGTTTGGTACATATCTACCATTTTCCCCTACATACACTTATACTATTATATATACTACCTATAAAGCATTGTACTTGATATACGGTTTCATAGCTTGCTTTTTTCACATAGCAATATGGATTAGACATACCTCCATATCAGGACATACAGCTCTACCTCATTTTAATAGCAACACAATTATTCTACCAGATGGATATCCACCGAGGGACATTTCAGCTATTTTCAATATTTTACTAATATAAACAATATTGTAGTGAATATCCCTGTATGTATGTGTATATGTGTAGATACATAATATCTTTATACATTCTTGCTACAATTTCCACAAAATGTATTAGAAATGTGTATCATATATAACTATTATATATTAAATAAGTATATATAATATTTCTAATATATAGAACATAGGGTATGTCCCTTTAAATTTGGATAATTTTGCCAATTTGCCTTCTAAAAGTTTTTGCCAATATACAGTCTCACCAACAATGTTGTTGTTAAAAATAAAATACAAACATCTAGGGGCAGTCTGACCAACTCCTCAGTGTGGGGTTCCACTGTCCTCCTTTATTTTGGATACCATACTTCACATAATGCAGCGAAGATAGTATTCGTCCTTTGGGGACCCATGTCATGCAGTGCACGGTCAACTACAATTTGTAGAAACTTCTGCACAAATTTCTGTTAAACCACATCTTCCTCATTCTACAGTCAAGAAGTTTTGTTTTTAGACCCAAGGACAAAGAATTCTCTATTTCAAGAGAATATAGTCAAAGCAATGTAAAACACAGGCTTACCAATTCATTTTTTGTGTTTAGGTTACTCTCCATCTCTTCATAGCTCTGTTTTTGTAACCTGGCCTCCTCTTTCAGGGATTTGTTCAATTTATCTTGACTTTTAATTTCCTCAAGGAACCTTGTCTGCTCACTCCTAAGCTCTTCAGTTTCCATTATCTTCTTCTCCAGATCTCTTTCCAGTCTTTCTACCTCGTCTGCCAGCACAAATTTAATAGTTTATTAATAGTTATATTTTCTACTTAAAGAAAGGTAAGAATATTTCTCAAATAATAGCAAAAGAAGTCTTAGAATAATATAAATACAATTCTACTTTGAAGACTATTCACTATGGTTTCGGGGAAAAAAAAAGACAATCTTGAGCGAGCAAGTGATTTATATCTAAATGTGAGAACGCATTATCATTTGGATAACAATTTTAAAAGATAACACATTACAGGGCACTTGGGTGGCTCAGTCTATTAAGTGTCCGACTCTTGGTTCCAGCTCAGGTCATGATCTCAGGGTTGTGAGATCTGGCCCAGTATCGGGCTCCACATACAGTGGGGAGACTGCTTGAAGATTCTCTCCCTCTGCATCTGCCCCCGCCGCCCACCGCTCTCCAGCACTCTCTCTCTCTCTCTCAAGTAAATAAATAAATCTTAAAAAGAAAAAAGATAACACTTTACTTCCAAGTATTTCATTCAATTAGCATGTTGGTAAATGAGGTTTTTTCCAGGTCTCCTATTAAAAACATGTACTATTTTATCTGATATTAGTAATTACACTTTAAAGGATGCTGCAAGTAGGTTTGCAAAATACTCTGTGATCTTAAAAATCCTTCAAAGGCTTCCTACTATGGATAGGATAGCATCCAAAACTTATATGAAGAACTCACACAGATCTTCATGATTTGGTCCCAAACTCCCTCTCCAGCCTCATTTTCAAGTACACCCACTGCAGCCTTTCTGAAGTGACTCCATTTCTTGAGATTTGTGATGCCTCTTCTTACCTGCAAGCTTTTTTTTTTTTTTTTTTTAAGATTTTATTTATTTTAGAGAGAGAGAGAGAGAGAGAGGGAAAGGCAGAGGGGTAGGGAGAAGGATTAGCAGACTCCCTGTTGAGCACAGAGCCAGACCTGGGGGCTTGATCTCACAATCCTGAAATCACTACCTGAGCCAAAGCCAAGAGTCGGATGCTTAACCATCTGAGCCACCCAGGCGCCCCTGCAGGCTTTTATTCACACCTCTGTCTGGAACTTTCTTCTTCTATCTCCTACCAGCGTATTTTGTACCCTCCAGGTCTTAGTTTTGAAAAATATTTGGAGAAGCCTGCCCTGACTCTATCCTCTCCCCAGGTGAGATGCTTCCCCAGGGATGCTCTCAGGTCACCCTGTACCTCTGCTGTGTCCTTCCTCACACAATGAGTTATAAAATGTGGTCAAATATCTATGCATCTGCCTTTCCCACTAAAGCTTTGTAAAAGCAGAAACTGCATCTGTCTGGCTCACCGCTGGATCCCAAGGACCTTAAAGGCTCCTAATTAATATTCAGAGTCATAAATAAGCCTAGGTAATTTAAACATTTCCCCCAGAAGTGTATTTATATGAGGACTTTCCTATGCACTATTTATATTTTTAAAGATTCCAAAACATAAACTCAGGGTAACAAATATTGAGTTAGGAGATCCAAACTAATAAATATTTACCATATTTCTCAAGGATTGTATCAGACCATATGAAACTGCTATACCGTTTTTGTAAGCCAAACTGCTATACCGTTTTGTAAGCCAAAAAACTCCTATACCGTTTTTGTAAGCCAAAATGGACTAACATCAATTTCAAATGGTTGAACCTACAAACTCATTTCCTAATGCTCTAAAATAGTTAATTCATACCTTCCTCTTTCTCTTCAAACCTCCCATACTCCTTCCATTTTCTTTCTCAGCTGATGATCTCCTATTACACTGAGAAAAGAGACACCACCCATGGGAACTTTCTCATTTTCCCACCACCAAAGCCACAAAACTACCCACACCTGCACACACCTTTGCTCCCTTCTGATAAAGTGTCCCTCATATCAAGAGACAATCTTTCCTCTTTTCTCTGATCTCATCTTGTCTTTTCAAGGACCATAAGAATTGAGCCATGATGGTCTCTCCACTCCACCCTCAAATATTCTCTTTCTTTCTTCAGTTACTAGCTTTGAGGTTTATTGCATTTTCTTCTGCCCATTTCCTGGTCTGGAAGCTACTGGTGAATTTTTTTTAACTTAAACTCTACTCTTTTTAAAAATCCATTTATTAGGTACTAGGAGAGAGAAATTGTGGGAGGAAATTTCAAACCTTCACCCAAATGTGTCCCTTCCATTCGCTCTTGGATCTATAATCTAGCATTTGTTCCAACCACTCCTTAACCATGCTGGTCAAGACCATCATGTATTGTCAATCTAAAGCACCTCTCTGTCCTCATCTTACTTTTTCTTTATGTCTGCAACATTCAACCTAACTGACCACTTCCTCTCGTGAAATCTTCTTGGGGCTTTTGCAACCCACTATTTCCTGGGTTTCCCCTTACATGGCCTCTCTTTCTCGGTCTCCTTAGATGGCTCACCTTGCTCTTCTCAACCCCTGCCTGAGTGAGCCAATCAATTCCAGTGGGATTAAGCATAATTGTTATGTAGACAACCCCCACATTTATGTCTCTATGAACTCCAGACTCATATTTCTAACCCTCTTCTTGGTTGTCTCACAGACATTCAAACTCAGTATTCTAAAGTCTCCCTTGTGTATACATAATATCACCAATCCAACCACTTACTCAAGCCAGAATCCTAGGAATTACCCCATTCATTAAAAAGTATTGCTGATTCTACCTCCCAAACTGATCTATTCCACATCCACCACCTAAATACAGGCCACCAACACTTCTATCCTGGATTACCGCAACAGCCTCTGGACATGTCCCTTTATCTCCATTTGCCCTGCTCCAAATCATTCTCCATCCTGCATTAAAAATAATCTTAAAAAAAATTTTTTTTAATATTTTATTTATTTATTTGAGAGAGAGAATGGGAGAGCACGAGATGGGGGAGGGTCAGAGGGAGAAGCAGACTCCCTCCTGAGCAGGGAGCCCGATGCAGGACTCGATCCTGGGACCCCAGGCAGTCGCTTAACCAACTGAGCCACCCAGGTGCCCCTCTCTTAAAAAAATTTTAGTTCCAGTATACTTAACATACAGTGTTATATTAGTTTCAGGGATATAATATATGATTGAATTCTATGCATTACTCAGTGTTCATCAGGATAAGTGTACTCTAAAAATAATCTTCTTAATATAAAGTGGATCATGTCCCACTGCTGCCTAAAACTTCTCATTTGCTTCCTACTGCACCTGAAATAAAATCCAAACCCCAAGGCCCTGTGTCATCTCGCCCCTCCCCCAGTTCTCCCAACTTTTTCTTGAGCTGTCCTCCAGTCATACTGAACCTTTAGTTCCTTAATTTACCAGCGGCTTTCCAGCCTGAAAGTGCAAGCTGTTCCTCTCTCTGAACATCTTTCTTCACATGGCTAATCCTCTCCTGCCTATACCGTCAGCTTATATGTCACTTCTCAGAGAGCCATTCCTTTATACCACCTTTGCCAAAAGGGGGTTCTCTCCTCTGTTACTTTATTTGGGTTTGCTTGCTTTTTGTCGTTCTTTTCCACTAAAATACAAGCTGCATGAAGTCCAGTACCATATGTCTTGTTCACCATTGTATCCTTAGTGCCAGATCCAGTGCCTGGCTCACAGTACATGCTCAATAAATATTTGTTGGTTCTTAGTGACATTAATGTATAATTGTTGTATAATGACATTGATGTTAATTGGTTTATGGGGGTATTTTTCAAAAAAATTTTAATAGCATTATAAAGCTCACACTTCAATATATTTTTCTGGATAACTTCTGAAAATAAATTCCTCCCCCACCCAAATTTAGTTTTTTTTTTTTTTAAATGTCACCTTACCTAAACTGAATCTCTCAAAAGCTTCTTGTCTGTCCTGGGTAGTTACTGGCTGACCTTCCAAACTTTCCAGTGAGCGAAGGTGAAAAATGGTAAACTGGATGTAATGAGGAAGGGTCACAACTGGATTTTCAAGTAGGATCAGAGAAGTCAAATCTTGAAGTAGTTTCAATTTGCTTACATCTTGGAGCTGAAATTATATATAATATTAGTATCTGTATAATTTAGTTTTAAAATAACAAAAACATACCTAAAGAAAGTAATAAATCAAGAAAATTGCTATCAACATGGCAAGGAACCTCGTCATGGAACCCATTATCCAAAATTAGTGGTGTGAGGGGAGGAACAGACAGTGAGTATCTGAGTATCTATAGTGTATCAGGGCAGTATTAGGCATTTTCCATATGCCATTTCATTTACGACTCCTCACAACAATCTATGATAGAAACAACATCTTAATTTTGTAGATGAAGAAACTGAGGTTCGAAGAAGTTAAATAACTTGCCCAAAGCTCAGCTTACAAATGGACAAAACAGGATTTGAATTCATCTGTGTAACTTTAAACCTATTATTTTTTCATTATACTGACTGAACACATCACAAATACAAATGGCTATAAAAAGGATTTTGGTAAATCTTTACTGATGACAATGTCAAATATAAACTGGGATGAGAAAGTAATAAAAAGTTAGAAATGATAATAAATATTTATTGAATGATTTTCCTGTTAACATCAGTTGACACTGAGTACTATCTAACAATCGACTACTTGGGAGGAATATTTATAGCAAATTTTAGATTCATGGCTACCTCTTTCCATCACAGCATAAGCCCCAAGAGCTCCAAGGTGATGCTGTGCAACATGATATAGGGTTTGGGCTCTGAGGCTCTTGGGCTGTTGCAGTGAAATGGTACAGAGTCACCTTACCAGACCTTTAGAAAGATGAAGTAAGAAAGCATGGACATTGTGAACTGCACAGTAATTAAACAAATGTTGTTTATCATACTTGGCTTCCACTGGTGAAGGTTTAAGGAGTTATTTAGTGTTTTAAAGTTTTTAAAACATTTTCACATCTATCATATTATCTGAGCCCCATAACACCCCTGTAAAGAAGGCATGGTAGGGTTTCTTTTCTCCAATTTAAACAGTGAGTTTTAGAGATAAAGGGATTCTCCAAGGTCACAGAAGGCAGGTCTAGACCCATATTAGGAAGCACATCTTTTTTTTTTTAAGATTTTATTTATTAATTTGACAGAGAGAGACACAGTGAGAGAGGGAACACAAGCCGGGGGAATGGGAGATGGAGAAGCAGGCTTTCCGCTGAACAGGGAGCCCGATGCGGGGCTCGATCCCAGGACCCTGGGATCATGACCTGAGCCGAAGGCAGACGCTTAACGACTGAGCCACCCAGGCGCCCCAGGAAGCACATCTTTTATTGTCTATTCTATGACTGATGTTCTCTGAGCATGATTGTTCCAATTTTAATATAGATTTAAGTAAATCAATGTTTTTACTTAACAAATACTTTTTTTAAAAAAGATTTTATTTATTTATTTGTCAGAGCGAGAGAGCACAAACGGGGGAGTGGCAGGCAGAGGGAGAAGCAGGCTCTCTGCTGAGCAGGGAGCCCAACACGGGACTCAATCCCGGGACCCTGGGATCAGGACCTGAGCCGAAGGCAGACACTTAACTGACTGAGCCACCCAGGCGTCCCTTAACAAATACTTTATTAAACACCTAACTGTATAAATGTTAGAAAAAAATCATAAATTATACTCCAAAGGAAAGCATACAGGACTATCAGATTATGTGAGCCATGATAACGAAGTTGCTCTACAATAAAAGAGCTAGTGATTAACCTCCTATAACACCTGACACACCTGATTATAACATAATCAAGCTTAATTCATGTGAAAAAAAACAAAACAAAAAAAAGTACTCAGTTCCTGGCATTCAGTGACCTGGATTCTGGCACAAGCTGCGTGACTTTGGGTAAGAGACTTAACCTGAAAATGGGAAAAAGACGATACTACCTGATAGTATTCAAAAAATAATCCCTTTACTTCCTCCTTAAGAAAAGTTTTCTGAGGCTCAAAGGAAATGATAGATGCAAAAATCCTAAGAGGTCAACTCTCAGTTACCATGGAACCATGCAAAACCAGAAATGCCTATATTTAAATACCCTAGAGGGTCCTAGGTTATGCCTAAATTTGATCTCTGGTCAAAGGACCAGGAACCTTAAATGAAGAAATCTCATTTTTTTTTTTTAAGATTTTATTTATTTATTTGACAGAGAGAGAGAGAGCACAAGCAGGGGGAGCAGTAGAGGGAGAGGGAGAAGCAGGCTCCCGGCTGAGCAGAGAGCCTGATGTGGGGCTCAATCTCAGGACCCTGGGATCATGACTTGAGCCGAAGACAGACGCTTAACCGACTGAGCCACCCAGGCACCCCAAGAAATCTCATTTTTAAAAACTGAGATTTTAATATTTTTTTCAACAAGTCTAAAAATTTGAAAAAAAAATTTTACTACTTTGAATAACTTACCGATGAAATCTTGTTGCCTTTCAGATTGAGGACTCGCAAAGATTTTAACTTCTTCCCTAACCATACTGGGATATGTTCAATTTCATTTCCTGCAAGGTTTAGCTTTTGCAGATTATACATATTTTCTATGCCTTCAATTTTGCTGGAAAGCAAAGGATAAAATCAAATTTAGTAAATACAATGATAGAGTTCCTCCACTGTATGTTTAAGAATAAATAGCCTTGGTTTTATGTGGGGTTACTTTTCATAATTATAATTTGTTAACCCTTTTATAAACGAGAACCAAACAAAAGTGGCTAAAAAGAAATTGACCAGAACAGCTAAGCTGCCAACTCTTCGTTACTGGGTCCAGGAATCCTACCCATCTTACTATCAGACTTTAGGATCCCACAACACAGAAAAGGAGAGTCTATCTGTGGCGTGGCATTATCACTACCCACTGGGAGCAATACTAGTGGACAGCCTATGTTCCATACAGTCCTGCACAAGAGATATCCTTAATTATTACCCTAAGTCATCACCAAAAGATTAGCTATGACAGCAGGATATGGCTGCCATTTTGAACTGATGGATTCTCTATATTTATGGACACTATATTTATGAACATAAATATTTTAATCAGAATACTTAGATCAATAAAACATCATTCATATTGATGAATTTTCATTGATGAAATATTTTCCCAATTTAATTGTCAATTTAATTGATTACAATTTAATTGTCATTTTAATTCCATGGTAAATTTTCTATGGGCAAATATTTCCAAGCTTCTTTATTTTCATGTTTATTTTATTGAAATTATTTTTATCAGGATCAGTTATTTTTTATACAAACTTTATATTAAGGATTTGATTCCATTTTTTTCCCCTTTCTTTTTTTGCCATATTAGAGCTTCTGCCGCTGTTAGTGGTTTTGTTTTGTTGGCCACTGTATGTTCCAAGTCTAAAGTGGAGGGAAGTATACAGATATAAAGATTTTCAAGATTCGATATTTGCATCATTTTGTTTATAACAAGTTTTCTATGTGTGGTTTTTGCCACTGTCAGTTTTATTATGTTTATTTCTCACAGTAATATATATAATGAAGTGGAAGCATGACTGAGTGTATTACAGCAATGAACAAAGAACATCAGGATAAACACATAGGATCAAAATACATTGAAATATCGTTAAGATCAAAATGACAGGGTTAAAACACTCTGCTTTGTGTCAACTTTCTTAATGTAGTAAGGCAGTGGATCAAAGACTCTATCTGTGAAAACTTCCTGTCAAAAATGGAATTAAAATAAAATTTGGTATTCATGTATCTCCTGTGATAATGCTAGAAAGATATTATTCTGTACTTTAGTAATGCCAAAACAAGAAACCAGTTATCATATGTGAAGGGTTAGACTAGCAATGAATGAGGATCCAAGGACCTGCTGTTTCCAAGGACTCTCAATTCAGTGATGTGGGCAACATTAATCTACCTCTTTAGCAAAGACAACCCTGCAATGCTACCTAAAGAAGTATTTACTTACCAGATTTTGTTATATGATAAGTTGAGTTCACGTAATTTTGACAGCTTGTCCAATTTCTCAATCTTCCCTATTTGATTATAGCTGAGATTCAGTACTTCAAGTTTAACGCATTTTTCCAAATTTTCGATATACTAATTGGAAATAAATGAGTAAATACTTTATATGACAGATGCCTTGACATAAAGTACAACATGTATGTATGTGCATCAGGCGCTGTTGTGATCAGTCACCAGAGAATAAACCCTTCCTGCTCTCCTGGACAATCCCTTGGCACAGCTTCCTTCAACCAGAAATAGCAGCTCTCCTCACCCCTCAGTAGACAACACTTCCTATGTATCAAGGAAATCAAGACTATCCAACAAGAATTCCACCTCACCTGTTCCTCCACTTCAACTTTTCTATGCCCCTCCCTCCTCTCCTTCTTCGAAGTTCAGCTAGGTACTTACGCTCTTGCATAACTTCATGTACCCCTCTCGCCACGGTCTTGCATCTTTAATCTCTTTCACTCCTGAATCTTCCCCATTATTCAATAGATACCCATTATGTACTTACTACATACGAGATGCACCGCCAGGCAACGGACACCAGTGAACTAGACAACTCCCCTGCTACAGGAGCCTTTGTTCGACAGGCTCAACCTCTTTCATACAAAACAAATCACCTCCTGCTAAACTTGTTTTCCTATCAAGCTATCATTTTAGCTCCTTTGTTGGTGACCACATTCTCACAGGAGTTGTGTACATTTGCTCATTCTGCCTTCCATTTATTCTATTGGTAAGGCAAAATATCTTCTGCTTTTACTATGTATTCAAATAGTTCTCTCCAAGATTGCCATTCATCCATCCATTCCACAAATATTTATCAAACATGGATTATGTGCCAGGGGCTGTCCTAGATAATAGAAATACATTGGTGAATAAGGAAACCAAGGTTCTTGCTTTCATTCACAGAGAAAGCCAATAAATAACATTTTCAGACACTGAAGTGTACTAACAAGAAAATAAAGATAACGTGATGTGACAGCCTACAAGGCAATGACGGGGCAGATTTGTCTGTGTTCACTGCGTAAGCATAAATGCCTGGCACAGAGTGGGCACTGAATAAACATTTGTTGGCAGAAAGAATGAGAGTCACGGAGAAGGTAGCTAATGGCAACTGGGTGGTAAGGGAAGGCCTCACAGAGGTAGTACACTGAACTGAGACCTTAATAACAATTCTCGGGGCAGAGAATAACAGGCAGAGTAGAAAAATACAAAGGCCCAGTTGGTTTGAAAAATAAAAGGGCTTTTTAACTGCCAAATCCAAATGACTTCTAAGTTTTCGTCCTAGTTTATGATTCTGTGACATTTTATATCATCCATTCTTGCTTGAAGTTCTCCCTCCTTTGGCCTCCATTCATCATACACTTAGATCTTCTGTTCTAATAGCCCCTTCAGACTTCTTCATTGGATATGCCTCTCCTGTGTGTGCTTTCTCTCTCTCTCTCTGATTCCCCTTCACTATTTCTCCTCTTAATCCCAGGCATTCTAGGAAGCTCTAAGTTCCCAGAGATCAGAAACTAAACTTATTTACCTGTGTACCTTTTCCCACAGCCTAACATAATGCCTGGCATATAATTACCATACAGTAAATATTTAGTACTTTGATTTCATTTTTGCAATTTGTAAACTCCAGAATGTCTCCTTTTTCCTTTTTAATTACACAAGTAAGACATAAATATATTCTAAAAAAAATTTCAAATGAAACATAAGAAGCTCTCTTCATCAAGTCCCCAGGCCTCTGTAAAAAAAATCCCACTGATCAAAGGTAACCATTGTTAAGAGGCTGACGTATAAACATCTGTATCTTTCTATTCATTTACATCCATATATACACAAATAGAAAAACAGAATTTTTAGACCTTACTATACAAAATGTTTTAGAATTTTTTTTTTCATTAAATGCACTGTGGACATTGTCCCACATTAATACATAGAGCTCTAACTTATTTTTTTAAGAAACTTGACAGTATTTCATGGTCTACAGGACCATAATTTATTTAACTGATTCCCTATTGATAGAAATTTGGTTATTTCCAATTTTTCTATTTTAAATAATGCTTAATAAACATGACTATATAGATACTTCTGGATACATGTGCGTGTAATATCAGTAGAACAGACATCAAGGAGTAGAACTGCTGGGTTGGTAAGTATAAATTCAGTAAGTATAAACTCAATTGCTGGGTCAAATAAGTACACTTGAAATTTGGATAAATGCTATCAAACTGTCTTTCTAAAATGCAGGAGCAATGTATATGTCCCACTAAAAAATATGATAATATCCACTTCCCACACCTTTCTGAACACTGAAATAATCCTTTTAATTCTTGTCCATTAGACATACAAGAATGAAAATGGTATCAAACTACTGTTTTCATATTTTTTTAATAAAGTTGAACATATTTTCATGTTATGATTAGCCATTTATAATACTTTTGTGAATGCCTTGTTCATATCCTTTGCACATCTTCCACTGAGTTATCTCTCTTACTGAATTGTGGAAGCTCTTTATAGCATATGGGTATTGTTATATATGTTGAAAACACTCCCTGACAGTTTAACTTTTTAAAAGATATCTTTCATTAAACACTTTAATCTTTATGTACACTAAGTCTGTCAATATTTTTCTTTGTGGCATTAGGGTTAGTGCTTGCCAAAAGGGCTTTCCCAACTCTAAGATTCTAAAATATACTCTCCTATATTCTTTCCTAATACTTCTATAGCATTTTTGTGGGTTTTGTTCTGGTTTCATTAAATCTTCAACCTTCTGGACTTAATTTTTGTGACTAATGTATTAGGCTTTTAAGTTTATATTTTTTCCAATTAAAAAGTTTAAGTTGTCTCTTACAATGTGTTCATGTTGTATAGTTTACGAATAAAGTAATAAACACTCCAGAGCAGGGATCAGCAAACTTTTTCTCGAAAAAGTCACATAGTAAATATTTTTGGCTTTATGGGCCCTATAGTCTCTGTGACAACTATTTACCCCTGCTACTATACTGCAAAAACAGCCACAGACAATATGTATACAGATGAGTATGGCTGTGTTCCAATAAAATTTTATTTACAAAAATAGGCACCAGGCCCGATTTGGCATACAAGCTATAGTTTGCCAACCCCATCTCTAGAAAGAATCCAATAATGTATAAAATAATAGGATCTTATGAATGTGAAGATGTCATACTTCTGATACAGAACTTTCACTGGAAACAATACAAGGTCTGCTATAAATTAGGTGACATTAGGATGAGATGTTACTGTAAATCTAATATAATCTTTTCATTTTCAGTTTTTTTTTTTTTTTTAAAGATTTTTATTTATTTATTTGACAGAGAGAGATAGCGAGAGCAGGAACACAAGCAGGGGGAGTGGGAGAGGGAGAAGCAGGCTTCCTGCCGAGCAGGGAGCCCGATGTGGGACTCGATCCCAGTACCCTGGGATCATGACCTGAGCCGAAGGCAGACGCTTAACGACTGAGCCACCCAGGCGCCCTAATTTTCAGTTTTAAAACATAGAAAAATTAAAAAACAATGCTGGTAACCTACCCTAAATTTCTTGCCACCATCTTTAGCAAGTGAAAGGTTCAGAGACTTTACCAAGGCCAAATTGTCCTGTTTAGTAAGTTTTTTAACAAGGGCCTCTGTAATATATCGGATTCCTGCATGTGAATCAGCTTCTGAAATTACAAAAACAGATCATCATCAGTAGAAGAGGACATCTCTGAAAAGCAAATTATTTTGATGTTATATAACAAAAAAAAAATTTTTTTAAGCCATGCAAATATAAAAACAGCTGGTTAGTTCCAATTGCAATGTTTTGATAATATTTTACTTTATATAGCATTATATTATAATAATTGCATACATATATAGTAATGTCAGTAAGTTATACTTTATAAATATTAGCTCTGTGCCAAGCTTGTGCTATATGCTTTACACTTACAATTTAATTTGTACAACATTTAAAACAGAAACTACTATTCCCGTTTATTTAAAAAAATTATAGGGGCACCTGGGTGGCTCAGTCGGTTAAGCATCTGCCTTCGGCTCGGGTCATGATCCCAGGGCCCTGGGATTGAGCCCTGCATCTGGCTCCCTGCTCGGCGGGAAGCCTGCTTCTTCCTCTCCCACTCCCCCTGCTTATGTTCCCTCTCTCACTGTCTCTCTGTCAAATAAATACATAAAATCTTTAAAAAAAAAAATGATAATAGTTTGCTCAAGATCTCGTGGCTAATGATGTGGAAATCCAGGACTTGAGCCCAGGCAAAAGAATCCAAAACTTATACTTTTAATCACATGCAGCATTGAAGTTTTAGCAATGTTTTTGATATTACTTTTTTTTCCTTAGAGGAGGAGAGAGAGAGAGAGAGGGAAGGGGAAAGAGGGGTGCAGAAAGAAAGGGAGAGAGAGAATCTTAAGCAGGCTCCACACCCAGAGCAGAGCCCAAAGCAGGGCTAGATCTCATAGACCTGAGATCATGACCTGAGCCAAAAATCAAGAGTGGGAGGCTTAACGGACTAAGCCACCCAGGCGCCCCCTAGTTTTTGGGGGTTTTTTTGTGGTTTTTTTTATGGTTATCCATTTATTACAGTGCTAAATTACCTAGTTTTTTGTTTTGTTTTGTTTTAAATAAGCTGTCACTAATCTGGTTGTTCGGTTTGTTTGTTTTTTTTAATTCCAATCTAAACTTCAGAAACACTGGAATTCTTAAAAATCCTTTTTTTCTTTTTATGGTGAGAAACTCAAATTTGTTGCTCTTTTAAACAGAGAATAACACAACATATTTTATAAAGTTCTAACTTGATGGACAGCACACCCTGTCCTAAGGTTAGGAAAGGTAAAGCCATCTTACATTTTACAATCACAGCTGTAAAAAGAAAATTCTTTCTTTAGGAGTCAGAAAAAATTAATCCTGGGTTCAGATCCAGGCTGTACGACAAAGTGTCCCTATGATTATTTACAGTAAGTTAATATTACATTTATTTTGGTTCAAAATAAAATTATTTTTTCCTTTAATTTGGGCTATTCTAGGAAAGAAAATGACTAATACTCTAAAATATTAATCAAATTAGAGTCAACAGTGTACAACTGACAGCAAGAGCATAGTCTAAACTCAATAGCTGATAAGGTTTAGTAATCAAAACTGAGCAGATAGATAGCTGTGATTTCATGACTTAGCAAAGAAATCACATAGTTTTCATTCACATTCAGTTTCATTAAATCGTCTCTTGGAAAAAAAGAATGTATTTCTGAAAACAGATTTCCACATGAACAGAGTGCTTTTAAGAAAAAAAATAAAAACAAAACCTTGGAGGAACATATACATGTCCCTTAGGGGGACACGATAAGCAGTTTGCCAATAAGCAGACGGGACTAGCCCAAGGGTAGATTACATTTTTGTACTGAATTAAGGCACTCCACTCTGAAGTGAACAGATAGGCTTTTCCTCTAACCAAGGACGATGGTAAATTTGGCGTATGAGCTTTAAGGTACTCTTGCACCATAGGAAATAAAGCTTCCTCTTTCTGGAAACTCCCTTCTCCAAACCCTTTCAGGCGGCTTCACCCTCACCCAGAAGCTTTCATCCTCCACTGTCCTTATATACTTTCTGTTGGTATAAACAATAGGTCATGTTAGTACAAAGATATATATTTCTCTTGGACAAAAAGTGTAAGTTTGGTAATTTTCCATCTCTAGAGTATGTGTTCAAATTCTTAGATTAAAAAGCATTACCTTTATGGTTTTGGTAGTCCAAAAGCACCGTGTTTTCATCTGTAATCTCAACTTGCTCATTCCATTGTCCTCCAAAATGAAGAGTCTCAGATCCACTTAGAGGTGAAAGTGACCTAGATCTCATACTGGACACAAGGGATGGTGGACTAGGAGAGTGAGGTGATGGTGGCATCTTTGCATTGGAAAATTTTTGTTGAGAACTTTTCTTCATGGCAAGACTAAAGCCGAGTGTCCACCAAAACCTGTGAGAGTTTTCAGCATATTTAACAAGGTTAATTTTTTAGAGCTCTCAAAACTATTAATCTACTTTTAGAATTTTTTTAAGTTCTGCACCCAAAGTGGGGCTTGAACTCAGTTCTACCAACTGAGCCAGCTAAGCGCCCTTATTTCTAGAGTTCTGAAGATGACTCAGAGGCTATAGATGCTAGGACCCATACTATTCCAAGCCGATGGGAGCAGACACTGCTTCAAACACTGCTGATCAACTTGCCAGAGGGAAAAGAGACCTCCAGAGGCTCTTGTATTGACACATGCTCCAACCAGAAGTCTTACCTGTCATTTCTCTTCTCTATTGGACCAAAATAGTCACAATACCCCTCATACCCACAAAGGGTCCTAGCATATAGGAAGCTGGAAATGTCTGGCAACCAGCAGTATTTAATACTGACAACTACTCTCTCCTTCCTGATAAAGTTTCTTCTTTCACTTCTGGGACACCACATTCTCCTGGTATCCTCCTGCCTTTGTGGCCACTCCTTGGCTTCCTTTGTTGGCTCACAGTCCTCTATTCAATCTTCAAATGTCAGAGCTCCTCAAGTCTCTTCTATTCTCTCTCCAGTCTTACTTTAGACAATCTAATGCACACCCATGGCTCCCAATGTCACCTGTATATTGATGTTTATATCTTCAATCCAACCTCTCTCTGAGTTCCAGACTCCTGTTTCCAACTGCCTACTTGATATTTCATTGCCACCCTAAACTGAACATGTCCAAACTGAATTTATCACTTCCCCCATTCCTCCCATATAGAGTAACGCACGAATTATAAGTGTACAGCTCCATGAATTTTTATACGGTGAATACAACCAATATCCAGATCAAGAAATGGAATATTACCAGACCCCCCCCGAGAAGCCACCTTATACCCCCTTTCCACATACCCACATACATGGGTAATCACTACCCTGATTTCCAATACCAGAGATTTTTTTAACTATTTAAGATTTTTATTTTTAAGTATTTCTACATCCAACATGGGGCTCGAACTCACAACCCTGAGATCAAGAGTCGCATGCTCTTCCAACTGAGCCAGGCAGGCACTCAATAAACTATTTTTGATCTCTATGTAAATGAAATCATAGAATAGTTTTTATATCTGCCTTCTTCGTTAAACATTATGCTTCTGGTATGCATTCAGATTTGTCTAATGCTATTTGAAAAACATCTGATCGCTTCAAACTCGCATGCCTACTATTGCTTGTCCACAAAATCAATTTTGTTGAAGTTCAGGTCTTCCAGAAAGAATGAAAGCACTTATTGATGAAAGGGATCTTAGTCAAATCCCTTTACTTTTCAGAAAAGAAAATTAAAGCCCAGAATGGTAAATGACTAGGTCAGACACAATGCTAGCTATAGTAACGATGAGAATCAGTTCTCCTCTCAAACTAATTTGTAAGTCAAATCACATAACTATTCTAGTAGAATGTAAGTTCCATGAAAGTAGGGATATTGTTCACTGATTTATTCCAGGCCTAGGGCAGAACTTAGCAGAAAGCAGATGATTAATTTTATCTCATGAATTACTCATGAAGAACTGATAAAATGCATTTATTTAGTACCACAACAAAAGGATATCTTCTTGTGCAATATTAGTCCTCTACACCAAGAGTCCTAATGTGCAAGGTTAGGTTTATACAAAAAAAATTTTCATAATATACAATTACTTTTATAAGTACAACCATTGCAAAAATCGTAAGTTTGACAAACTTTTAGATAGAAAAAAATCTTATAAAATGGATAGGTCTTCAGCAAGGCAATGATCCTATTTTTGCTCAATATCCATAATCTCCCCTATTCTCCCTTCTTAAAATGTGAAGACAAAACACAAATTAATTTTTAGAAAAGTTGGGGCACCTGGATGGCTCAGTTAGTTGAGTGTCTACCTTCGGCTCAGGTCATGATCCCATGGTCCTGGGATTGCATCCCGCATTGGGCTCCCTGCTCAGCGGGTGAGTCTGCTTCTCCCCTTCCCTCTGCCTCTTACCCTGGGTTGTGCTCTCCCTCTTGTTCACTCTCTCTCAAGTAAATAAAATCTTTAATTTTTAGAAAAGTTTTCAATGCAAAGATTTTGGGCAGCTCCAATGTTAATGCTATACAAAGTGGTACTAGAACAAGATATTATAATGGTTTGATGTGTGAACACCTTCACAAGTATATAGGTATTATTATACAGGCCGGGATTATGAAGAAACTTATTTGTTAAATGGTTGGAACATATTTAATACATGGAAAAGAGAGGCGCCATTAATATAGTCAATCAATTAACCAACAAATAAGAGATGTAGTATCTTTCCATGATGATATAGTCATTCTAGGAATGCTGACCTTACCCAAAACATGTCTGGAATTCCTCTTTGGGTCCTGCTTTCAGAATTATTTATACATCTCACCAGAAAATCAGACCCATCACTTCAGCTAGTATTTTCCCAGGTTGAACATTAACTTTACCATCTGTCAAATATTGTGATAAGCTCTTACCTGTATCATTACATTAGAAGGATCAAATATAACAATTCCATGAAATAGGTGTTATCATCTCCCCCTTTAAAGATTAAAAGGTCAAGTAATTTGTTTAAAGTCCCATAACTAATTGGTTAATCCAAGGCTTGAATCCTGATCTGATTTCAAAGCCCGTGTCTTCATTACTGTGTCATATTGCTGACTGAGTTTTCTGGAGTCCAGATCATGTTTGATTTGCTCTCTAGAGCCTAGCATGGTGCCTCACACAAAGAGACCAGAATAAATGACACTAAATGACCTTGATCAACAGATAGCATATACTATAAGACAATTCCTGAAGGAAAATGAGAAAATTTAATATAATAGCACCATTGAACTCATGATCTATCTTCTTAAGGTGACTAGTTTGAAGAGAACAAAGACCTGCTACATTTGTTTTTAAAAAGTGATTATTGAGATACCACCTTACACCAGTTCGAATGGCAAAAATTGACAAGGCAAGAAACAACAAATGTTGGAGAGGTTGTGGAGAAAGGGGAACCCTCTTACACTGTTGGTGGGAATGCAAGTTGGTACAGCCACTTTGGAAAACAGTGTGGAGGTTCCTCAAAAAACTAAAAATAGAGCTACTTTATGACCCAGCAATTGCACTCCTGGGTATTTACCCCAAAGACACAGATGTAGTGAAAAGAAGGGCCACATGCATGCCAATGTTCATAGCAGCAATGTCCACAATAGCCAAATTGTGGAAAGAGCAGAGATGCCCTTCAACAGACAAATGGATAAAGAAGATGTGGTCCATATATACAATGGAATATTACTCAGCCAGCAGAAAGGATGAATACCCAACTTTTGCATCAATATGGATGGGACTGGAGGAGATTATGCTAAGTGAAATAAGTCAAGCAGAGAAAGTCAATTATCATATGGTTGGTTTCACTTATTTATGGAACATAAGGAATAGCATGGAGGACATTAGGAGAAGGAAGGGAAAAATGAAGGGGGGGAAATCGGAGGGAGAGACAAACCATGAGAGACTGTGGACTCTGAGAAACAAACTGAGGGTGTTAGAGGGGAGGGGGGTGGGGGCATGGGTTAGCCTGGTGATGGGTATTAAGGAGGGCACACACTGCATGGAGCACTGGGTGTTATACGCAAACAATGAATCGTGGATCACTACATCAAAAACTAATGATGTATTGTATGGTGGCTAACATAATTAAATAAAATTTTTAAAAAAGTGGTTATTATCTCACAGTTCTACATTACAATATGGCCAACTGCCTTTTGCCAACAGTCCATTTCACTTTAAACTGCAAACTTCTGGGCGCCTGGGTGGCTCAGTTGTTAAGTGTCTGCTTTCGGCTCAGGTCATGATCCCAGGGTCCTGGGATCGAGTCCAGCATCAGACCCCCCACTCAGCGGGGAGTCTGCTTCTCTCTCTCCCTCTGCCTGTCGCTCTGCCTACTTGTGCTCTATCTCTGTCAAATAAATAAAATCTTTCAAAAAAAAAAAAATAAACTGCAAACTTCTATGTGTCTTTACTTTCTCTTTCATTTTTTCATATAGATCAGAAAAGCCTCCTCCAATTCACATAACTGCTCTTTATGCCAGTGACAATGCTTTTGGTCCTAATTTCTCAAGTGTGGCAAAAACTTCTATCGCTACTATCACACCACTCTGCCATGGAAACAAATCTCTTAGTAATACTGATTCTGTACTGACCTGTAAGGGTGTCTCTTTCTAAATAAGAATAATACACTCAAACTTGAGGATAGTTAAGAGGCATGTGCTTTAAAAATAAAATTATAAAAATAAGTAAATAAATAAATAAAATTAAATATATTTATTCCTGAATTATATGTAGTTTTCATAAAGGCAGGAGATTAAAAAAATAAAAAAGGGGAGTGACAGGGACCAGCTCTCAATTCTACATATCTTTCCCTACCCTGTAACAGGATAGAAAATTATATAATTAGAATAATAGGATGTTGCCATATGCTACAGAGATACGCTTTATATTTTTTTTTAGTTTCTTGGCTAAAAAAAAGCAGCACATCTTATATTTTTATGCAATGCAATTATTCTGTATCCCACATCTTAGTCTTCTCTCTAAATTCTTACAATACTAAACCATCATGAATTCTCCTCATAACATTCTAATGATTAAGACCTTTCAGTGCTTCACTAGACTATTATGAGGTCCTCTGTCACCTCTCTTGATCAGAAAAACTCTGCTTTACTCATTTATAGATTTAAAAAAACATTTTAGAATGGATTTCTGAAATCTAGATCAATTCCTTTCTTTCCTTTTTTTTTTTTTTAAAGATTTTATTTATTTGACAGAGAGAGACACAGCGAGAGCAGGAACACAAGCAGGGGGAGCGGGAGAGGGAGAAGCAGGCTTCCTACCTAGCAGGGAGCCCCACGCAGGGCTCGATCCCAGGACCATGACCTGAACTGAAGGCAGACCTCAACGACTGAGCCACCCAGGTGCCCCTAGATCAATTCCTTTCTTTTATGAATTGTAACATGAAAGATTAAGTGATAGTTCCAAAGGCACAATGCATTCCCAGATTCCCCCCTCCCCTGCCCCGGGCTGCCATAGCTCCTGTAAGGCTTGGTCACTGAAACAACAGATATATATTACAATCTCATAAAATAGCTAACTCAGTAATAGTGAACTGAGCTGTGTTTGAGAATGGCTAACATTATTTCAGAGACCAGCAACTAGATGTAGTAAATGGTCAACTACAATTTTAAGGGAGAAATGGGGATATTGTCTGACCCTAGATGTAGTTTGTAATCACATAGAGACCAAGCAATAAAAAAAGAAAGAAGACAGCTGAGGGGTAGGGCTAGAGCGTATGAAGAGGTAGAATAAAGAGAAAACAAAACAAGCAAAAAAGTCCAGAGCTGGAGACGTATTTTGAAGGCCCAGAAGGGGGTTTGCAGTGCAAGAGAAAGTTACTGGAATGATGGTATTATCAGAGTCATATGACTCTGATGGGTCAGAAAACACCATCCATCTTGTCACTCCCTTGCCCTGACACATAGCTTACTAGAGACCATACCTCCACCTCTATTCAGCCTTTCCTCACACTTCTAATTTTCCATCTTCTTTGATCTTCTCCAAACAAGACAGACCTCCATTATTCCCAAACCCTCCCTCTCTCTTCCCAGTCCACTCCAATATGCAAATATCCATCCCCATTTCTTGACCTCCATATCCCTCTCCATCCCGCAGCCTTTTCATCACATCTCAGTACTTTCCCTACAATTCCACTTCATCCCATACCCTCTGACACATTTAAATACCTTACGCTTTAACTTTCTCTAGTCCTTTCAAATATGCTGATTCCCACTCCTCACCAAAGGCAGTCCTCCCATCCTGTGCTTGTCAAGCTCTGCCTCCTATCCTTCATCCCATTCTCATTGCCAAGTTTCCTCACAAATTCTGTCCAAATTTCCTAACACTTTATTAGTCTCCATTTATCTGTAGTTCTTTCCAGTATCCTACCTCAACACTTCTATATCCGTCCTGATTCCCCAAACTACTCATCTCAGCAAATATCCTGACATCCTAATCCATTCCAATATTCTGACTTCAAATTATTCTCCTCCTCCAACAATATAGCCAAACCTCTACACATTCCTCTTCATCCCAATGTGATTGATTGCTTGACTACTAACCTTTCCTTTCTAACACCCTGACCCCCCGTGTCCGTCTTCATCCTATTAATATCCTGGGTTCTCCTCTCATATCTCTCTCCATTCTACTCAGGTATCCTAAAAGCCGATGCCGCCCATCTCTTCCCATTAATTTATTTATTCAGTAATTCAATTTTATTGAGTAACTTTTATGCACTAAGAACTGTGAGGCTTTAAAAATAGAACTGAGAAAGCGGTGTTTCTACACTCAAGATGCACAAAAGGATTACATCTCCCTGTTATACACGGTCTTTGCACCAAGTGGTCTCCTTTAATAACATCTTACAATTAGAATTAATCATTTGTACAACAACTTGATTATTGCTTGCTTCTAAGCTATAATACGGCAGAGATTCTATTGTTTGATGTACAAAAAATATTTGTTAAATGGATGAAAAGAGGAATGTACTAAGCACTCTAAAGACATTAGCAAATTTAAATTCTTACAGATGATGTATAAGGTCAGAATTATTAACCTCATTTACTAGTGGCAGTGTTTCACTGAGAATTAAGAGCTTGGGTTTTGGGACTACACAACCCCAGTTCAAATCCTGCTTCTCCACTTACTGTGTGACATTAGGCAAATTACTTAACCTCTCTGATCCTCAGTTTCATCACTTTTAAACTGAAGATGGCTACCTCATGCAAGTTATTTTAAATTCTGAATTAGTTAATACATGCAAAGGACTTAGAACTGAATTTGACACATAGTGTAGACTCAAAGGTAATCAGCAGTTATTTTTACAAACGAGAAAACATGCTCAGGAAGATTAAGGAAGATGCCCAAAGTCACAGAGTGGGTTAAGTAACACTTAAAAGGTGGCACAATCAAGACTTGAACCCAAGTTTCGACATGAAAATTCACCCATCCTTTAACCATTATACAACAAAATATTTGCTCTTCCATTTAACATTTCTTCCCCATATCCTAACTTTCATCATTGTCCATGTACTGTATGCCGTCCAATACCACGACATTCGTGAGGACACCCAAACCTTCTTTATCCCTTTCATTCCCCACAGACACCTGGCACACCCCGGTCCCTCCCTCCTCCTCTGGGTGGCGGGACCCCCATCCTTCTCGGCGCCGCACCCCCAAAGTCCACACCTCCCCACATTCCGGTTCTCTATCCCCAAGCGCCCCCGCCATCCCCACCCGTAACCTTTTCAGTACTCGTCCAAACCTCCCTCTTTGATCCTCCTCTCCACGCCCGTTTCGGGCCCTCCCCTCCTTCTCATCCAATCCCAATTCCCAGGAACACGCCCCCGCCCCCGATTCCATCCCCAGCCGGCCCACCCCACGCTCGGTCCAGGCCTTCGCGCCTTCGCCAGCGGCCCCCACGGCTCCGCCCGATGCCCGAGAACTGCCTCGATCAGGCCTGGCACTTACCGCCAGGGAGCCGAGCGGAGCAGGCCCGCGGGACGAGGCGGGCTGGAGACGCGCAGCTTCTTCCTTCTAGGCGTCCAGCGGCGCAGCGGCCATTTTGTTGTGTTGTGCCGGTTGCCTGGGGGCCGCGCGCGCGGCGTGGGCGGGGCCTGCTGAGGCCACGCCCCTCCCGGAGCCGTTGAGGAGGCAGGGCCGGGCTTCCCGCCGCCTTTGCCGCCTCTGCCTCAGGTACTCAGGGACGCAAGGCTTCCTAATGTGTGGAGTCTGTGGGGGGTGAAGTTTCCTGCTGCCACCGCCGACTAGCCCATCTCCCTTCCCTGAGGCGAAGCCGCAGCTGCCTCACGCCGAGGCTCCGACACGCTCTTGCGGGGGGCGGGCTGGGTCAGAGGCCGACCTGAGAAGACAGACTTGGTGCTGCCGCCAAGCTTCCGCCCTTCCGACGCTGGCAGCAGCTTCTCCTTGCGCGGCCTATTTTCGGAGACGAATTCTCCCCTTCAGGGACCAGTGAGGCCAGACGTCGATGAAGCGCTGGGCTTGGACTCAGCCGCCACCTGAGGTTAAGGGAGCGAGACCAGCCTGGGAATCCGGGCAGCGAATGTTCCCGTGGGCTGTGGAGAATATTCCTCTGCTTGGGGACAGAAGCAAAAGCAAGAAGCATCTGAGGAAACTTGAGTTAGGGCTTGCCTGAAAGTGCTGCATTTCACCGCATCCATCCAGCAATTATTTGAAGAAAATTTAGCAGATACTGTGCATTAAAAACAAAGACCGTTAGGGCACCTGGGTGGCTCTGTCGGTTGAGCTCAGACTCTTGATTTCTGCTGAGGTCATGATCTCAGGGTGGTGAGATCGAGCCCCAAGTGGGGCTCCATGCTCAGCGGGGCGTCTGTTTGGAATTCTCCCTCTTCTTTTCCTCTGCCTCCCACTCTTGCTCTCTAAACAAACATAACATCTTTAAGAAAAACCAAAAACCTCTTCAAGGACACCTTCCTCCACCCCAGCCTCCTATTTCCCAGCTTGTAGCTTGAACCGTGTCACCATCAGAGGCTTCACCATCTCCAGAAATCTCCAATGCAGCCACTACCTCTCTTTTACCATAATCTTCGAATCTTAACAACTCATTTGCTCAAAAGACCCCCATCTCAGCACAATGCTTAACTTCATTATGATATCCAGTCCCTCATTCTTAACCATTTGCTCTCAATCCCTTTCTAACCATCAGAGAGTTCATGGTCCCATCTTTGTAACAATGTTTTAGAAATTCCCTCTACCCGTGCCTCAGTTTCCTCATCCATGAAACGGGATAATCATACCTACTTCCTACAGTTTTCCTGATAATTATAAAAGTTAATGCCTGTGAAAGAACTTAGAGATGTGCCTGCCCCATAGTAAATTCTCAATATGTTTTAGTTATTTTAATATTAGGCAAAGGTTTTCCAGAAGTGATATTTCATCTTAGGCCTGAAAGAGGAAAAGAATTTAGTCAAGGTGTAGGACAGTGGGGGAAGAATTTGCTTGGCAAAGGGAACAACTTGTGCAAACCCCAGGAAAGGGGGAAGAAAGAGCATGACAATCAGCTGGTTGTTAAGTAGATCATTATAGTTGGTGCAAAAATTTGGAGTGAAGAAGCTAAAAAGAAGAAGGTGGAAGAGAGGCCATATTATAAGCCACACTGGGCACTTCTAGTTTTTCCTCAGAAGTGGGTTCACCTCAATAGGAAGTTCGGGTGACTTCCAACAGGGGGCACTATTCACATTCACATTTACATGAATGATGTTCCCTACCTGTCTCCCACTATTTATGCAACACAGAAGGAAGCCCTTGGAGTTGTAGAACAAGCCTAAATTCCTGAAAAGCTCCAGATTTTAAATTTAAAAGGAAGATGTATCCATTTTTTATTGACGTTAGATGATATTTGTTAGTTTGGAATGTGTACGTTGCTGAAGTTCAGTTCTATCGTTTTTTGTTTGTTTTGACATTCATTTCTTTTTCTCTTTTCCACCAGAGAATTGGATTTATTGTGTAACCTCAGTGGTATGCCTCGCCGTCTATAATGATATTCAGGTGGGTTCCATTATCAAATCATGGTGTGCTGGTGTAGTTCATTATCAATGCTATCAAACATATACACAAAATATACAAAAATAATTGATTCCAGCAAAAATATACACAAAATCCAGAGGATAGTGCAAAACACTTTTCCTGTGGGTAGTCCATATCCAGTTAACCTTGATGGGTACTCTCCAGTCCCTTATTGCCAAATTTTCCTCCTTCATCCAGATACAGTACCCTCTACTAGTGTCTAGCATGAGGGTGTTAGACCTCAGGCCTTAGAGATGTCAGAGGGGAAATCTTTCTCTAGGTAATTAGAATATTAACTGCGTCTCTTTGCATGCTAAAAGAACCTCCCTCCCCAAAGCAAGAGTGAGAATAGGAAAGGAATGAGGGTACCTCGTTCATTCCACACTAATTTGTATTTAACTCAAAATATGAAGAAGTTGTTTCCTTCTGTTGCATTTACAATACAAATATTAGCCATGGTAGAGTCGCTTGGCTGTCCCTTGGTTCTTTCCTAATGATAGCAAAGTTATTTTGTTTGTTTGAACTTGCCTCATTTTGAAACCCAGTTTAATGATTTTGCAAATTTGCTTTAGAGGAGAATCAGACTAGCTGGTCAGGCAGGGATGAAGCTTCTGCTACTGCCATTTCTTTCTGTGACTTTAAAAGTTAACTAAATTACAGATGTATTTTAAAATAAATGCTATTATGTGCCAGGTTTGTGGGGGTGCAGTGGTGAATGAGATAGACACAGTTTTTACCCTGAAAGAGATTGCAATGTAGTGGGAAATACAGAAAAGTAAGACACTCTGATAATGAAATAGAATTAGAGACTTGGTGGTGTTCCATGTGAATCCATGTATGGGTTGGGTCCAGATGGGAAGGACCTACAATATCCAGTGATTTATAACAACCCTATCCAGGTTAACCTTGGGCTGTTTCCAGTGCCAATGTTTGAAATGACACCAAGACTTGAAGAATTTGAGGCCTGCCCTGTGAGTTCAGATCTAAAGGCCACAACAGGCCTTTTGTGCTCAGGTCCAAACCAGACCCTACTCAGGCAAACCTTGAACCCCTCTGTCTCTGAACCATACCACCTGAATCGAAACTGTTATTTGTCTTTCACCTCTTTAGGGTTGGAGTGGCTCTCCCATGTGACCAGAGAATATGTAAGACCAGTATAGTCTCCAAATGCTATTGGCTTGTATCTAGCTTTGAAATATTTTAAGCTCTAGATTCCTGTAAGTTCCTTCCTAATTTTAAAGCTTTTGTAAGTTAATATTTTGAATTTCTACAAAAGGGAAACCCTTTCTTTCAGAAGCATTCCAGCTAATAAATACAGATGAAATGCCCAAGTTAGGAAATTGCCATTTTGCAACCCGTAACATATTTGATTCAGACACAGATCATCAAGAGATGTTGAAACCATTACATGAAATATAGTTGGGGAATAAGATATTCACTTGGTCTCAAAATATCACCCTACAGATATCATCAAAAGGGAATAAATTCAGGATAACATCAGAATGGGAAGTGAACTAGAGACAAATTTCTAGAAGAAGGAAAATACCATATTTATATTGACCAGTGAATCAGAGATGAGGAAGATTGACAGTCCATATAAAACTTTACCAGATTCTTGGAGCACCTGGGTGGCTCAGTCATTAAGCGTCTGCCTTCGACCTGGTGATCCGAGTCCTGGGATCAGGCCCTTACCGGCTCCCTGTCCATGGGAAGACTGCTTCTCCCTCCCCCACTCCCCCTGCTTGTTTTCCCTCTCTTGCTCTGTCTCTCTCTGTCAAATAAATAAATAAAATCTTAAAAAAAAGAAAAAAAAACTTTACTAGATTCTTTTTAACAGATTTATGGAATGTAAGAACTAGAGAGAATTTCAGGGTTTAGTCATATCATCTAGCTTACCTCCTTCAATTTACAGTTAACATTATCATCATCTTTCAGTCTTAAAAGATAAAGTTATTTTCTTACATAGAAATGGCCAGGTTCTAGTGTTAAGTCATTGGCTCGGGGCTGCCTGGGAAGGGCACAGCCTCAGCTTGAAAGCTAATGTGGGTCTTGAAAGCATTAACAACTGGAAGCTATTAACTAATATGCTCTTTGCAGCTGGATGGCAAGTTCTTTCTATAAGTGAAATCCAAGCAGCCCACTCTGTTGCCAAAGTGCAAAAGGTATGTGCTGAGGGTGTTGGTGTCTGATGATAAGGGTGCTTTTGTATTGAGGAAGGAGTCTCCTGAACCAGAAGGTCCTGGCCTCTCGTCATCATTCTTTCTTTTATTTAAATTTTATTTATTTATTTGAGAGAGAGAGAATGAGAGAGAGAGAGAGCACGAGAGGGGGAGGGTCAGAGGGAGAAACAGACTCCCCGCTCAGCAGGGAGCCCGATGCGGACTCGATACTGGGACTCCAGGATCATGACCTGAGCCGAAGGCAGTCACTTAACCAACTGAGCCACCCAGGCACCCTCTTTTTTTTTTTCCTTTTATGTCCTGTCCAGATATAATTAACTCTTTGTTATTATTAATGCTACTCACCACTATAACCAATCAAAACCATACTACTGAGTTCTCGTCTTCTCAATGCCCATGGAGATGTAAGCATTTTTAGCCAGCCTGTTATTGGGGTTTCCTGGAGGCTCAAGCATAGCCTATTGAGGCTGAACCCAAGGAAAGTCAGAATGGCAATGTCTATTGTCAGAATTATCTTCCCATCTCCATGTAGCCTGATGCAGGAACTTGAACTCCTCTTAACTACCTCTTGTAATAATTTCTGAGGACCTCCCTAGTAATTATGCCTTAGGTGACCTTCATTTGGATAATGCTTAGGTTCCAGCTGGTACTCTAAAAAGGTAAAAGAAAAGAGATCAAACTGATCCTAGGAAATAGTCACATAGAAGAGAATCTACTTCTAGAACAGTGGTTTAGTCTTGGCTGTATATTTAATTATGAGAGGGGCTTAAAAATACTCATGCCTGCCCACCCCACCCCATTCAGACCTTGATTTAATCAGTCCAAAGCATGGCCTAGGACTCAAGATTTTTAAAAGCTCCCCAGATGACTTTAATGTGCAGACAAGACTCAGAACCACTACCCTAGTTGGTGGTGGAAACTAAAGAAAGAAGCATCATTTGACAAAATCAGCATGTGAGTTCTTCAATTTGTTCAGTTCCTTTGTTCAGTAAATACAGCAAATTTGACTCAGCCCTGCCTACCAGACATGACTACATTTCATTACTGGAATCCAGACAAGTAGAATATAAAAAGAGATTGGTGGAATTGTATAGAAAGTTTAAGTATTCAGTAAGAATAGGGTCTTCAAGGCACACACAGAAAGAGGCATTATTCTCTTCAGAGTAGATCAAGGAAGATACCTTATAAAAAAGCGTTTGTAGGCTGAGACCTGAAGACAACCAATGGGAATTACTCACATGAGGAAGGTGGGAAGAGCATCTAAGGCAAAGGGAATAGGTAGCCTGTCAAAGACCAAAGATATTTGAGAGAGCAACTTCAGGAAACCAGAAATTCATCAGCGGGGCTAGAGCATAGTTGGAACAATAAAAACCGTAAATTAGGTGCCACAGCCGAAGGGGCTAGATGGTGTTAAATCTGTAGATCAATTTGGGGGCATATTGCAATATTAATGATATTAAGTCTTCTGAGTCATAAACATGGGATGTCTTTCTATTTAAGTTTTCTTTAATTCTTTCCACATGTTTTGTAGTTTTCAAAATGCAACTTTTATACTTCAAGTTTTTTCTGAAGTACTTTATTTTCTTTGATGCTATTATAAATGGAAGTGTTTTCTTAATTTCATTTCAGTTTAATCATTGCTGCTGTATAGAAATACAATTGACTTTTGTATATAGATCCAGTATCCTGCAACCTGGCTGAACTTATTTAATTTTTTTTTAGTGGATTACTTTGGATTTTCCATATACCAGATCATGTCATTCGCAAATGGAGATAATGTCACTTCTTCCTTTCCTTCCTTTTATTTATTTTTCTCACCTAACTGTCCTGGTTAGAACTTCCAGGATAATGTTGAATGGAAGTGGGAAAAGTAGGCATCCTTGTTTTTTTTTCTGATCTTGGAGGAAAGCATTCAATCTTTTACCATTTAAGTATGATGTTAACTGTGGATTTTTCTTAGATGCTGTTATCAGGTTGGAGAAGTTCTCTTCTACTTCTAGCATGTTGAGTATTTGTTGTTTTGTTTTGTTTTAAATCATAAAAGAGTCTTGAATTTTGTAAAATGCTTTTTCTGCAACTATTGAGATGACCATGTGGGTTTTGTTCTTCATTCTGTTGTTATGGTGTTTTACCTTAATTAATTTTGGGATGTTAAACCAACCTTACATTCCTGGGATAAATCCCACTTCCTCGTGGTGTATAATCTTTTTATATGCTGGATTTGTTTTGCTAGTATATTGTTGAGGATTTTTGCATGTATATTCGTAAGTGATAATCGGTTTCTAATTTTCTTATGCTGTCTTTGGTTTGGGTATCAGGGTAATACTGGTCTGATAGAATGAATTGGGAAGTGTTCCCTCCTCTTCTATTTTTTGAGAAGAATTGGCATTAATTCTTCTTTATAAGTTTGATTCCAGTGAAGCCTTTGGACTTGGGCTTCTTTTTGTGGGTAATTTTTAAATTGCTAATTGAATTTCTTTACTTACTAGAGGTCTTTTCTGATTGTCTATCTCTTCTTTGGTCAATTTTAGTAGTTTATGTATTTCTAGGAACTTTTCTATTTCATCTGTTTTTTTAATTTCATCTGTTGGCATACAGTTGTTCATAGCATTCCCTTATAGTCCTTTCCATTTGTGGAATATTGGAAATAATGTCTTGTCTTTCATTCATTATTTTAGTAATTTGAGTCTTTTTTCTTAGAGAGCTTAGCTAAAGATTTGCTAATTTTGTTGATCTTTTTAAAGAAACAACTTTTGGTTAAGTTGATTTTCTCTATTGTTTTTCTATTCTCTAATTCCCACTCTAATCCTTATTATTTCCTTTCTTCTACTTGCTTTGCATTTAGTTTCCTCTTCTCTTCCTACTGTCTTAAGGTGGAGGTTAGGTTGTGCTTTGAGATCTTTTTTTTTTTAAGATTTATTTGAGAGAGAGAGAGAGAGACAGCGCCTACACAAGCAGGGGGAGAGGCAGAAGGAGAAGCAGGTTCCCTGCTGAGCAGGGAGCCTGACACGGGATTGGATCCCAGAACCCTGGGATCATGACCTGAGCCCAAGGTAGATGCTTAACCGACTGAGCCACCCAGGCACCCCAAGATCTTTCTTCTTTTTTAATGTAGGTGTTTATAGCTACAGAATTTCCTCTAAGCACTGCTTTCATTGCATCCCATATATTTTGGTATGTTGTGTCTTCATTTTCATTGATCTCAAAGTATTTTCCAATTTCCTTTGTGATTTTTTTTTTCTTTGACCCATTGGTTATGTATTAAGTTTAAGATGCCAATTAGATATCCAAGTGGAGATATGAGTAAGGCAGTTAGATATACAACTCTAGGGCTTAGAAAAGTGGTCCACCTGATGGGTGGACCATGGGACTGAGTACAAAACAAGTAACACAGATTGTTCTTTTGTGGTCTAAATATTGAAGCCCATGTGAAAAGAAGACATATGTTAAATATGCTCTTGAAATAAAGTGTTGTTTTTTTGTTTTTTGTTTTTGTTTTTTGTTTGGATGGCTTCAGTTACTGAGACAGTTGGCCAAAAATAAAAACAGAGCTAAAATCATTCTCATCTCTGATGAGAGTGTTTCTAACACTGTTGGTCTGAAAATGTTCTGGACTGGATCTATGCAGCTGCAACCTTAAGGTCCTTTTACATTAAATCATTCTTTTCAGTACGTTGTTGCTTCTTTGTTTTCCTATCATTGCTCCTGCTTGACATGGTTCAAAATTCAGTCAATGGTTTAAATATTAGCTTACAGGTGTCTGTTCAGAAGAATATGTTGCAATAGCACGTATGTCCCAACATTACTTCCATGAGAATGTTCATTAACTACTCACACAAGTCCATCAGTCCCAATAAAATTATAAAGTCAAACATTGCAGTTGTAAACCCCTGCCTAACACACTATCAAAATCTAAAACTTTTGTGGTATATCAGTTTTTAAAGTTGCTGTTGTGAATGAATGTTTGACATTTCAGGATTTCATGAATTTCTGGTTGCATTTTACCTTAGAGAACAATTTCACTAATGCTTTGCATAAAATGAACTACCTATCTATTCTTTTCATGGAACAAAGAACATTAGTAGGTCATAAAGAGTTGGTCAACATCCCCAGGGTCAGAGCAGCAAGGTCAAAATGTCCTTGTTTGTTTCCCATTGCATACAAAATGAAGTCCAGACTCATTAACATGGCATTCAGGGCCATATACAATCTGCCCTCAACCTACCTTTCAATATTATTTTCCTTGGTCCACTTGGTCATTCATTCATTCATTCATTCATTTGGCAACAATTTGTTGAGTGTCTTAAGTGTCCTTAGGCACTGTAATAAGTTCTAGGGTGTATCCCCATTGTATATGTTAGACCCACTACCTGTCCTCATGGAACTTACAACCTAGACAGAAGAACAGTCAAGTGAACAGGCAATTACAAAACCCAATCACCTAATCCCTAGCCATCCCAACTATACCTAGAGACTTGCAGTTCAGGATGGGACCATGCATGCAACTGAATGCAGATTTGAGAAAGCCTAAGCTAACAATAGCTTCATAGCTCCCTTGGCCATGTCCTGGTCATCGACATTGATGGATCATTTCTAGCCCTAGAATTCCTGGGAACATCTCAGCATTTGGGAAGCTGCCTTGGGATTTCAGACCTGCTCTAAAGTGGTCAGTACAGGCCTCATGGGCCCCAATTCAAACCAGACCCATTCCAGGGAAGCTTCAGAACCACTTCCATATCTGAGACATTCTACACGTGGTCCAGGATGATAGTCCTTTCCCATGCTCTGTAAATTTAGAATGTAGAGCCTGAGACAGGGAGGCAGTCTCATGCAAGTAGGTTTATTGCAAGACTTCTCTCGAAAGAAACCTGTAAGCCATGAGGGAAGCTGCACAGGGCAAGGCAGGATCTAAGCAAAGACGTGGTGTCAACTGAGGTCTAGCTTTAGCCTGATCCCGGGGCGGGGGGGGGGGGGGGCTGCTCTCTAGCGTGCATGGTACCACAAAGTTGTCCCACCTTGAAGCAAGGTAGCTAGGTAGTTGTGTCCCCAGAATCAGTCAGTTATTGACTATGGACCAATCCTAGAGAGAGGACGTAACTTCTCAAGCATTTCTGGGCAAGCTGTCCGCCATGGCTGAGGCAAATTACCTGGAGAAGGGGGAAACTTTAGCAGCCAACACTCACAGTATCTATAGGATGGGTGCACCAAGCCCGGGAAAGGGGATCTTGTCACGGCATCAACTGCATCTACTACACTCAGAAAATGTGCCAGAGCAGCTTCCAAGTGTTTGTCTGTGTCCAGGTTTGAAACACTCCCATTTGGGTGTCTTTTCTGCTTTACTCATCAAAATCTGCTTTATACTTCAAATTACAAAATTACCTACGAACGTTAAAAGGTTGTGATTTAGATTCTTAGACTTCCTTCTCAGTGATCCCACTATCTAATGTTAATAATTAACCTGAAGACTAATTTAACCAAATTCATCAAGCTGAGTTTACAAAAAGGAGGGCAGTTTCAAGAAAGGTTCTGTCAATAGTTTAATGCTACCCCAGCCATGAACATTTTTGGTCTATATTTTTTTTTTCTTGGGAAAAAGTTGGGTACAGGAGCAAACGTAAGTGAAAGATCCCATTTTCATTTGCAATGTATTTTGGTTATAATTTTATAGAAAAAAGAACTCAATCACTGCCACATGAAATTTTCTACTTCTGAAAACTGAATTGAATTTCTTTTATCTATTGTCCTATGCCGTTGCTCTGTTTTCTATATGAGTACTTTGTGAACGGTGTTTGACTTGTATTCTAAAACTTCATATTTTTCCCAAGCTGTTACCCTTGCCCCAGGGAAGAGTAACTTACTGATTGATATTTTGGTTAAAAATGGATTCTTTGAAAGACTGACACATAATCCCTATTTGCATTTCTTATAGAGGATTCTATTAAACATACCCAGGCTGCAACTGATCAAAACCACTACCATGTGTCTGCTTGAAATCTAATCCTTGGGATGCTTTCAGGAAGCTATCCTGGCTTTATCATAGATAATAAAATTTTGAGAAATAAAAAATATGTTGTTAGGTGTAAGAAACGTTGCTAATTTCAATTGATTCTAAGTGAAAAATGTTTTAAAAATATGTTTTATTAACAGATTGACTATATTTTATTGTTTCAACAGGTATGTTGTCTCAGCACCTATTGTATTCTATGTTTGGAACCTCTGAAAATGTAGTAATTGAAGTTCATGGATACACAGACTCATTTGCTGTGACCACTGCTATTAAAAGTTATCCTGATAATAGTTCTACATATTCTTTTGGCCAAGGTAATTTATCTCCAAAAAATAAACTCCAAAGTTCTGCAAACTTAACTGTATGTATTCTTATAATAGTTTATTTTATATGCCAAACGTTTCTTTATAAAACACACATGGATCCTTTCTACATATGTGGGTGTAAAAATGTGTTACATCATACTATTAAGTGAATCTACTATTTAATAAGAAATAAATGCCATATGTTTATAAAGGTAAGTAAGTGGGAAATGTTAAATAGAGAATCCACTTTTTATTTGGGGGCAATGTAAAGAAATGTATAAAGCAGATAAAGGTTATTAAGGTGAAAAGATCTGATGATATGAGTTGAAAATGAAGTCAACCGACACATACACGCATTTAAAAATTGCAAGATGAATACAGTAGTCTCTTCTTTTTTTTTTTTTTAAAGATTTTATTTATTTATTTGAGAGAGAGAATGAGAGAGAGCATGAGGGGTCAGAGGGAGAGGCAGACTCCCTGCTGAGCAGGGAGCCCGATGCGGGACTCGATCCCGGGACTCCAGGATCATGACCTGAGCCGAAGGCAGTCGCTTAACCAACTGAGCCACCCAGGCGCCCCTACAGTAGTCTCTTCTGATCAGCTGTTTCACTTTCCGTGGTTTCAGTTAACCGTGGTCAACTGTGGTCCAGAAGCAGATGATCCCCCTCCTAATGTATCATCAGAAGGTCAATCATAGCCTCACACTACGTCACACACCTGTGTCATTCACCTCACTTCCTCTCATCACACAGGCATTTTACCATCTCGCATCATCACAAGAGGAGTAAATACAGTAAAGTAAGATATTTTGAGAGAGAAAAATAGACCACTTTTATTATGGCATATTGCTATAATTGTTCTATTTCATTATTAGTTACTGTTAATCTCTTGCTGTGCCTAATTTATAAATTAAACTTTATCATAGGTATTTTGTATAGAAAAAAACCTGTATTTATATATAGGGTTTGGTACTAACCACAGTTTCAGGCATCCACTGGGGGTCTTGGAATGTATCCCTCATGGTTAAAGGGGGACTACTGTACTAGAAAGAGATAATTTATATACTTAAATTTTATATATTCAGAGGAAAAATAGAGGAAGAGAAGGACATAGACAGAGGTTTTTTGTTTTTGTTTTTTTAAGATTTTATTTATTTATTTGACAGAGAGAGACACAGTGAGAGAGGGAACACAAGCAAGGGGAGTGGGAGAGGGAGAAGCAGGCTTACCACGGAGCAGGGAGCCTGATGTGAGGCTGGATCCCAGGACCCTGGGATCATGACCTGAGCCGAAGGCAGATGCTTAACGACTGAGCCACCCAGGTGCCCCTAGACATAGGTTTGACTTTGTTGATTTAAAAATTCAAAGAGGTAAATGGAGAAAAATTTGAACATTTGTTTTCCTAAATTACGTACAACATTCTAACCTCTTTGTTTTCTACAAAAATTAGTTTTTTCCTAAAATATGTACCTTTGATAGGTTTTTAGTACTTTCTCTTTGGACTTGAATCAAACAAATTTTCCTTCAAACGAATTTGTGAACAATATTCAAGGAAAATTAGAGACGTGTCTGCAATTACTATAAAACTTACTGGCCATATGCAAAACATTTGAAGAGGGCTACATACTAAATATACAATGACCAATGGACATGAAAAACATTAGCAAAAGAAAGGTTTCAAAGTATAAGTCCATATAGAACTATAAATATAAGCGATATTTTGTTCATTTATACTACCATGTGGTAAGTCATTTAATCCCCCCATTCTCCCACCCCTCCATTGCTGATAAACTTTTGATCTTTCTTAATGACTTGATTATTTTGTCTATTAAAAATTGAATTTTTTCAGTGATTGTCATTTTTAATAGCCATTAAATCTGGATCAGTTTTTTTAAGTAATTATTTCAAACTAAATTTGATAAGAAACCAAAATCCAGAGGTGTTCCTGGAAAGATATATTTACTGTTTTATTTTACAGAATTTTCATATTTGTTGCATATAAACAATTCAAATCACTCTCATAGCTAACTAAAAGACAAACGCTTTTGCTATTTTAAGATTATTATATAATATTTCCTCCATTAACTTTTTTTTTTTTAACAGATACAACCAAAAGATTTATCTGGAGCACCAAATGCAGTTTCATAGGTATATTTAGAACTTGTATCTGATCATTTTTCAAAAGCAACAAAAATTCCACCATGCTATGACAATGGATTTCTCTTCATTCAGACAGACAGATGTGTTTACAATTCAGATGAGTCAAGTATAATAAAAAGGGAATTTTAATTTCTGGAAAAAAAGTAGGATGACCGATTAATGGTATTGAGACCAGTGGCTTATCTTTGAAGGGAAAAATGAAGTTAATTCCCAACTTTATGCCATACACAAAAATGAAAGAGTTGACAAACTGAAGGTTAAATTGTACATTATAAAAAAAGAATCAGCAAAATATGAGCATAATTTGGAGGTAGGAGGGACCTTTCTTAGAATGATGCCAAGTCTCCTTTCAAAATGTTCTTTAAAAAAAGTGAGGTGAGCTGAAAGTTAATACAAGAAGATGAATTTTAACTTTGAAAAAAAAAATCTCATGTTTAGTATATGTGCTGCTGAAGCGAGCACAAAAAAATCTCATGTTTATTCTCAATGTCATCTTTTAGAAATAATATTTCAATTTAATATTAACATAGAAAATTGTGAACCAGATTGCAAAATTCACCTAGCAATGTTTGTCTCCATTGGGAATGGTTTCAGTCTTCTAGTAAATTTCCTCTTACAAATTATCTCAAGGGAGGGAAGGCAGGTCAGGCTAATGGGCATACCAAATGCAGCAGCACTTTACGAATTGCTGTTAAAGATGAGGGCAATGGTGATGATGCTAATCAGGTGATCAAAGATAGAGGTCACCTCCATAATTTTAGCAACAGGACAAACTCCCTGCCAGTACACATTAGCTGCTCCTTAGACACTCAGAACTGTTTGTGGATGCCTGATCAGAAAAATCACTAGGTATCTAAGGTGAGATGTCCTGCCTGTGAGACTCGCACCCTTCTGTGCACTCAAGTACTTAATATTTTGAGATATGCAGATTCTTGCCTGCATCTTATGTGTTAGAGAATACTTCACTGGGTCTGTTGACGCAATTTACTGCTTACATTCCTCTCACTCTACTCTATAATAATTTCAGGTACCAGGGGGCCGCAGTCTTTCTTATCTATCAGTGGTTTCAAAATATAAAAGGTTTACTGAAAATAATGAGTTGAATCATATTTTAAATGCATAAAGGGAAATATTTAAAAGAACCCATTCAGGAAATTTTTGGTGAAAAGAACATTTTTTTCACTTTAATATAAAGTTCACATCCAATATTCTAATTCATCTTTTCCTTTTTTTGTTTTTTTGTTTTTTTGTTTTTCTTTTTTAAAAGTAAGCTTTACTAGGGGACGCCTGGGTGGCTCAGTTGGTTAAGTGGCTGCCTTCGGCTCAGGTCATGATCCCAGGGTCCTGGGATCGAGCCCCACGTCAGGCTCCTTCCTCAACAGGGAGCCTGCTTCTCCCTCTCCCTCTGCCTGCCACTCCACCTGCTTGTGCTCTCCCTCTATCTCTATCAAGTAAATAAATAAAATCTTTAAAAAAAAAAAAAAGGTAAGCTTTACTATATTCAGTGTGGGGCTTGAAATCATGACCGTGAGATCAAGAGCCACATACTCTAACAACTGAGCCAGCCAGGAGCCCCTAATTCATCTTTTCCTTTAAACTTGGATTTTATGTTTGGACTTTTAAATTTTTATTTTAAATTTCATGACCCTCATGTTATAGGATTATTAATAATATTGTCAGATCATTTAGAGTTGAACAGAGTTTCTAATAATGACAGTTTTTTTTTCTTATAGTAAAAGTTAGAATTTATTCATTGGATGAAGACCTAAAACCATAACAAAGGGTAATTACCTTAACTTTTATAGTGAGTATGCTTTTAATTTAAATCAAAATTTAACCTTGGCATTTTCATTATATGAATAGTTTTCATCAATATAGCACAAGTCAAATGTGGCATTAATTTATTCAATATTAAATAGCAGCAGACATTTATTGAGCACTTATTTTGGGAACAACCTGGTAATTTTATACTTCTTAAGAATCCCAATTGATAACTTTGGTGTGTAAATTAAATGTTAGTTGAAATACATTTTAAATGGCTCCATTAAAGAACACCCTTTATTTTTTTAAATCAATATAAATCATTTATTTTTTATCAGTAATTATTTTTTTATTATTAACATATAATGTATTATTTGTTTCAGGGGTACAGGTCTGTGATTCATCAGTCTTACACAATATGCAGTGCTCCCCACAACACATACCCTCCCCAATGTCCATCACCCAGCCATCCCATCCCCCCACCTCGCTCCCCTCCAGCAACCCTCAGTTTGTGTCCTGAGGTTAAGAGTCTCTTATTGGTTTGTCTCCCTCTCTGGTTTCGTCTTATTTCATTTTTTCCTCTCTTCCCCTATGATCCTCTGCCTTCTTTCTCAAATTCCACATATCAGTGAGATCATATGATAATTGTCTTTCTCTGATTGACTTATTTAGCTTAGCATAATAACCTCTAGTTCCATCCATGTTGTTGCAAATGGCAAGATTTCATTTTTTTGATGGCTGCATAATATTCCATTGTGTGTGTGTACATATATATATACACACACACACCACATCTTCTTTATCCATTCATCTGTCGATGGACATCTGGGCTCTTTCCATAGTTTGGCTATTGTGGACATTGCTGCTATAAACTTTGGGATGTAGGTGCCCCTTCGGATTACTACATTTGTATCTTTGGGATAAATACCCAGTAGTGCAATTGCTGGGTCGTAGGGTAGCTCTATTTTCAACTTTTTGAGGAACCTCCATACTGTTTTCCAGAGTGGTTGCACCAGCTTGCATTCCCACCAACAGTGGGACTTTCCTCTTGTGATTGAGTTTGAGTTTCAAAGCAATTATGATCTGAAAATATGCAGGGAATAATCTTGATCTTTTGGTAACAGCTAAGACCTGATTTGTGACCCAGGATGTGATCTATTCTGGAGAATGTTCCATGTGCACTAGAGAGGAATGTGTATTCTGTAGCTTTGGTATGGAATGTTCTGAATATATCTGTGAAGTCCATCTGGTCCTGTGTGTCATTTAAAGCCTTTATTTCCTTGTTGATCTTTTGCTTAGATGATCTGTCCATTTCAGTGAGGGTGTTGTTAAAGTCCCCTACTATTATTGTATTATTGTTGATGTGTTTCTTTGATTTTGTTATTAATTGGCTTATATAATTGGCTGCTCCCAGGTTAGGGTCATAGATATTTACAATTGTTAGATCTTCTTGTTGGATAGACCCTTTAAGTATGATATAGTGTCCTTCCTCATCTCTTATTATGGTCTTTGGTTTAAAATCTAATTTGTCTGATATAAGGATTGCCACCCCAGGTTTCTTTTGATGTCCATTAGCATGATAAATGGTTTTCCACCCCCTCACTTTAAATCTGGATGTGTTTTTGGGTCTAAAATGTGTCTCTTGCAGAGAGCATATCAACAGGTCTTTTTTTTTTTTTTTTCCAGGTCTTGCTTTTTTATCCAATCTGATACCCTGTGTCTTTTGATTGGGGCATTTAGGCCGTTTACATTCCGGGTAACTACTGAAAGATAGGAATTTAGTGCCATTGTATTGCCTGCAAGGTGACTGTTACTGTATATTATCTCTATTCCTTTCTGGTCTATGTTACTTTTAGGCTCTCTCTTTGCTTAGAGGACCCCTTTCAATATTTTTTGTAGGGCTGATTTGGTGATTGCAAATTCTTTTAGTTTCTGTTTTTTCTGGAAGCTTTTTGTCACTCCTTCTATTTTCAATGACAGCCTAGCTGGATAAAGTATTCTTGGCTGCATATTGACCCTGCATTTTACCCTTGAGAAGAGATCTTGTTTAGTCTCCTAAGTTCTTTTCCCTGTTTCTCTCTTAGGAAGTGAAATTATTCACCACCATATCCCTTCACAACCAATATCTCTATTAGCTTTTAAGAATTATTGCCACATCCCTCCCCACATTTTTCCTCTCCCCAAATTCTTAGTTCCTGCCAACCTGTAGCAGAAGGAAATGAGTCAATAAGTTGGCATGTCATTTAAGAAAGAGAGCCAACATTTGATCCAAGATCTTTTCTTTTCTTTGACTTCACTGGACTCTTCTATAGTAGCCTAGATTTTTATAGTTAACTTTATTCTTTTTTAAACTAATAGGCTTTCTGTAGTCACTTGATAATATGGCTTATCATGATGTTAAGGCAGTAGAATACTAATTTGCCTTTTCATAAGATGTTGTGAAGCTTGAGAGATGTATAAGGTAAATGGATACATTCACACATGTCAAACACTAAAGGCCAGACCTGGCACTAAGTGGGTACTAGAAAAGTGTTAACATTTACCAGCATCACCATCATCATCATCATTGCTGCAGGGTTAAGCATCAGTGTTTTACATTTTTTGACACTATCTTTTCTAGGTCAGAACTGATGACTCAGACCTTCCAAAAGAATATCAGGCCAGGAGTGGTGGCCTATATATGGACCACATCTTCTTTATAGCCAAAGTTTCCATTCCCTTAGCTGGGCAGGCAGTTACAAGAGTTTGCTTGTGGGAGAACATCTAAGCATAACTGTTACTCCTAAAAGTCCATACATTGACAAGATTACACCCTACAATTACTTGGTAAGCTCAATAATATCTTACTTGCATCTAGCCCCTGCTTGCAACATTTTCTTTACTTATGCAAATAATCCTTTAAATTATTCCTTATGTGACACAGAGTGGTGCTCAATTGATATTTAGTGAATGAATGGATGAATTTACAAAGCACTTTATAATCTGTAAAGTACATTCACAAACATCCTCATAAGAGAGCCTCACAACACCTCTTTGAGCTCCACAGACAATGGAACCAGTTAGAGAGGTTGAATAACCTGCCATGTTCACAAATAGTGGTAGGTTTATTATTTTGTTTAAGGTATTCTGAATCTTAACACTGATATTCTTTCCACAGCATGATGGCAAGTGTCTGGTCAGAGCCTTCATTCAGTTCCCGGACTGGTCAGTGACCTCAGCAACATTTCTTGGCCAATCAGAGCACTACCATGTTTTAGACCGCTAGTCCTTGCTAACATTTCTTAAGCTGATGCCTAATTTAAAAAGGGAAGAATTTAAGTCCTGTGCTCAAGAATAGATACAATGATTCCAGGCATTGTTCATTGCTGTTTAAAATACAAACTAGCAAGGATGACAGCATGATATATTAGAAAAGACGTGGGCTTTGAGTCAGGAAGATCAGGGTTCACTTCCTGGATAAATCCATGTTCAGAACAAACCTTTGGATGCTAACAATTCCAATCTTCCTTTCAGCTGATAACATCATCTTGTTTATTAAGCCTTTGTTGGAATAAGCAATAACTTTATCAATTCTGAGAGCGGAACCTTTTAAGCTAATGGTACAGTGTACATCTATAAGCTTCAATTTCTACAACTAAATGGACTTAAAACCACAATATACAATTGTAAGGATTGAATATGTTCATGCATATATGCCTAATGCATAGTAGATGCCCAGTAGATATTAATTCTCTTTTTCTTTATCACTACCTAATTATCCCACTCCCAAGCTGGCTTTGGAGAAGTGACCTTTCAATGTAGAAAAGATGAAGTGTAAACTCCTGCAATTTGACTTGAAGAAAACAGAGTGGGCAGTGGCACTAATGCTAACTTGGATACCACTAGTCCCACTAAGTAGCTTTCTCACTAACTCACTGTGTCACACCTGCAGGTCATTATTTACCCTCCAGGAGCTAGTTTGTGAAATGAAAATATTTGACTAAATGATTCTATGATATTCATTTTGTGCATACGTCATTGACCACACATGATACTTAAGATCTTGCATAAAGACAATAGTATACTTTGAAGAATCAAAATACCATTTTTGATTCTGCCACAAAGCATAGTCAACAAGAAATACTGGAAGTAGAAGGAATCCCAATAAGCTCATACAGAAAAGAATTTCCTTTAGTTCAGTTTCACATGGTTTCATGGAAAATACTGATGAGTACAATTTATTAAAGTTTTGTTTAATTTTACTGACCTACTTTTCAACCTATTTTCCTTGGTTTCATCTGAATTCTACTTAACTACATTATTGTGGAGATATGCAAGTTAAGGCAGAGAATAATTAAGAAAAATTTTGCAGTGTTAGTTTAATCTAGTACTTTAAAAAGTCAGTAACTTTTAAATTTTATTGTTTAAAAAAGTCTTGGGGCACCTGGGTGGCTCAGATGGTTAAGCATCTGCCTTGGGCTCAGGTCATGATCTCTGGGTCCTGGGATGGAGCCCTGCAGGGAGTCTGCTTCTCCCCCTCCCCCCACCCTCTGCTCATGCTCTCTCTCTCTCTCAAATGAATGAATAAAATCTTTTTTAAAAGTCTTTTATTTTTAGTTTTTTTTCCAGTTTTATTAAGACTTATGGGCATATAACATTGTGTAAGTTTAAGGTGTACAACATAATAATTTAAATTATGTATATATTGTGAAATGATTACCACAATAAGTTTAGTTAACATCTATTACCTCTCATAGTTACAGTTATTTTCCTTGTTAAATAACTTTTTTTAAAAAGGATTTAATAACTTCCTTGTGCCTTTCCATGAACCTATAAAAGTGTGCAAACAAGCTCTGAAAAATATTTTAAAATATAAAACTTAACCTTAAATCTTCAATAATAGTGATATAGTTGGGAAATCCTCCTAAACTTATGAATGCATATGATGTATATATTTTCATTATTTAAAAAAATATGAAAGTAATACAACCTACAGGCTTAAAAAAAGCCAAAGAATAAAATTTAGAGGAAAATCAATAAAAAATTTAAGAATAACCATTTAAAAACCTCTGTTAGTTTTCTTACACTTCCCTGGCCCTTCAGTGTTAACTACTATGAACAGATTTCTGTATAAATAGGATCATGCTACATAAATGGAACACATATTTCTACATGTTTTTAAAAATGTTAGCAAAATATCATAATCTTATTTCCACATCAGTACAGAGAAAGCTGACTCATTCTTTTTTTTCTGCCTCATTCTTTTTAGTGATTATCCAGTATCTGATAATACTGATATGCCTTAATTTATTTAAGTACTCACACATTAATGAGTATATTAGTTTCTTAGGGCTGCTTGTAACAAATTGCCACAAACTTGGTGGCTTAAAACAACAAAAATTTATTCTCTCACAGTTCTGGAGGTCAGAATTCCTGAATCAAGGTGTCAGCAGGCCATGATCCCTCCAAAGGCTTTAAGGAAGAATACTGCCTTGCTTCTTTGAACTTCTCTCAGCACCTGGTGTTCCTTGGCGTTCCTTAGCTTATTATAGGTGAATCACTCCAATCTCTGCCTCTGTCTTCACATAGCTGTCTCTCCTGTGCCTTTTTTTTTTTTAAAGATTTTATTTATTTATTTATTTATTTATTTATTTATTTATTTATTTATTTATTTATTT